>NC_059132.1:78815945-79415945 GCF_020740605.2 Lemur catta | reverse complement strand
AAAATAATATGCCATTTTATCCCAATTTATTAGCTATGTATTATGATTTTCTACATTTTATAGATGATAAAACTGAGCTGATTTCCTGGGGTTTAAGGGCTTTGGAGAGCTAAAGCTGGGGCTCTTGAGCCCAGATTTGCACTTTTTGTCCTCTAAAACCAGTGTGTCATTGTAAGTGAAGAATCTGAGGAACAATCATATAGATTTTATGAAACATGGGTTTAAAAAATGTAAACACACCAGGATCTTTAAAAAGCACTCTAAATGGTTGGAAGAACAGCTAAATTGTTAGAAGTGGCTGTGTACCTTACTACCGATAGCCCAGCTCCAATGTAATTTAGCAGCGGTTTTGGTACTTCTTCTGCATCCAGTCCAAACCAGCCAAACCTGAAAACTCAGAAAGTCACATCAAATTAGATATTGTTGGAATGTTTCATTGTAATAATGTTTGAGGGCATAAACTCGGGGCCAGATTCCTGGGTTCAAACTCTAGCTCTCTCACGTATTAACTGTGACTTTGGATAAGTTACTTATCTTCACTGTGTCTCAATTTCCCATGTTTAAAATGGCATAGTAATTGTACCTACCTGACAGGTTTGTTACAAAGATTAAATGAGTTAGTATACGTAAAAGTACTTGCAAGTGTCCCTTTCTTAAGACTAAAAAAGGAGGAAAAAATAGTTCAAATGACTATCTAAAGGCTAAATAATTGGCTGCAATTTTGTATAGTATTTGAAATAAACTTTTAAATAACATTTTGGTTAATATCCTGATTCTTTGGCATCATCTTAACTTCTTTTTTTTTTCATGCCTTGACATTGTCATGATCATTATCAAGAATCACTGAGAACCATTCAGGGCCAAAGGAAAAGGAGGCAAGAAGGAAAAGAAAAAGAAAACAGTATTCGTAAAAAGCAGGGCAGGGAATGGGGACAAGGTAGGAAAGAAAGTATTTGAGGTTAGTAAGTTAGTTTGTTTCGTTGTTTTGAGGTGGTTATAATGATGAGCCCGAAAAGTAAGGTGAGAATAACACCGTCCATTCTACTCATTTTCCCAAATGTGACTTAAATGTTAATTTTAATGCTGACCAAGGGCAGCACAATCCAATAGAACTTTCTGTGACGATGGGACTGTTCTACATCTGCACTGTACAATAGGGCAGCCTCCAGTCATATGTGGCTACTGAGCATGTGCAATCCAGCTAGTCCAACTGAGGAACTGAATGTTTAATTTTATCAACTTTTAATTAATTTAAATTTAAATATAAATGGCCTCCTGTGGCTTGTGGCTACTCTATTGGACAGCATGACTCTAGAGCTGGGGTTGGCAAACATTTTCTTGAAGGGCCAGAGAGGAAGTATTTTAGGCTTTGTGGGCCAGATGTTCTCTTGCAACTACTCAATTCTGCTACTGTAGTGTAAAAGCAGCCACAGACAATATTTAAAATGGATGGGTTTGGGTGTGTTCCAATAAAGCTTTATTTACAAAAATGGCTGGAAAACTGGGCCATGGTTTGCTGATCCTGCTCTAGAGGGAGGAATATATGCTTTGGAACTAGATGACCTGGCTTTGAATCCTAGCTTCTTAGCTCTGTGACCTTCAGCAAGTTATTCAAGCTCTTTGTGTATCTGCTCTTTTATAAGATAGTGTTTACCTCATATATTTGTGAAAATATGACATATATATGATGCATATAACATATCTAGCAAATTGTTATACAGTAGAAAGGGAAAATAAACATCAGTTCCCCTTTTCTCTCCCTACTTCTGTTTCCTAGATATAATTCTGTACTATATCTTTTTTTTTCTTTTTATTTGAGACACAGTCTCACTTTGTCGCTCAGCCTAAAGTGCAGTGAAGTTATCATAGCTCACAGCAACCTCAAACTCCTGGGCTCAACTGATCCTCCTGCCTCAGCCTCCCAAGTATCTGGGACTACAGATGTGTGCCACCACACCGGCTAACTTTTTTCCTGTTTTTAGTAGAAACAGGGTCTCACTCTTGCTCAGGCTGGTCTCAAATTCCTGGCCTCAAGGAATTCTCCCACCTCATGCTCCCAGAGTGCTAGGATTACAGGTGTGAGCCACCATGCCTGGCCTAGGAAAAATCATATTAAAAGTGGCATATTTTATGTATATGTTTTACCAGCTATAACCTCTGTAGGAATAAGGATCATGCCATTCTCCTCAGTAAACACTTGCCTTACACAGGGTATAGGTACAGGGAGTTTTAGCTGAAAAAGCTTCATTTGTATTACCTTGAGCTCGCCCAGCCAGTTAAGGCGTTAAATGATCCCCAGATTAAGATTCCAAGGCCCAAACCAATGGTTTTGATAATTGGGACGACAGCAATGTTCCCTGTAGATGTAATATACAGAAGAAACATGTTATTTCCAATACAGAAAATACATTTATAAATAGAATTAGTTTTTAGTCTAACTTCAACTGGAGCTTGTAGGATTTGGACAAATTTATTAAAGCACAGTTCCTTATTTTTTAAATAAAATTACCCCCCTTTTGGCATTAAATTTATGATTATGATTGCTAAAAGAACTAGGCAAAGGGAAAAAACCTTACAAAGAAAAATGTTGGATTAGCTCCTTGCCTAAATGTGCAGATGTTCTTCCTCCTTAACAAAGCTCTCTATTCTATGCCTCTCTGCAGAAGCTGTCAGTGGTAAAATTAGCAGTGACCATCCTCTTAGACTTAAACCAGGGCCAACCACTAGCAGAAGACTTTGGGCCTAATATGAACCCAGATTTTGCTGTCCCAAGCTGATTTGTCATCTGGATTCCCACAGTCATTATCTTATGCTCTAGAGGGTCATCAAGGGCCAAGTCCATGATCAATTTTTTTACAGTCTGGCCTCAGTCCCATTATTTCCTCTTAAAAGGTTTTCACTTTAGACTTTTAAGATGCCTTCATCTCCTGATTCTCCTCCTGTTTCTCTCTTTAGCTCTTTCTCTGGCTGCTCTTTCTCAT
The DNA here is from genome assembly GCF_020740605.2 of Lemur catta. Taxonomy (NCBI): domain Eukaryota; kingdom Metazoa; phylum Chordata; class Mammalia; order Primates; family Lemuridae; genus Lemur; species Lemur catta. The sequence goes on along the minus strand of NC_059132.1, from coordinate 79,412,964 downwards.
CATATCTTCTAAATTTAGGCATCCCCTAAAGATTTTCCCTTGAACATACTCCTCCCTTTGCTATATGGCTGTTTATGAACTTGTCCTAATTTCAGGACTTCAGCTATCGGCTTAGGCTGATGTTCCCAGCACGTTAGCTCTAGCCTGGACCTACTCCAGAGCATTAGTGTCATGCTCCAAACTGCCCATGAGAAATCTCCAACCAGATGTCCTGCACTGTGGAAACACCAGGACCTTCAAACTCAGAAGGTCCCAAGCTGAACCCATCATTTTCCCTTTCAAACATGTTCTTTTTCCTATTTACTCACATATGTCAATACCACCACCCTTTCAATCAACTAAAATAAAATCCCTATATCATTATATTCCTCCTTTTCCTCTACGCCCCATATCCTCCTATATATCCTGTCAGTTGCTCTGACCTGGAGCGTCCACATCAGCAACATTTCTCAAATTAGACTCTTCCCCTCCTGACTCCCAGTGGAACCTGCTGGGTGAATATAAATCCTGTAGTGGTTATAAAGATCTGCAGGCTGGGTGGATGCTTACTGTGTTCCTTTCTCCCCATTAGACATGACAAACAATCATACTGAGGTATAATAACGGAAATCCTAGTGGCAATTTGAAAGTTAACTCTTTTATCCTGTAACTCATGAACTTCACTAAATCATTTAATCCTTCAGAGATTCAAATTAAGTGGGTAACCAATACATTTCTAACATTTTAAAATTTATTTGCCTTTAACAAAATTATCTCTAAATATCCTTGATACTTGAAATTTTCATTGTTAAAAAGCTCTCTTGGGGTGTATTTATATTAATTGAGGGGAAAAATTTCTGATTGGCCAAGCAAAGGTATAAATTCTAGTTATATAATTTCAGGTGTTGATAAGGCAACAGAGAGAAGATTTTTGTTTGTTTTGTTTTTCTGTTAACCAACCCTTTTTAAATGATAATGTATGTATCGTACTTAGGATAAATCCTAAAAATGATGTGAGTAGAGACTACTATTTAATAAATATTTTCTGATACATATGCTAAAAAAAGGCCAGAGTACATAAAATAATATGAGTTACACTTGAACAGATGAAGAATAATTGAAACATTTTTATTATAATAATTTTCCTCTAGGAACTTAGAAAGATATAATTGAGAAAAACAAATCAGATAATGCACCAAAAATATTTATTGGGCATCTGAAGGATGGTCAGTTTCTAGTATCTATGGGTAAGGATAATTCAGAATTAGTATTTGTGCTATTTCCTCCAATTGTGAATGAGAATTATTTTGATCATTCTATTAAATGATAAAAGGATAATTTATATCATACATTACCTGTTGCCCAAATGCAGCCCCCAAGCATTGCAAAAGGCCAAAACTTAGGACAATGTAATATCATATTGACCACCAAGGCAACCAACCATATGGCAGCACAAAGTACCCACTGGAGAAACATTCCTGGAAATAAAAGAACTTGGTATTAGTGGTTCAAATTGATTTGAATGAATTAGTGTTTAGAAATATCAATGAGGTATTATTATAGGAAGGGCCACAATTTATTGAATGCCTATATGCCAAACACTTTGCATTTTTACAACTACTCTGCATCATAATTAACCCTAGCTCAAAGATAGAGAAAATGAATCTGAGATTAAGCAACTTGTCCAAACTGCTAGTAGGTTGTTGAACTGGAATTTAAATACAAGTTGTTTGACTCCAAAGCCTACACACCATTGCGTTCCTGCTTAAGATTCGTTTTTTCCCTCCCATTAGACATATCAAGAATTTTCTACCAAAGAGTGTTGGCAAAACTAAGTTTATATTTTCATTCAGATGCCACACTTAATGCCATTGCTACTAAAAATATGGCATTAAAAACTTCAGAATAGCAAACAGTGATTTAAACCTTTGGGGATCATTTATGCCACCTCTGGCATAAAAATAAAGTCATTTATGGCCACATAAAGGCCTCGTACAGAAAATTAGCCTTCTAGATCAGGGCTACTCTACTTTCTGTGCTCTGAGTTGTCATTTGCCAGTTATCTGAAGATCACCTGGTGGTATGAGATATATCTATACCTCTCTGAGGCTTCTGCATCATCAAAGATTTGGGAATTAAAAGGCTAAGGAAATAGCTGACACTGAAAAAAACACTGAGGCAATTATAATATATTCAGTGTATCACTTTTGACTCTAACTTTGGAAGATTTTTGCCTATTTCTATTCAATCTCACAGTGGAGCAGAGACAAAAAAATGGCTGCTAACATTTATGGCAAAAAAAGGATCAGATAGATGAAAAGGAACTTCATTTTATGCGTTCTTCACTTTACAAATGGGATGCTGAAAACAAAAGAGCTGATAAGATTTACCCAGGATTACCCAGCTAATTGTGAAAGACCTAAAAGGTAGGTCCTCTACTCATTTTGTTGTTGTTGTTGCTGTTGTTCTTCTTCTAGTAGTTTCCATTCCTGTCTCAACTCCAAAGGAAAAGAGAAGATAGGTCCTGGAGGAAAACAATTTGTAATCCCATTGCCTAAGTAGTATGAAGACAATGAATTGGGGGGATAACACAACTGCTACTTCCCTGGTAGTAAATACCACCAGGGAAGTAATTCTCAGCAGGTATTCACTGTCATATGGCCAGTTCTTTCTCCTGGCTTCAATATGGAGGGAAAGTACGTAAAAATAACTCTTGCTTTTCCTTTCCTAAAATTTACATTACCGTCATTTCTGCTATAATATAACAGGTGCATTCCTGAAAATCACTGCACTATGCAAAATCATGCAATAAAAACCACAGAGTTCATCAGGAAAACTGGGTTAAGGGAACAACACTCAAACACTTCATCAGTGATGTATAAAACAAAAGGCTGGAACCTAATTAAAATGGTAGTACAGTTTTAACCGGTTAATTGGTTAAATACATGAAAGCTGCAATAAATAGGGTACTTTAATTTGAAAAAGACTAGAAGTTTGCTTAGGGAAGTAGGCTTCAGAAGGGTTGCAGCTTGTGGTTATTGTGTAAGTGTTGGATGAGGGTTCTGACACCAGATGTGGATGGGTGTGATGCCTCATAACCCATGCAGTGAGCTGAGGGAGCTGGGAGACATTTGAAGTGTGTGTGAATGTCTGTGTGCGTGTGTGCATTTTGTGTATCATTACACATCTTTATTAATCCGGGTGCAAGTTTCTGTGTTCACCTAGTGTTTTGTCAAGGGACAAAATTGCACGTAAGCAAGCGCAAAATTTGTGTTATGCTCAAATTGTTCTCTAATATATCAATTGTGTTGGAGATTTGTGTTTTTAAGACAAGTGTTATTAGTACAACTGACTATAACTTCTTACCTTTGTAGATATAACAGGTATGGCTAAAAAGCTTTCCTGACAGTACCCCCACTGACTTTACTGTGAAACACAATCTTAAGGGTCATCCTATACTGACCACCTCTGAGATAAACTGGCAGGGGCACTATCAAATGATTTACTTTAAGCTCTATTCATTAGGTATAAGGAATAAACCAACAAAATCTATTTTTGTAGATATCATTTTAAAAAGACCAAAAAAAAAAAAAAAGAACATTGCATTTAAAAATAACATAAGGTTAACAATGAAGGGAAATAATTACCATCGCCAGTGTCGTATTTTTTAAGTGGCACAAAGTTTGAGCCAAACAAAAGGATAGCTAAGAAAGAGGAGATGTAACCAATGGTTAGGTCTGTTTCATTATCGCTCATGGTTCCAGCACTGCCGGAGAGTGAGTTGGGTTGCTTTAGACTTGATGTACTTTTCAAGAACTTCTGAAATAAAAGAAATAAAAATGAAACAATTGAGAAGTTGTGAACCTGTGAACAAATTGTGATTAATACATGATATTTATTGAGCTTTCCAAAAGATCTTTTCTTGCAGATAACTAGGACATTATGCAACTATATATTACATCCATACTTCATATTAGTTTATTCAATTTTTCATTTATTCTATCAACAAATATTTTTTTATCACAGCCTACAATTAAAAAAACCAAACCATCTTAGTCTTCAGGGCTTCAACACCTAACTTATTCCAAGATTCGAATACAATTGTTGGTACTATTGTGAGAAAGTCTCCTGTAATATAATAGGTTCCATCATTGCAGAAAGTTCTATTGGACAACACTACTAAACTTATTAAAAAGCTCTGGTTCTCTATGAAGAAAAGGACCAAAACCACAAATAATCAAGAATAAGATATTTTTAATAAGATACTATGTGGAACACAATTTACCTTTTTAGTTGCACAGGCTACACTTGAAAAAACACAACACACAAGTAATTTTATCACAGGAGGTGAACAGAGCCCACAATACCATTTTGGACATTGACCCTTTGGAATAAGCCCTCTGGAATAGAATTGAGCATAATGCAGTCTTTTTTTCCTCTCCAAATTTAATGTTATAGTGAGAGCTTCTTGTGGATATGTATTGAATAAAGTACACTTGAAATCACCTTTCCTTGTTATTTTATGTTACAGTGAGAAATACTTAAAGGTCCATGTATTGTTTCTCATGTGTTCTTGCAGAAATTAAATATACAACTACCTACAAAATGTTATTTAGCATTATTAAGAACAGTGTAACTGAAAACAGCGATAACTTCAAAATTAGTCCATAAACTTTAGTAAGGAAAACATTCACTTGAAATTGCGTGGATTTTCTTAAAACCAAAAAAACAAAACATACTGCTGGTAAGAAAACATCCTCCATGGGGATGGGAGTTGAGGAAGAGACACTGAAGCATATTAAACATTGACACAGCAACACTATTCAATAAAAATAATAATAGGTTTATTGTTAGGCTCAAAGAGAGTTTCAGCCCTGCAGCGGCTTAAGGAGCTATTTGCTTAAGCAGGTGGACTGCTGCTGAGATATCAGAGTTGCAATAGGTCAGAGATGCAGGAGGTATCTGGAAAAGTTATCATATGACTAAAAGGACACATGATTAGGTGATAGCTAAGTTAAGTAAAACCAAACATTATTTTAATGTTTTAAGTATGCACTGATGTGTTTTCAAGCCATATGAATACATTTTTATTTTACTACTTTTGTTTCATTTAGTAAATATTCATCCTTTAAATTTTTTCCTAGCAATTTAAACTTCCATGCAGACTTTTTTTTTTTAAATCAGTATTTGTTATGTCCTGATCAATAGTTTGTTCTACTTCAACTAAGATTTCGTTTTTAGTTTCATGTTAATTTCCTCAAATCTCCCGGCAAGTACTGCCTGCCTGTCTCTTGGCTAAAATTAACAGTGTTTGCACGTATTTATCCTGAGCCTTGGTTTTTCTTTTTAAGCATGAGCACGTACTTGAACACTCTTGAGACGCCCCCTGCACGGCTCCTGGGTTTTCCTGAGTCGCTGTACTCACTGCGCTGGGGGCTGGCGGCGGAACCCCTTCCCGCTGAGCCCTCGCGCGGTCCCACCTGCCGAGCGCGGCCGGAGCCCCGTCACTCCGCCTGCGCGCCGGGTGGCCTCGCCCCCTTCACTCTCTGCTGGGACGACAGCGAACTCACCGGGCGGGAGGACAGGGGAGGGCTCTAGCACTCGTGACCCAGAGGCGGAGGTCCTGTGCTCGCTCAGGCGGCCAATCCAGACTTGACTTCCTGCCGGGACGCTGACTTCACCCAAGGAGGGCGGGAGGGCAGGACCTTATCGCCCTGGCCCAGAGGCCTTCTGAGAGCCGCAGATTGGGGACCGCCTTCCTTCAGCTGCTGTGCTGGAGTGAACTGTCAGGTGACTCAGGTGAGGAGTCGTCAAGCCCTTTGTCAATAAACCAGCAAACTGGAAAGGTTTTGTGTATTTAAGAGGTGATCTCAGCATGTCACCGTCTTCGACTAGGTATTATTTGTGCGGTTTATGGATAAAACAAAAGGCTAAAGACTTTCACGCAATTTCAAAAGATTACTTCAAGCTGAATTTTTCTACTGAATATCAAGCAATTCATCGTAACCACTGATGTCATTAACATCCCTTGTTAATGACATCATAAGACTTCACTTGTATTTACTAGTTGTTTATAAATGCATCCAAACCATTATCTATATATTTATCTTTGTGCTGAATCCCATAGAGAAACATATGTTCTAGGCCTCTCAAGCTTGCCCTTGGGAGGTAGCTTTTTCTTTTTTTAAATACTAATATCTGGATTCCATCCCAGACCAATTAAAATAGAATTTCTGGGGTTGTGGCTCAGGAATCATTTTCTTTTAAAATCTCCCCCAGGTGACACTAATGTGAAGCCAGTCTTGAGAATCATATTCCAGATCAGCACTTGTCAAATTTCATTGCCTGTACGAATCACCTGAATAATAAGTTAAAATGCGGGCTTCTGAGATTTTTTTCTTTACATTTTGAGAAAAATTGCTCCAGTTCTCTACTGTCCAATATGTCGTCACTAGCAGCATGTGGTTATTTAAATTTAAATTAGAGTAAAATATTTAGTAGTTCAGTTGCACTGGACACTTTTCAAGCACCCAGTAGCCACATGGACAGATTATAGAACATTCCTATCATTGCAGAAAGTTCTACTGGAAAGCACTGGTCCAGACTGTTAGTCGTGGAAATACAGCAGTGACCTACACAAAGTCCTACCTTCATGTAGGTTCAACTATAGAAAAGGATGCAGACTTTAAGTTGGAAAGGGAAATGCTAGGTTCTGTCCTAGTCTGAGTTTAAGGAAGGTCTTTCTGAGGAAATGAACATTTCACTGAGACCATCCAGTGGTTGGTAATGAGTGTGGAGTTCACAAGAAAGAGAAAACATGAGGACTGTCAAAAGATGAGGTTTCCTAGAAAGAAGTCCTGCTTTAAACATTACTCACATTCATAGACTATAGTGTCAGATAAGCAGATGGGAATGTAAAGTATCATTTCATTTAAAGAATTATAGAAGCAAAGTTTTTTCACTTCAGGGAAAGGATTAATTTAGCAGTTCAGGAAGATTTTAAAGAAATAAGTTCCCCTGTCCAAACATACACACTTATAGATACACATATATACAAACTCTCTCTCTTTCCAAGATATAGAGCCCAAATCCAACCTAGAATTCTTTCATTTCATGATTACAAGATAACTCAATGATCATGTGGTTCAAGCCCACATTGAGAAACTGAGGCTTACATTGTTGAGAATTCCTGAAACTCTAAAAGTGAGTTTGGTGCTGAGTTAGGCATAGGATATCCCAACCAGTGCTTTTTATATCATGCCACAGAGCAAACCCAAGCATAGATGACTGTTTAAACTAAAATTTATCTTTCAAATTGCTTCGTAAGCATTAATGCCTAAAGATAATGGTCTGTATTGGAAGAGTCCTGGAAGGCACTGGAAGATCCAAGTTATAACTTTAGCTTAATCTTTTGGCAGTGTTTCTCTGGGAAAATCATTTAATCTCTTCAAACTTGTTTTCTTGTATGTAAAATGGTAACAGTAAGATCGATACCCATCACCTTTTTATGTGGTCAAAAGATACAATATATATAAAATATTATTACTACAACTTCTGGTTTCTGCTCTGACATTTGAAATGCTTGAGTCTTTACTCCCATCATCACCACAAGAAAAAAAGCTGAACAAACCAAAAATCAACAACTCTTCTTAGATCTATCAGAGAAGGGAGGTCACAGGACAAATCACCTCTTTGACAACTGAAAAGATATAGGTGAACAGAGAGAATTATAGCTTATCAGGGAAGCAAAAGCCACTGGAGCCAGTAATGGGTTAAATAGTAATTGGCAAATTGCTGAAGGCTGAGTGTGGACTAAATTGAGAGTTGAAAATTCTGGGAGAGTGGGGTCCAGTCTTAGGGGAGCATCCACACTTCAGTGAGTTTTACTTTTAGAAGATAGGAGAAAAACTTCCTCTTGCTTCTGGCATAGGGGAGGAAAAAAGAACCATTTGAAATATACTCATGCTTTTTATATGCATATCGCATATATCATATGCCTTTTATTCTCTGAAACAAAAGCTTGCCATTGAGGTAAACTTTATCTGAACTACAGAAAGGGCAATTAGACAATTTTTATCCCTTCTAGACTTTCTTTCTTATATAAGGAGAGGCGGAAAAAAAAGGTTAAGAAATTTTTGAAGGCCACAGACCAGGGATTCTGGCCAACTAAAAGACAGAGAGTTTATCATAAGATTATAGAATGTATCAACTCTCCAGTATCTTATGACCACATTAACAGACAGTAACATGGATCACAACTGAGAGAACTTCAAGACACAGATTTTGTTTAAGAACTAGTTCCCAAGAAAACCCAAACAAAACAAAGAGGGGAGGGGGAAAAGAACAGTAGAGGAAATTGAAGCCTCTGACACCTACAGCTATAGCAAACATTAAACACAGCCTAACTTCCAGCCAGATAAACATGAAACCTATAGGCCTATTTACCTTGTTTCCTATTATCTGATACATCATGATTGGCTTTCAACAAACAATTACAAGGCGTTCTAAAAGACAAGAAAACACACAGTCAATAGGGACAAAGCAAGCATTAGAACCAGACTTAAATATGGCAGGGATTTTGGAATTATCAGACTGGGAATTTAAAATGCCTGTGATTAATATGCTAAGTGAGCTACTAGAAAAAGTAGACAACATGCAAGACAAATGTGTAATATAAACAGAGAGATGAAAACTCTAAGAATCAAAAAGAAATGCTACAAAGGTAAACATTACAACAGAAATGAGATATGCTTTTGACAGCTGAGAAATAATTAGTGAGCTTGAAGATATGTCAGTAGAAACTTTCCAAACTTAAATGGAAAGAGAAAACAATTTTTAAAAGGAACAGAATATTCAAGAAGTGTATGGAAATTACACAAGGCATAAAATGCATGAGAATACTAGAAGATAAAGAGAGAAAGGAGCAGAAGATATTTGCTCCTTAGTAATAATGGCTGAGAATTATCCAAAATTAATGACAGACACAAAGCCACAGATTCAGGAAGCTCAGTGAACACCAAGCAAGATGAATACCAAAAAAAAAAAGAAAAAAAAATCTACACATGAGTTTTTTGGGGTATTTTTTTGTTTTTTTTTTGGGGGGGGTGTATATTTAAAAAATCTATCGTGTGCAGGTTGCAGAAAATCAGACAAAGAGAAAATATTGAAAGAAGTCAGAAGAAAAACTAACACTTTACCTATAGATGAACAAGGATGAGAATTACATCAGACTTCTCCTCAGAAACCATGCAAGCAAAGAGAGAGTAGAATAAAATATTGAGCATTAAAAGAAAAATCCACCAACTTAGAATTTCATATCCAGTCTAATTATCTCTTAAAAGTAAAGGGGAAATAAAAACACTTTCTTAGAGAAACAAAAACTGAGGAAATTTATCACCAGTAGAGCTGCCTTAGAATAAATGTTAAAAGAAGTTCTTCAGTGAGAAAGAAAATGGTATAGGTCAGAAACTTGGATTGACATGAAGGAAAAACATGAGAAAAGGAATAGATGAAGGTAAGATTAAATCTTCTATTTTTCTTATTTGTAATTGATCTAATGAGTAACTGTTCAAAATAATAATAGCAATAATAAATTGGGTGACTTTAGCTTATAAGTAAGTAAAATGAATGACAGCAATACTTTAAGGGACAGGAGAGAGGCATTGAGAATGGTCTTTTGTACGGTATCTGCACTACCTGTGAATTGATATAGTGTTATTTAAAGGTAGACTTAGATTAGTTGTGAATGTATATTGAAAACTTTAGGGCATTTTCTAAAAAATTTTAAAAAGAAATATAATTGATATGCTAAGAGAAGAGATAAAATAGTCAATTTTATCATGTAAAATGCTCAGTTAAAATTGAAGAAGGCAGCAAAAGAGGGGAAGACAAAAAGGGAAATAAAGAACAAAGGACAAAAATATCAGAAAACAGTTTCTTATTATATGGGAAATACTAATCCAACTCTATCAATAATCACTTTAAATGTAAATGGTCTGATGGAAAAATATGTACCATTCTAACACTAATTAAAAGAAATCTAGATTAGCTGTTTTATTGTAATTTCATATAAAGTAGGTTTCAGACAAGGAAATTATCAGGGAATAAGTAGGGGCATTACATAATGATAAAGGACTCAACTCTCCAATAAGACATAATCATGAGGTACCTCGCAGAACTAAAAGTAGACCTACCATTTGATCTAGCAATCCCACTACTGGGTATTTACCCAAAGGAAAAAAGACGTTCTATAAAAAACAAATCTGCACTAGAATGTTTGTAGTACTGCAATTCACAATTGCAAAGATGTGGAAACAACCCAAGTGCCCATCAATACATGATTGGATTAATAAAATGTGGTATATGTATACCATGGAGTTCTACTCTGTCATAAAAAAACCTAGTGAACTAATACCTCTTGTATTATCCTGATTGGAGCTGGAGCCCATTCTTCTAAGTGAAGTATCACAAGAATGGAAAAACAAACACTACATGTACTCACCATTAAATTGGTACTAATTGATCAACACTTATGTGTACATATGGAAGTAACTAACATTCATCAGGTGTCGGGCAGGTGGAGGGGGAAGGAGAGGATGGATAAATTCACTCCTAAGGGGTGCAGTGTGCACTGTCTGGGAGATGGGCATGCTTGCAGCTATGACTTGAGCAGTGCAAAGGCAATTTATGCATTCAAAGCGTTCCTACCCCCTTAATATTCTGAAATAAAACAAAAAAAAGACATAATCATATATGCACCTCACAACAGACTGTCAAAATACATGAGGCAAAAACTGATAAAACTGCAAGAAGAAATAGACACAAATCCACTATTACAGTTGGGGTCTTCAATATTCCTCTATTAGTAATTGACAAATCTAACAGGCAGAAAATCAGTACGAATATAGTTGAACTGAACAGCATCGTCATCATCTGGATCTAACTGATAGTTAAATTTCATCCAATCACAGCAGAATACACATTATTTTCAAACTCACATAGAACATTAACCTAGGTAGACTACATCTGGGGCCTTATCAATCTGTCAGAATCCACAGAACCGTAGAAGGTCAAGAATGAACTCTAATATAAACTGTGGACTTTAGTCCATAATAATGTATCTGTGTTGGTTCATTGATTGTAACAGATGTACCCCACTAATGCAAGAAGTTAATGATAGGGGAACTGTGGGAGGGCAGAGGGGTTATATGGGAACTCTCTGTCCTATCTGCTCAATTTTTTATAAACCTAAAACTGCTCTAAAAATAGTCTGTAAAAATACTATTATTTTAAATTTGTGATTATTTTATGGCAGTTAAACTATTTTTTTGAGTCCAATGAAATAACCCAACCCCATCCATTACCTTATCATATTTAAATATATATAACATATACATATTTGCTCACTTTTTAAAATATATATTCAATTCATTGATTATCTTTTCAACCATTCACAAGAGAAATACAAGAGAAGTACTTATAAAGTAAGAATTCTACTGACAAGTAATATTTTATTGTTGTTAATAGAATTAAAATCAATATTTTTCATATTTAATCTCTCAACACCCGTTTATTGTTTGATGACCTTTTGTGCTGTGTGGGTATGGGAGCTTTAAAAAAATCTAGGCTAATAACTCTCTTTCCTTTAGTTGCTAAATGATGCTACGGAGTGAGGGTTCCTGTTCCTCATTTTGAGCATGTCTATATATCATGAGAAATTATGGATTGTGTGAAGACAGAAAAAACCTGCTGATTCATTAGATAACATAACTATGCACTTTAGTGTTTAAAAGAACTCTTCCTTGTTTTATTGGAAAGGAGAAGAAATAAATTTAACATAAAATTTTCAACAAGACTTTTATTATATCACAGAAACAAACAAAATTTTCCATGCATATCTTGAACTTAGAAAAAATATGCCATATTACTGAGAAATAATGATGCTATATTGAAATAAATGTTCCTGTCCTGATTCAAAGCATAGTTTTCATGTAAAATGTTTTATGATAAGGTTACTCCAATAAATAATAAAAATGTTACCGTTTGTTGATTTTTAAAAATAGGGTTCACAAAAAAATTAAAGTTTTATTCTTTGAAAAGCTTACTATTCTATAAGAATAATAAACTGAACCAAAGATAGTTTTAATCATCTATTTTGAGCTTTAGAAAACATTAACATTATTCAGTCATTTATTTGTATCTATAATGTACTTAATTTCATAAAATCTTTGAATAGGTGTAGAATGAAAGCATACAATGAAATAATAGGAATAAAAGATAAAAAACTAGGAACTTAAGAGAGTCAAGATGAAAAAAAAAAGGTTCAAACTCTAAGGACACATACAGTTACTATTGCTGACTTTCAGTTTTGGTCTGAGTTTCACAAGGAAAAAGGCAAACCATTGGTTAGGATAGCTTCCTATTTAAGTGCTATTTTTTTTGTGAGGCAATTCTTCAGGAAAGAAAAGCTTTTCCTAGTAGCAAATTTTAGAAGCACCCAAAGTGGGAGTGGATCACAAAAGGTCTATCTTTGAGGTATTTTTACAGGTACTGTTAATTGGCTTTCCTTACATTCTTAACACTTAGGAATTCATTTCACAAATTTTTATGGAGTGCCTACTGTAAACCAAATACTATTGTAGACATTGGGATTGTCAAAATCCCTGCACCAACTCAGCTTACATCCACATAAATGGAGACAGATGATAAATGATACATTTAATATATGACATACTAAAAAGTGATAATGTGCTAAGAAAAAAAAAATTAAGGAGGTAGAAAGAATAGAGACTGCGTGTGTGTATGTGTGAGTATGTGTACGGATGCTGCATTTTTGGAAGGGTCGGCCTCACTGAGAGGGAGATGTTTGAAGGAGGGGCTGGAGTGGGGAAAGAATGGCCAGTACAGAGGCCCTGAGGCATTCTGAGGAATGGAAAAGAGGTCTCTGTGGCTGGCAGGGGTAAGAAGGAGAGTGAGAGGTGATGAAGTTTGACAGGCAGTGGGGGCAGGTGGGGGCCTGTGGGCCATCAAGAAGACTGTGGCTATCCCTCTGAGGAAACTAGGGAGCTCCTGAATTATTTTGATCACAGGAGATGTATCAGTCATCTATTGCTGTGTAACAAGTATAACCACCCAAAATGTAGTGGGTTAAAAGAACACTAAACATTTTTTATCTCACATAGTTTCTGCTGGTCAAGAATTCAGGAGCAGCCTGGGTAGGGCTTCCTACTCAGGGTTTCTCATCAGGTCACAGCTGGATGTGGGCCAGGGCTCTAGTCACCTGTAGATGTGCTTGGGGAGGGTCCATATCCCAGGTGGCTTACTCACCTGGCTGGTAAGTTGGTTGTAGCTACTGGTGGGAGATCTCAGTTCCTCTTAACATGGGCCTCAGCATAGGACTGCTTGAGTGTTCTCATGACATGTTGCTTGTTCTGTGTTGCTTTCCACAGAGAAGTCCAAGAAGGCAGGGGTGTCATTGTCCTCTATGACCTAGCCCCTGAAGTCACACACCATTATTCTGCAGTATTCTGTTAGTCACATAGGACACCCGTGACTTAGTGTGAGAGGACACTGCCTAAAGGCGCCATTAATAGGAGGTGAGGATCCTGGGGGCCCCCTTGGAGGCTGACCCAGGGAAAAGGAGAGAATTACTGGAACAGTGTCCCCACAAGAGCACAAGTATGTGGGATTTAGTGCAAAAGTAGAGGGAATCGCCTTTGTTAGGGGCACTGAGGTCATGGTTAGTAGCAGTATACAGGTGCCATTATAGGAAGGTGGGAAAACAGGGTGATGGGAGCTTATGCACACTCTCTTCTGATTTTTTTTTTTCTGTTTCTCAATAAAATAGGAAATCGGGTAATAGACCAAGAGTGAGGATTGGGAAGGAGGTGTTAGAGGTTCCTAAGTACTTCAGGTTTTTCAGTATCTTTTAAGTGATGCAGTAGTCATTAATCTTGTTTGGTCATATTACAAGGAGGAAAAAAACCCTTCTTTTTGATCATTGTTCTATTATAAGACGCACAGCCTGAGTTTTAGTAACGTGAAAAAAAAAAGGTTTTTGTTTTCATTTTAAAGACTGATTTTTTTTTTTCTCTTTGGTTTTAAGAACTCTCTTTGTTTATAGCATGGAAACTTTTATGCTATCAGCATCCTTTGGTTTGCAATTAGACTACCTTGTTGTTTCTGTTTATGGAATAGAATAAAATACGGATACTTACGTGGGCTTAAAGGAGACAGTTGAAAAGTAACACATGGTCTTATTCTAGCACCATCAGTTTAGGACCGCCAGGGACATACCTGTAGACCAATTAAGTCAGAATTTACTGACTTATCACAATGTGGACTGCACATCACAGGAACTGTGGGGTGTTTCATCAAACAAAGGAAAAGATAAATACAGGATTTTGAGAACAAGTGGAGTTTAGGTGCAATGTAAATGAAGTAGTGTTTTGATAGGCTCAAAGCAAAGTATTTCTGTGTGTAAAGGGGGATCAACCTCAGTTCTGGACTGTGAAATGGACTTATGGTCCATTTCCTTGGAAATGATGTCAAGATAAGATGGTAAATGTTGTGTTCTGAGACCCATTCCTGGGGCTCTGCACAGGGATTGTAAAGCATGGCTGCTTCACTGGGTCACAGTGACTTACCTCCTCCAAGCAAGAGTGGAACGTTTCATTCTTAATACAGTAATTTCAAACAGCAGTGTTTCTGATAGCCCATGATTTCAGAGAATAAAATTTCTCAGTAAGTAAGCAGTAGTCACTCCAAGAATTGGGTTGTTAGGGCATTTTATGGATGCAGTATACATTTGGGAGAAATATTGTTTTCTAATAAATTTGCACGTAGCTTTATCAGTGATTCTGGACTGATGAATAGCAGCGAAAATTTTTTACTTTCTTATTCCAAGTCATTTTTTACTTTCTCAGACTATATTTCTATAACTCACAATAGTTCAAAATGTTGATGCATAAGTCACTGTACCTTCCTGGGTAATTTAAGTCAAGACACATAAATAGTTTGTATTTCGTATTTTTAATTTGTAATATCAGGAGGTTGGACGAAGTCCTCCCCAGCGTACATATGTAAAATTAGACCACTTTGATTTTTTTTTATTCTTATTTCAGCATATTGTGGGGGTACAAAAGTTTAGGTTACATATATTGCTCTTGCTCCCCTACCCCCCCTGAGTCAGGGCTTCAAACGTGTCCATTCCCCAGACAGTGCATATCGCACTCATTATGTATGTATACACTCATCCCCTCCCCCATCCACATCTGTCCAGCACCCAATCAATGTTATTCCTAAATGTGCTCTTAGGTGATGATCAGTGAAACCAAGTTGATGGTGAGTACATGTGGTGCTTATTTTTCCATTCTTGGGATACTTCACTTAGTAGAATGGGTTCCAACTCTATCCAGGAAAATATAAGAGGTGCTATATCACCATTGTTTCTTATAGCTGAGTAGTACTCCATGGTATACATATACCACATTTTATTAACTGAATTATAGTGCCTCCTGCAGCATGTTTACCAGACCTCAGTGTCCCACCATTAGGTTTGCCAGTTTCCAAAGAGAGGACTCGCAGGTGTTCACACTCCCATGTGACATCTTCATGGCTTTTCTTTCTTGTTCCAGATTGCCTTGGCTGGCAAGTACTAGCATCAAAGTTGTCTGGAGAAGACCTCCTGTTGCTGTGACTGGTGGGGCTTGTGGCAGGAACACCATACCCGTGGGTGTGTCCATAGTTGCAGCTCCCCAAGGAGCAGGGCATTGTTGGATTCTGTAAGAACCTCAGAGGATGTCTCTCCTCATTATGGTGTTGTGGGCCTTGAAGCAGTTCTACTCATGCTCTGTTTTTTAGTAAAGCCCTTCTGCATGTCTTTGATGCCTTGTCTCCTGCAAGCAATCCTCAAAACTTAAAACAAACAAACAAAAAATAAAAAGCAAAACAATTAAAACAATCAACTAATTTTAAAAAATGAAAAAAGAAATGAAGTCCACAGTCTCAGAGTTCCAGCTCTGATTCTACCTTACACAATGATCAAACCATAATACTTAACTTCAGCCTACAGGTCATTGCAATTTTGTCAAGAACCAAGGACTTGCCTTAAGTTTGTATAGTTAAAGGCTCATCGGTTGATGTTCTCAAAAAAAAAAAAAAAGACAGAAAAAGAGGGGGAAGAACCAGGTAATTTAGTCTCCATCTTTAAAGGTTAAAAAATGGTCATATGGTCATAGTGTCACATTTAAATAAGGGTTTCTACTTGATTTTACTCATGAAAAAATTTAAAACTCTTGAGTCCAGTCTTCGGTAGGACATCCTAAGGTATAAGTAACCTTGAAAATGTCCTCCAATGAACATGCACGGCCTCTCCTGCCTTGCTTGTTAGCATGGCCATGTGACTGTCTTCAGTGGTGTGCCCGAGTCAGAGGATTCACAGGGTGAGAGGCAGCATGTTATTTGTCATAGAAGGAAAAGGAGAAAGGTCATGAGGGTGCTGAGGATCATTGATGAGATCCAGCCCGGGCCCTAAGACAGGGGGAGAGGAGTAAGTGAAGAAAGAAAGGTATTGATGGTAAAGATTTCTAAAAAAAGCCTTCTTGATGGTGTAGAATAACACTAACCCTAATTAATAATTATCGAGCATTTACCAGGGGCAGGCACTGCAAGAAGACTCTCATCTGCATTATCTTGTCCAATCTTTAGAACAACTTGGTGAGTTACATGCTATTATTATTTCCATTTTATGGATGAGGATACTGAGGCTGAAAGAGTAACTTGCTCAGATCCATGTGGCTAATAAGTAGTGCTAGCCCTTAAACCAAAATCTCTCTGATTTCAGTGCTTGTGCTATTAATTCTTAATATACTTTTCTAAATGTTGTGAAATATGTGCCTTATTCTGACCTCTTTAAATAAATTTGAAGTGCACATGCAAGTAAGGCTCTGAAACAGGTAAAAAACTGTAATGTGTCTGTGTCTTTACATGCCTGTTCAAAAATTCTCTAAGCCTGTTTCATCTACTGCCAATCAACTATACCTTGACAGTTTTTGTTTCCGATTTGAGTGCTCCCATGTTCACTCTGTTCCCACCATCTTGTACTTTTCAGGTGGATGTCCCATTTTCAAACTTAACATCCTGATTTCTCTCTTTAAGATCTCACATGGACATTATTCAATTTCATGAACCAAAGTCACCAATAAGAGACAGATGAGTTGTCTAATAATTGCAAGAAAAAGACCCAATATACTTTTAAAAAAATCAGTTACAAGTTATGAATATGGTCTGGGAAGTTTATCAATGAAAACATGATAAAAATTTGACACACATGAGGGTCAAAAATTTAACACAGGCAACAAATCCAATATAAGATAAAATGTAGTTCCTTTAGTATTGTCATAATTGATTTGTTCTTTCTCTATACCTACTGGTAAGAAGAAAAAACATTAACTTAGATTTGAAGTTTATTCTAATCTGTTAATTTAAGCAGGAGCTTTATCTAATACTAATTCTGCCTTGGCAAAAATAAAAACAACACAAACAGCGCTCAGTTCATCAAACAGGCTTCAATCCCCCAAATATCTCCTTCCCGTGGTGTCCCTGAGTATGGGGGAAGGGATGTGGCTTACAGGACATTATGAACACGGATGGGTCAGTGTCCTAAGATACTAGATAGGGTGTCTTATGAATCCTCTAGTTCTCAGGACAATGTACCATCTAATTTCTGTCTTTCCTGTTGGCATTGATGGCTAATGTGTAACTCTTGCCTTTTGCTCCCATTACTTCATGGAAACCTTCAAAATCACCATTGACAGCTGTGTTGCTAAATCCAATGGCTAATTCTCTGTCATTACTGATGTGACCCTTCAGCACCATCTGTCACAGTTGATTTCTCCCTTCTCTTTGAAGTTTTACACATGGCTTCCAGAACACCACATTATTCTGGTTTTTTTTTTTTTTGCTCTACTCTGAAAGCTCCTTGGATGGTTCCTCTTTTTATTCCTAACATCTTAATTTTGGAATTCCCAGAGTGCTCTTCTAAATCCAGTCCCATATTCCTGATACCTTATCTAATATCTCCACTTGGACTTCTGAGAGAGAACTCAAATTTACCCCAAACTTGCCCTACCCATACTCTTCTCCTTCTTAGTTAATGGCAGCTGCATTATTCCAGTTGCTCAGACCAAAAATCTTGGGGTCCTGAGGCTCTGCTAGTCCATAGCCTTGTCTCTTGCCCAGTAGGGGAGAAACATAGATCAGGAATTTTTGCTCCTAAGATCTTGTCTCTGTGATTCAAAACCCTTTCTCTTAAAGCACAGTGTCCAGTCTACCATAGTGCATTGTTATTTTATTTTAAAGTGTGCAAAACTGTTTTGAAAACTGCAGACCTAGGTAACCTTGTGAGTAAAACTATATATAGAATTTGAAGCTTATAATCTCAGATAACCTATTTCATCAAAATTAATTAAATGCATAAACTGTCTCTTGTAGACTTGAGCAATAATTTCAACTGGCCACATGTCCTTGGCCTCCTTTTAACCCTCCATGGGGTCTCAAATTCAACATGTTTAAAACACCATCCTTCCTGTAAGGGACTCCTACAGCTATGTTTGCCCTTCTGGTAAAAGGACCTATATTCTTCTTGGCCTTGTTTCTCTCTCTGCTTTTCGTGGCTTCCTTGAGCCTTGCCATTTTCTTACCTGAGCCCACCCCACTGGCCTCATTTGATTGGTTCAGGGATGTCAGCCTGGCCCAAGCTAAGCCAATCGTAGTATTTTAAACCTAGTTACAACTAAGTGATCCATTATGTGATGGAAGGTGGGTCAATTACAACCCTTTTTTAGAATATTTGAACTTGGTAGCACGAGACTAAAAGGCAGTTCTTCTTTAAAGATAAATCCTATCAGAAGTAAAACTAAGGAGCTGTTTGTAGCCACATTTCCAACTATGTGAAGGAAACAGTCTGCAGTGAGAGAGAATGAGACCAACACACAGAGAGCTACAGATGAAAGGTAGAGGACAAGACTCTGGCCATGTTCCAGTCCCTGGGGCCCAGGTGGCCAGCCTTTCAGCAGGTGTTAATGAAGACCTCGTACTTTATATTATGGAGACCCATTGCTACCTAGCCTAAAGGGGGATATCCCTTTGAGGGATATCAAAGTAGCTAACATAATCAAAGAAATAGCTATAGTAACCAGGCCTCCATTTATATCTGTAATATTTCAGAACTGCTAGTTTTCTCTTTTTATTCACCTCCCACTTCTGCTTGTCTTAGCTTTTGAATTAGTCTCAACTGGACTTCATGCAGTTACACTTTTTCTAGGGTGTTGTGGGAGAGAGCTCTAAGCTGCTCCAGTCTTTCATCCTTCCTAAATCGTGACCCCAAGGCTCTAGGGGGAAGGTCCCTCCTAGCTTTAATGGAAGAGTCTAATGACCACCTCTGAACCAACCACTCTGGCCCAAAGCATGGGCTAGTGTGGCCAGACCCAGCTGAGATGCTACTTCTACGTCCATGGGTAGCTTAGGCAGAGCTGTACTGAAAATGCAAGAAGTGGAGGGTGCTGTTAAGACAGAGGATATTACAATACATTCTGAGGAGACATTATAGCAACCACTATACACTGTACCATTTTTTTGTTGTTGGTTTAATACTTTCTTGTATTCCATGCGGCAATAAAAATATTTCTTGCCTAAGCCAGTTGAGTTGTTTTCTCTCATTTGCAATAAAGAGTCTTGATGAATACACACTTTCCCATTTCTCCTCTTCTTCTTAGATTCTTATCTCCCTGAATGACACTGTTTACTGAATCATCCTAGTTGGAAACGTGGTAATCCTCCTCAATTTCTCCCTATCCCTCCCTTTCCATATTCTCAATTTTTGCCTGTTCCTTCCTCTCCATGTCCAATCAGATATCCTGCAATGTCAGTTCTAACTCTGACATAGCTCTACAGCCATCCCTATTTCACAGCCATCAACCATGTCTTCATCATCTTTTGCCCCATATGCATCCTTAATTATTTTTCTTACTTTCAGTCTTGCTTCTTTTCAATCTATCTTCCACCTTACAGTAAAAGTAAAATTGTCATGTCATTTCCTTGAATAATATTTCCTCCTGGCACCCATTGCCTTTAGAATAAAGTTAGAATTTCTTGGTGATGTGTGCAGGACCCTGTGGGAGCTTTTGCTAAGGACGCCTAGCTTGTGTCTTGGTGTTTAGGTCTCAGCATCAGTTCTTCTCCATGATCCTGTTTACTTCACTGCTGTGTCATCTTTGTCCTATTGCTTCAGTCATTGCTGTCCTCACCCTAAACTCTAATCTCATAATTAGGTGTCCTTTATTTGCTCTGGGGACTCCTTGATATCTTGATTCCTTCTGCTTTTAGTATTTACCAGATTTCCAAACCTTGTGTTATCTATAAATCATTTATGGAGCTTTTAAGAAGCACACATTTCCTTGACCCGACCCAGACACACTACATTAGAAACATTTTTTTAATTGCCTCCCAGAGGTTCAGAAACACATGATTTGTAGAAGAAGTCACTTGGCAAACACTGTGCCTGAGTGTGTCTGCCACTGTCTGATACTGGCGCTCTCTGATGCTTCTTTTCTTTACTGTTGGATTCCTTCCTCTACCCACCCCTGAGACTTCTGATTGGCTGACCTGACTTGGAAGTGTCTCAGATTTACATCCTAGTCATCTCTGCTCTAAACCCTTGTGCCATCAACCCAGAATCAGCTATTTCAACCATGTCACTCCCCTATAGTTATGCAGCCCCTCTGTTAGTCTAGCTCTTTGAATTTATTCTATTTTTGCTTTATCTTCTACAATTCAATCTCTAGTTCAAGCCTAAATTATTTTTCCCAGCTACTTTGGTTATATCTCCAACTATAAATTCTCCTCCACACTCAGAAGCCCTGAACCACCACTGCTGGATGTTCACTGGCGCTTTCAAATTACCTAGGGCTCCTGTCAGTGGCACACTACAGCTGCGCGCAGAACTGTGTGCGTCTCTGCCAAAGTCCACATGCAATAAAATCACGTTGGTTGTGTGAAATGGCTATGGTATGAATATTTACACCACAGAAATCACCAAATGCTGTCTTCTTCCCGGAGGACTGGTTGCTAAACATTTACCAGCATGTCACTGGCACCAGTGGAAGACCAAGCAGTGGGAGCCCTGATGCCAGCCTGGAGTACCTGATATGACCCCTGCAGGTAAGAAGTGAACACCATGGACTGATACTAGCTGAAAGCCAAGGTGGACTGAGGGTAGTTAATGGTTTCTAGACCTTAAAAATCCCAAAACTACGCTGCTAACTCTGCTCCAAATCTGCTCTACCCCTGCACTGGTCCCTCTCAGTTAATGGCAATGACCTTCACTGAGAACTTGCACAAGTCATTTAGGCAATCTGTGCATCAAGTCCCTCATCTGTAAAATGGGCATGCTAATAGCATCTGTCTCACCGGATTGTTTGAGGATTCAATGAGTTGTGATTGGTGAAGTGCTTAGAATAATAAATGGCACAATAATGATTTCCTGAAATACTGTATGTTTAAATAGTTGCTCAGACCAAAGCACTTAGGGTCAGCCTTGCCTCCATCTTTTCTCTCATACCCCCTATCTAATCTGTCAGGAAATCCTCTTCCCTCGACGTCAAAATATATATGTGGATCTGCCCTCATTTTACCACTTCTACTGTGACTGCCTGGACCAAGACTCCACCGTGTCATTGTGAATTATTTTAATGGTTTTCCTGCTTTCATTCTTGCCCCCTCTGCAGTCTGTTCCTAACATAACAGCCAGAATGATCCTTTTTGATCATTCTTAGCCCATGTCCTTTCCTGAGCTAAAACCCCTCCCATGGCTCCCCATTTCCCTAAAATAAAAGCCAAAGTCTTTATGACAGCTTATAAGGCCTTGGTCCGGCTCTGAGCTCTTCTCTGACATCATCTTCTACGACACTCCCCCACTGAATTCTGCCTAGTCTTCCTAGCCATTCTGTAAGGGAGTGAGTGAGGGGAGTGTAGTAGGATTGTCAAAGCAGGAATGGGTGAGAAAGCAGGAATGGGCCTACTGAGGGCAATGTGGGTGGAGGTAGAGGGTATGGCTTACGTGGTACAGATCAAAAAGTAAGACTCAGTTGGAGTAGGAGCAGTTCAGGAATTTTGTCCAAAACAAAACAGGTAAGAACAAGATCGTACCCAGCTACTTGGAAATTGGCCTAGTATGAGGAAGGAAAGAAAACAGCTCCAACAAGTGCCCTGCAAAGAACCTGGCAACCTCCAATACCCCTGAGTCATAAAAATGGGCCTGGCTTTGTGGTCTGGCTTTGTTATAGAGTTATTTGGTGTTAGGAAGCCTGTGCATGTTTTGACAGAAAAAAAAAATATTTCCAAACCTAGTGGTATGTGGAACCAAGTCCATTAACAATATTGACCTGCTTCTTTCCTAGAAAAATGATGGGATGGCTTGCTATAACTGAAAGTTCCTTGGGAACAGCTGAGATGTGGGTACGATGAGGGCCAGGGTTAACGCAGCAAAGAACAAAACAAGCCGGGGCACTTGGGAGAATCAGCCTTGATCTAACTCATGGATAGTCTTCCTTTTTATTCAGAGACAGAGAGGGCATAGACCAAGAGCAGACATACTGAGTTTCATCTTTAGAATATAGTCTTGACAGGCCAGGATTATAAACCAAACAAACAGATAACAAAGTATAAAACAAAACCAAAAACTAGCCTTTTGTTTGCCCAGTTTAAAACACTACGCTAAGAAAAAAAACCCTGCAGCACAGCAAAAGCTACAGGGTAGGATCCTGACTGTTGTCTTATAACCTAGTCTCAGCTTTTGCCTCTTCCCTATTGCTGATACTGATCTCAGTTTATTGACCCTGTTCCAGTGTGTACACGTACCTTTCTGGCTTTGTTTCCCATCTATTAGCTCATTGTTATTTGCCTGTTTCTAAGATTCAATACACCTTTTGTGATTTCTTGGCTGTGGCTCTTCTACTCATTATACCTCCTTTGCTTAGGAGCCTATGCATTAGGTATGTGTTGGTACAGTTCATCCCAGTATTATTAATATAATCTTCTGCCATCCCCACTCTCTGGTCCCTTTGTCACCTGTTGTCTGTCCTATTGTGGCTTCTTCCCAACCATGTCCTTGGGTTAATCCAGCTCACCCTCAGAGATACAGGCTACTCTGTGCAAACATCTCATGACATGATAGAAAATTCCATCATTGAACATTCAGCCACCAAACAAAATATCCTGGCATGCTGACAAGGTCAAAGTTTGGTCTTACCCTATGAAAATCTGTTCTAGGTGAGAGTTTAGGACCTGTTCAATGATGAGACCCTCCTGTGAATCACTTTGGTAAAGGCCCAATGAGGGCAATAAAAAAATTGGTGATGAAGCATTTGCACCTGTATGTAGTTGATGCTGTTGGCTTCCCACAGTTCCCCACATAGCCAGTGTCCTCTGCCCCCAGCTACTGAGAGTCCAGACGCTAAGGCTTAGACCAGCAACTTTCTCCAAAGAATCTCCCTTTGCTGACAAGAGCTGCCTTATCCAGAGATGCTTGAGAAGTTACTCTCTCCTCCCATCATTTTATGGATTAGATTTCAAATCCAGTTTTTGTGCAGGGTGGGGTTGGGAGAAAGGAGGCTTCTTCCCATTTAATCATCATACATGGTTCTCTGAGAAAGGCTACTCGTCTGTGACTTTGTGCTGTGTGAGTGGTGCCAATTAAAATTATCCTCCCTCTCATCTTTAAATAAAATCTACCTTGTGACTTCACATTTTTAGCCAATTCAAGCATTAAAACCTTTCTCCTGCACTGATTAGGGCATTATTTCCAGAGGAAAGCTCTGATACATCTTTTTGGACAAGCTGTCAAACCCATGCTTCATCAAATATGCCTTACCCCCATAATGACTTGCATCTTTTTCAGGCAATACATCTTCAGACTTATAAAATACAGGTACGAGGTAGTATGTTAGTCCCTCTCATCAAATTGTGTTGATGTGAGGCTCCAGAAAGAGGCAGTGGATTCTGTTTCCATGGCAACTGCTTCACTGCTCAAGGGGAAAACAGGACAGCAATTGAAGTCTGTGTTAATGGCAGCTCTAAAAATAATCGGCAGTGTGTTGAAATCAAGTGAAAGACCCAGGAAGCGATAGATAAAAATTATAGCCATGCCGAGTGGGACTGAAAAATAAGGTGCTGTGCAAATATTATTACAGCTATAATGTGATTTAAGAATCACAAGAATGGTTGATGACAAATATATTTTTGGGGAGAATCAACTATTCTTTTGTTTATTCATTTAGGTGATTATTGAATGCTGGCTATATACCAGCCATGGGGCAGGACCTGAAGATGTAGAGATGAGTCAGTAGTGTCTCTATCATCTGGGATATTATGGTTTTATGACAAGAAAATTCGCCATGATTGTAATGGACATTTTGTTTACCTACCCAACATTCATTTTAACCATTTCCCACTGTGTAGCAGCCAGGAGAATAAGGAATTGTGTGGTCTTGACTCCACAGCCAGGTCCAGAGACAATTCAAAATCATTTACTGCAGTTATTGGTTCAGCAGTGACCATGTGACCAAAGTATAAACCTATATCACACTTCACCTCTATGAGTGGCTTCTGCACAAAGCTCAGAAGTGTTTGGGGAGGCCAGGTGCGGTAGTTTATGCCTATAGTCCCAGTTCTTTGGGAGGCTGAGGCAGTAGCATTGCTTGAGCCCAGGAGTTCAAGACCAGCCTGAGTAAAAGTGAGACCCTCTCTCTACAAAAAATTGAAAGATCAGCCAGGTGGGCGTGGTGGCGCACACCTATCATCCCAGCTACTGGAGAGGCTGAGGCAGGAGGATCACTTGAGCCTGGGAGTTTGAGGCTACAGTGAGCTGTGATGATGCCACTGCATTCTAGTTTGGGCGACAGAATGAGAGCCTGTCTCAAAACAAATAAACAAAGAAGTGTCTGGTGGTTGTGGAAATGCTTATAATCTTTTTTACCTAGACATGAAAGAAGCACATAGAGTCTGTTGCTTCAGGTAGCCATGTTGTGATTGGGAGGAAAGTCAGCCTGACAATGAAACCAGCCCTTGGGAAAGGGCAAAGCCAAGGGAATCACAGAGAAATATGCCAGACCTGACTGAACTGCACAGAAACCTACTCTACCTCTGGATGTTCTACTGGTACTAATCAACCACATTTCTTTTTGTGGAACCTTCAGTTGGGTTTTCATGTTTTCTGTTGCCTGAAACAAACAAAAAGGATCGAACTAATAATAGATGTCAATGCCATGGAATAAGCGAAATACTGCAAATAAGCAGGGGTAATTATTACATGTGAAAGAATAAATCAGAGGGAGAGAGAGGAGCTAACAAGTAACTCAATCTTGAAGAAAGGAGAGCAGGAAAGATCAAGGAGCTCCCTTGATGTGAGGAAGAGATCAGCTTTGCTGGCAGCATAGCTACCCCTTGCCCAACTATCTAGCATTGCTGGTTACTGGCAAAATAGGCCTCTCTTAACCCACGCTGTATGCAGAGGTGTGTGTATCATGAACCTAAAGAAGCTTAAGCTACACATTAGCAACTGGGCTGCCCCAGCTCTCAAAGGTCACTCTCTAAGGCCTGGTGGTGTTTCTGGGTTGCGGATGGAGTGAGAGTGGGCTATCAGCACCATCCCTACATTTGCCTGGCCTCCAGTAACAACCACTGGTGGGCCAGTCAACTTTCTGGACCTTATCTTTAACCACAATGAGAAGAATATGAACTACTCTTTGATATATATATATATTGCATCTCTGCCTGGGAACTAAGAATTAGGCTTCACAGCTATTTAACATTGCAAATCCCAAACATGAAGGGGTGAAGAAATAAGTAAGACCTGTATGAGGTAGACCAGCTACTGCAGGAGGGGTTTGTGTGTGTTGGGGCCAGGCACACTCAGAAATATCAAAGGGTTAGAATTCTGAGGACTTGCCCCCAGGCAAAAAGCCATCTAAGCAAGAAACAGAAATTTAGAAGCAGCAAAATCCAATGACAAGGTGTGAAATGGAAGGAAATTTTCTAAACTTTAAATAATAAAAAATAAATTGCAAAAAACTGTATTAAAGACTATTTTTCTATTGTCTCTAGGGAAAGTATTAAAAAATTATTGCCACATAAAGAACTTATTGAGGAGTAGCCAACCAAAAAGTGAAGGATAAATATTATAGAGCTGTATCAGGAGTTAATTGAAAAATACTAACAGTAATCTGTTAAATTTTTGAATTTGTGATGTTTATGGTATTTGCCAACTTTTAAAAATTTATAACTTGTTTTTATGTTTTTTTCTGAGTAAATATTCACTTGAATGTCTAATTTTGTATTCATTTACTTAAAGAGGGTCCTCCAAACTGTATACATTGTTAGACCGACAATACCTGAATCTGTCACTTGTCTGTATGACCAGGCTATTCTCAGCCCTCCTCAGATGAGTGGGTTTGAACTAAAGCTTATTTCTCTCTAGCATCTTCCTGCAGTCTATTAGAAGTAGGACCATGGTCAAGTTCCTGCCTATTTTTCTGTTTTCTAAAATCTCAGGCTTGGCAGGCACGTTGTCTGAATCCTAACATGCCACAGGCAGTGGTTTACCTGACTGCCCTGTTAGTGCACATATCAGTTTCCTGGAGTTGCCGTAACAAATTACCACGAAGGGAGTGGCTTAAAACAACAGAGATTTATTGTGTCACAGTTCTGGAGCCTAAAAGTCTGAAATCAAGGTGTCAGTGGGGCTATGTTGTTGGCAAAGGCTCTAAGGAAGAATCCTTCCTTGCCTCTTCCTAGCTTCTGGTGGCTCCTGCAATTATTGACATTCCTTGATTTATAGCTACATCGCTCCAGTCTCTGCCTCCGCATTCACGTGCCCCACCCCCCTCGTGTCTCTGTGTGTCCTCTTCTCTTCTTATAAGGATGCCAGTCATTCACTGGATTTAGGACCTACTCTGATCCAGTATAACCTCATCCTAACTTAATTACATCTGCAAAGGCCCTGTTTCCGATTAAGGTCACATTCTGAGGTTCCAGGTGGACATGATTTCTTAGCGGGCATTATGCAAAATATTATTCTATCCCACATAACAGGGATATTATATTCCCAGATGGGGAAGGGGTGATTCTTTTTGTCTCTATCTCATCTTGATGCAGCCATTTCCACATTTTAGGATCTATAATTGATGCTCCTTGACTTAGGGTGGGCTACATCCCAATAAACCCATTGTAAGTTGAAAATATAAGTTTAAAATGCAACTAATACACCTAACCTACTGAACATCATAGCTTAGCCTAGCCCACCTTAAATGTGCTCAGAACACTTACATTAGCCTACAGCTGGGCAAAATCATCTAACACGAAACCTATTTTATAATAAAGTGTTGAGTACCTCATGTATTGACGACAGAACACAGTAGAGTACAGTACTGGTTGTTTACCTTCCTGACCAAGTGGCTGGCTGGGAGCTGTGGCTCGCTGCCACTGCCCAGCATCTCGAGAGAGTGTCGTGCTGTGTCTCGCTAGCCTGAGAAAAGATCAAAACTCAAAGTATGGTTTCTACTGAATGTGTATAGCTTTTGAACCATCATAAAGTTGAAAAGCTTTAAGTCACGCCATTGTAAGTGGTTGACGATTGTAAAAATGTCTGCATCATTGAAAAATCTTTGAATGACAAATGATTGAAACTATTTGAGTTTGTTAGGAAAAAGGGTAAATTTATTGGCTCACATTAATTATGGAAAGGGCAGAGAAGATCGAACATGGAACTTTAGCTGCTTTTACCTATGTCATGCTCTTTCTTCTCCTCCTATGCTTCCTTCTGAATACTGGCCTCATTTTCTCAAGCTGGCTGCACTGATGGCCACTGTCAGTTTCTGGGATCATATACTCACGATTTCAGGATTAGAGAGTAAACATTCTCAATTTAAATGTCCTGGGATGTCTAATATCCCAAGCTTGAGTAAAGTGACCAATCTTAGAGCAAATGCTGTCTAAACAGTGAGATCTATTATATTTGCCATAGCTCAGCCATGTATTCATCCTCACATCCAGGGGTGTGATGGGGTCTGTTTCTAGAATAAAGAAGGAAAGGTGTGAGGTAGACATCTACAACCAATAAATTATAGTTCTTTTCTCCATTCTTTCCTGTACTCTCTCCCCTTTCACAGAGCACAAAGACGTGGATTAGCAAATGCATGGATCACAAAACAAATCATTGCTAAGACTAATGATGAAGGTGAAAGAACAGTGATTTTGTGGTCTTAGTTGCAGTGCTCAAGTGCCATTTTTTAAAAATTGGACATAAAAAAACACTCTGTACTTGAAAAGTTCAGTGACTTGAATTTTAATCTCTGTTCGACCTCTAATATCATATGATCTTGAAAAAGTGACTGACCTAACATTATTCTTTCTCACTGTTACTATGTTTGACAATATGAAAGTCAGAAAGAAACATTTAAAAAATCATTTAGGAAAATCCATCTTTAAAATGATTGATTTATACATATGATAATGCTGCTGATATTATAAAATTAAATAAGAGACAAAGTCTTGTAGAGTGACAATATCACTTAATTAGAATTAGAGTGTTCAAATTCTGTCTGTGCCTTGTCTGATTTTTCTCAGGTTGTTCATATTTACTCGTACAACCCTCAGGCTGCTTCCTTTATAAAATCAGTGGGTTGTGTTTAGTTTATCGCTCAGATCTCTTCCAGTTCTAAGATTCCATATAAAATAAACTGCACGTCAGTATCCAAACTTTGTATCATTTCCTTTTTATAAAATAGAACTGTGTTTATCCTTCTCAGAGTTTGTAGCATTTCTTGAATTTGAAAGATTCATGGCCTTTTTCTCTTCAAATATTGTTTTCGTCCCATTTTTTCTTTCCTTTCTGTTCCTCAGATAAACCTTTCACCATGTCCGATAAGTGTCTCACGCTCTTTTCTGTATACTCCATCCTCTTAACTGTCTGTGTGTCAGTTTAGATATTTTCTTCTGACCTACCTTTCAGTTTATAAATTCTCTTTTCAGCTATATATATTTTGGTTTTTAGTAAGTGAACTTTGAGGTATTTATTGGTAGTTTTCTTTGTACATATCTTGTATTGAGTTTGATAATTTTCTTTAATCTTTATATTGATGTCCTTTATCAATGTGAAAATTTTCTGTCATTGTCTTTTTAAATATTGTTTCTACCACATTGTCTTTGTCTTTTCTTCTGGACATCCAATTACACATGTTTGATTTTTAACTGTGTTCAATGCATATCTTAAATTCTCCGTTTTGATTTTTTCCCATTTATTTTTCTCTCTGATAGTTGGTTTTTATATTTTCTAGGGACTTGTTTTTGATTTCACAAACCTTGTATTCTGTTTTGTCTTATCTGCCTTTAAACCCAAACAAACAATTTTTAATTACAGATTTTTTAAATTTTCAGATTAAGAATGTCTATTTAATTTTTTAATAGGTTCCAATTTTCTGTTGAAATTTTCCCTCTCCTCATCTTTTCTGTTCATCTTTTGCTTTATTTTCTTTGATATATTAATCTTAGTATTTTAAAGTTTGAGTCACCTGTGGATGTCTCTCTCTCTCTCTCTCTCTCTCCCTTCCTTTAAATCATTATTTCTATTTTATAGGTAGGAAAACTAAAAAATGTCATGAAAAATGAAATTCATTGTACAATGCATAATATATAGTCAAAGATCTTGAAAGAGAATTGGTATCTTAACCAGCATTTCTCATCTTTAAATCAATAAACATTAGCCCTCTTTAGAAGAGG
This sequence comes from Lemur catta, assembly GCF_020740605.2. Classification (NCBI taxonomy): domain Eukaryota; kingdom Metazoa; phylum Chordata; class Mammalia; order Primates; family Lemuridae; genus Lemur; species Lemur catta. Next base: position 79,383,153 of record NC_059132.1, on the reverse strand, counting down.
TGAAAAAAAATCAACCACTTTAAATATACTGAAAATAAATATCACTAAACACCATTAAATGATGCATAGCTCTAAAATCTCTCTAACCTCTTTGCATTCGTTAACTAGCACTTCAGAGTAAAAATAATTATGGCTTTTGTTATGGCTTCATATTTCTTTAAAATGTTGAGTATTCTGCAATTACACAGGCCATTAAAAAATAGTGACTAAAATAGATTCCCAATTCTGGGAATAGATAAGAACTAATGCCATTTGGTTTTAAACAGAATTTTATTGTAATCATCAAGCTAAAGGCATAGCAAAAAATGCCATCACTAGAAGATTGCCTCAGTCTACTTACTGTTCGCCATTTAATCAGACACTATTTAATCCCAGTAGAAAGTCTAAGGAGTTCATGGATCCACCTCCTAAGCATATCAGGAAGTGCTATACACTGGATAGTTAGAGCAATGGCAGTAGAGCATCTTATTTAAACTTTTGGGATAACAAAACAATACTTATTTTTTCTTGTTTTGGTAACAAGATCTTTAATACTCTATATTTTTGGCATACTATAATATTCAAAGAGTAAAATAAGCAAGAGAACACCACAATACACTTGAAGTAAGACTGTGTTATAACTTTCACAGGCAGTTTCAAGCAGGACTAGAACAACCCTCATTGTTCATTAGGACAACTTCATATAAATCAGTTTAGAAATAAGCTGCACTTTACAAACGGCTCTTACCTTCCTTACAACAAACATTTTATTCTTTCAATAGTCATGTGAATACTATAAAATACCAATTATTCATCCCTACTGAATGAAATTTCTTGGCCTCCTTCATGATTTCTTCAATCTTTTTTTTTTTAAGTGGACAAACGACATTCTAAAAAGTCTGAACCTTCAAGAACAGCTAATCTGGTAAAAATTAGAGTGCCCCTTCAGTTAATAATGTGATCGGAAGTCATCCTTCTCTCTCTCTAAATGTATTAATAAGATCCAAAAAAATATGTGTAAGTCAGAGAGCAGGGCAAAGTTTTCGTATTTCATGGAACTTTAAATAAGTTTATGTCACAGAATGGTGGGGGTGCCAGCCAAATATCTCCACATCGCACACCATCAATTGGCTTCATGGAGAGAGGACCACTGGCAGCCCCCCACCCGGGCCATGTTCGGGGTGCATGCAGGCAGGCGGGGCTTGCTCATGCAGCCTGTGCAAAAGTCCTTCTGGTAGAAGCGGCCTCCGGGCCATGAACTTGAGGCAGGGACTCTTGAAGCGCAGAGCCTGGAGGGCCGTGTGCAGCTGGGGTGGGCGCCCAGCACGGGAAGTAACAGAGCTGATGCTCCAGGCTCGGGATCTGGCTGCCATAGTAGCAGCACCTGATGTTCCCACGAAAAGTGTTGCTTTGTTTACCAGTTATAAAGCATGTCAGTGAATCACCTTGATCCAGTGAAGACTTAGTTTTAAACTTTGTTATGCCTGACCTATTTCAATTTTGTTACTTGTAGGATGTAATCATTAATCTTAGGGAGTTCCTTTTCCCAAATCCTGGGCCTGGGTTTAGCAAGTCCCCTCTACCTTGAATTCTCATAACTCCCTAGTGCCATTCAGCTGCTGAAATCTCTGCTCAGCATTTGAGCTGTTTGCTGTTTTCTGCAACATTTCCTGAAGGCTCACCTTGTACATGTGTAACAGAGATAAAGGTCTGAAAAGGGGAAAAATGTATTACAAATTATCTCTTTAAAATCCCTTACTCTTTTTGGGAATTGAAACTTACATTCCTACCCCAGGCCGGTAATCAAAGGGGCAGAAAAATGTTCTTTGTTTTCTAGTATCTTAAACCACAGGAGATGGCTCAACAATTATCCGGACAAAGGTCACGAACATCTTCTCTGGACATAAGGTCCTCCAAAACCACCGACTAAAGTTAAACAATAGCCTGAAGCCACGCCCAACTGCCAAAAACCCCCTTTAAAAGCCCTGGACTTCTGCTTAAAGGTGGGATCATGGTTCTTTAAGACAAGAGTCTGTCATCCTCATTTGCCAGCAAATTAATAAACTTCTCTTTGTTTTTTCTCAAACCACTTGTCCTTGTTCTTCCTTGTCACTGATTTAGCCTCAGGGACAAGTGTGAACTTGTGGTAGCACATGGATAGCTCAGAAGGTAACCAACAGTTTGAGGGAAATATGGATGCAGATTTTTGGGTACTCTCTCAGGTTCCTTTCTCTTTAATGGTTTGCTCTTCAAATCCCAGCTCCTTTGGCATCTCTAAACTCCGTCTTTGTCCCCTAGGACCTATGAGGCTCCCGATTTCTTTCTGGGCTCTTTCACCTTACCACAATTTGGAAATTGCTCTCAAAATTCTGAGGTTAATGTGAAATATATATTTTGTGCTTCCCTTTCTCAAGGATTTCAGCTGCTCAGTGTTACTTGTGAAGGCTCTCCAGTGCCTTCAGAGGATTATTTATATGTCCTTGTCCCAACTTTTAAAGTTATTTTTGGTAGAAGATTTAGTTCAATATAATGTTGTTGAATCTAGGACCTAACATTTTATCCACTGAATTTTAATTTGAACATTTTTATCATTTCTAAATGTTATTTTTCATTTCTTTTTAATATGTACCCAATCATTTTTAATCCCTTCTTTTTGCATGTTCACTTTGTCTTCCTTTAAACAGTTGTATATACACGTATTTATTTTGGATTCTGATAATTCTAAAGGTTATTGTCCTCTCTCTCTGTTTTTTTTTTCTTTATATGCTTTTGATTTCTTATATTCACCTCATATAACCTGATTTCAATTTGTGGAATTTTTAAATTTGGGAATTTTCATTTTTAGGAAACTTGTAAACAATGGATTATGTAAATTTTTCCTTGTTTATTCTGGGTCTAGGTTCAAAGTAAGAGAGTCTTTAAGAGTTTCTATCCTGACGTACTGCTTGAAGCAGAAAGTTATATATTTTAATTTTGAATTGTGTTCTCTGGAAAACTTCAAAAGTAATAAAAATGTTTAGTGATGAACTTAGATTCATTCACCAAGCTGCTCAGACACCAGTTTTAGCTGCAGAAATTCCAAGCTTATCTTATTAAACTTTTTTTTTATTTATTTAAAAAATTATATTTTAGAGGGAAAGTTATCCACCTGTTCGCTGAAATTCAATTAATTGTAAAGGATCTTTGTTTTTTCGTACTTAAGGAGAAGAATGTCTTTTTCTTCAGGATTCAATAAATGAATAAGTAAAAATAAGCTTTTGGTTCAGTTTGAAACTTGTGACAGATTGGCAGCTAAATTATTTATAAATTACAATGAATTATCTATAAAACTACCCACATCAATCCAGTTCTATTACTTGGCAGATGACAAATTTCGCATAATTAGAATTGACATATTTGAGATTGTATATAGGCATGATATACTTAATTATATTGAGACAAGATAGAACGGGAAGACTTGAGATCTGAAACTAGACATTTCTGTTAGGTGTCAGCAGGTTCTAACGATGGTCAATGGGGACAAATGTGGTTAACAGGATAGAGTATGTTTTATTTAAAAGGGAGACCAGTCTAGAAGGTGGGATCCTATAAGTCCCTTGATTACTAGGCCACTGTATATCATTTCCACTGCTAACTCCAAAGTGACCTGACGGTGCCAATCACATAGTAGTTGCTCCAAAAATATTTTAAACAAAAGAAATAAAAGAATAATAGTGGAGTCTAAAGATACTGCAACAAATACCTTAGTCTCTGATAAGCCATTACAAGTTTCTGCGTAATAAGGAGATACTCCCAGGAGAAATGCCTATTTAAATGGATCCAATAATTGGGTGACCGCCTGTCTCTTGATCAATATATATATAAATGGGCATGACCAACTCTGAATCTCTTTTTGGCCATAATAAATGAACATTTCTAAGGTCTATTTTTCACTATCATAGTGCCCTAATAGTGACAAAGCTAACATTCTCTTTTGTTGTTGTTATGGTAAGGGCTTTCATGTATTAAGTCATGTAATCTTCATGCCAACCCTTGGAGATAGGTACTATTATAAAGAATACTATTCAACTATTGTACTACTATTGTCACCAATCATTATTGTTCTGGTAATATTGCCAGAGGCCTAAAGGAAGTGTGCCTAACCAACCTGGAGGTATCAAATTACCCGAAACGAAATTCTTAAAGTGTGATTCACATTTTATACCTTTTATGACAAATGCCCCTAATTTCAATTACATTGCCAAGGACCCACTTTATTATTAATGTATAGCCTTGTATAGGTTACCATAGACTAGTTCTCAATTTCAAAGGCAAAAATGACCAAAGATTTGAATACAAAGTAGGACGTGGAATATATTCCTGATTATCTTTTAAATCCCTTCTTAAGTATAGAAGGAGATAATGAAGCAAATTCTGGATAATTTGCTGCATTAGTAACTTGGTAAGACTGACAGCTATTTCTTGAACCTGAAATCTTATGTTGATCAGTGAGTTTTATCATCAGCATCTTCTTATGGTCTCTTTATAGAATGATTAGCCATTAGTACCATCCTTGTAAGAAAAGCAGAACAAGTGAAAGAGCAATTACTCCTCATAGTATGTCAAGCACTGTGTTAAATGCTTCATATATAATGTGTAATTTAATTATTAGAACCACCCTGTGAACTAGATATAATGATCTCAGTTTTACAGATGGGGAAACTGAGCAAAATTAAATATCTTGCCAAAACATCTAGCTAAGAATTCTTTGTTTAGAAATTTCTGAACTCAATTAAATGCAGATTTGTTGTCATAAATTAAAGTGTTTGGCTGTTTCTATATTGTAAGCAATTGGTGCAAAGATAAAACAAGGAGTTGCCTCTGAGCTGCTGATTATGTCAGTCAAGGATGGCTTCATTCCCCAAAGAACTGCAGTATAATATGTATTCTTAACAAAAACATTGGTCAGTTCCTGTTTAAAATAATTGGAGTGTGTTTTGTTTAGAGAAATGACATGTTCATGCTTATAAAAATATTTAATTTTCTTCTCTGTGTTATATTCCTTTGTATCTTTTCATCTTTTTTATTTTAAAACCCATTCCAGGCTTCTAACCAAAAGCTTTTAGGCTTATAATTTTTGGCTATGCTACACATTACATGAGCATGGGAACCTGATGACTGCCTTTAGGAAAACAGTGTGATTTTACTATAAAAGGCGTCTTTATGGATGCGTGACTGGTCATGGCCTGTAGGGGACTGATTTCTTCTGGCAATTTTCCGTAGACAGTCCTTCCACACCCAGCCATGAGTGCGCTTGGTTTTCATTCCATGGGCTGTGAATTATAGCCTCTCTCAAATTCCTTCTTTTCCCAGTATCTACATGCTGTGAACTGGCTTTGAGAAAAGGGGACTCGCCTTTCTCTGGGGTGCTGAGTAGGTGAGGGTGGGTGGCTGGCAGGGTATGTGATATGAGCACATTCTGTCTTTTCCAATCCAATGGATACAATGTCAGGAAAGAAATGAAACTCTCGTAAAGCGGGAAAGGTAGGGAACAACCTTAGATAAATTGCAAATGTTGCTTCTAGTCTTTTCACAACCTTTTACTTTCCCATCCTTCCTCATTTGGCATCTTCCTGTCTTTCTCCTGACTTGCCCTATTCTTCTGGGGGTTTCTCATCTAGGGCAATGGTTCTCAAACTTTTGGTTGCCCAGAGGGCTTGTCACAATACAGGCTGCAGAGCTTTTCCTCCGGAGTTTCTAATTCGGCAGGTCTGGGATGGGTTTCAAGGATTTCCATTTCTAACAGGTTCCCCGGTGAAGCTGATGCTGCTGATCCAGGGCCACCCTTTGAGAACCACCGGTTTAGGGAGTGAGCTTTATAATCTTAATATTTTCATTCATGCATTCATTCATTCAGTCAATCAGTATTTATTGAGACATTCTGAGCCAGGCAGTGCCTTACACAATGCATACTCCCCAAAGAACCCAGCTTTAGTGACTGGCACTTAGTAGGTCTTTAATAAATTTTAAACTGCTGTGCAACTTACATTTCCCCAAGTCTCACCAGCCCATGGGTACTAAGCATTGTTTGGTGGGAGTGACTCAAACTGCACTGACTTTTTCCCTCTCCCGCATAAATCAAGACCTCCAGAGCCTTTCCAAAAAGCACTCAGTTGTGTCTTAGGGATGCCTGGGCTAGTCATTCATATGCTTATAGTCCAGTCAATTCTAGTTACCACATGCAAGCCTCTCTCAGGGATGTTTTCTCTCTGAGCAGCTACTTAAGGGCAATTCACTGCTGCATCTGCTGCTGTTGTTGCCTCCTAGGGGAACTATGAGGTCCACACCCGAGGAGATGCCCACCAGTGCTCCAGAGGTTGCCAATACCTGAGGGGTGGTGGAGAGAACGAGATGCTTCCTGACCTTGCATCACGTTTCCTCGCCTGGCAAGCGAAAGGCTGCTGATACCTTAGTAAATTCATAGAATAATATATGAAAATACCTGATTCAGTGTCTTCCTGTAGTTCTTCCTTCCTGGTGCCTGAATCCATAGGGCTGGAGAGATGGGTGTGGGTGGATGGACAGGGTATGTGATATTAACACATCCTGTTTTTCCAATCCAGTTTCTCTATCAATTCATAAAATACATGTGTGTAGTCACACACCCCAACAACTTATCAGATATGCCACACACGTCTGAATCACAGTGGGTGACACAACTCAGTCTCAAAACTTTCAGCTGTAAATGAATAAAGGATTCCAAATTTCTCTCTACCCTCTTCTCCTGCACTTTTAAAAGTGTTTATTTGTAATCCCAATGCATTTCTAACGTTCTAACTTTAATCTAGTGCAGCCAGGGGCCTACCTTCCTTTAAATGTACTCTGCAGCTTATTGTCTTTCACATAAACTATACCTTAGGTGAGGAGAGAAGAGATCATTTGTAGCTCTACACTAGTTTCCTGCAAGGACCCCAAGGGCTGAGGTAGCTTTATCCAATATTTGCTCCTCTATAAAGGCAGAAAACTACTGCTTGTTCTACCTAAGCTAAGAATGACCTAGGGCCAGCATGTCTGCACCGGTTTCTCCTCTATGTGTGTGGCCTGGGGGGAGGGGCGGGGGACAGTATTGAGGCCTTCAGTGCCCACTTCTGAAATAGAGAAGCTTAGTTGTCTAGATTGTCAGGGGGCTTTTTGAAGAAACTCAGGGTAGCCTCTAATTTACCTACTTCTTTTACTCCATGGATTATTGGGTTTTTGAACTATAAAACAAATGTTAATTATTCTAATATGCATAAATCATCTAATTATTAAGCAATGGAATAGCAACCTTATGAATATTTATCATTGCAAACATGTCAAATTGGCTATCCTACATTTTATCTGTTTACAATATTATGGTCTGCTCAGGCAAACATTGCTCAGTTTCTGGTCATGTGGCAGAACCAGCCCAACACAAACACAACTTTAAAAAATGGAACAAACATTCTTAGGGAAATGAAGCAAAATGGATTATTGTTGGAGATTTACATACTAGGAAAAGACAGGGGTGCTCATGTTGCTTTTAACTAGGTATTATAGTAGACACAGGAGAACAGGCATTTCATCTCCTGGAAATAGGACTATTTGGGGCTCTCTTGGCCATACACAAGAGGGTAAGCTGTGGCACTCACTGTTATTTCATAAATTTGTAAGACTGGCTGAAGAGACAGGTGATTTTTTCCAAAAGAGCTTCTTCTACTGCAAGTAGATATAGTACATAGGTCAACAGGAAAGATGTTCTTAGGGGTGAGCAGTCAAGTGTCAGATAAAAGTGCATATATTTCTATAAAACGTAACACAGTAAATGTATTAATAACTTCTTTTGCATACAGTTTAAAAGACAGATAAAACATAGAGCACTAGTTAAAGAACTACAAACTCCTTGCTGCCAAATAAACACTTTTATGAAAAAATTTTTTGGTGGCAGGACAGGACATCTTGGCACTGTCCAGGCCTGGTGTTAAAATGGACAACAAAAGTATTAGCAAATTCCATGATAAGGAGGATAGAGGTTGTACCCAAGAATCTAAGCTAAAGCCAGGATTTCAGTTCTAGAAGGGCTATGGGTCCTAGAGGTCAGGAGGGCAGGGAGTAAGGGACAGAGGAGTGGAAGGGTCTGGGCAGCACAGAACAGGAGCAAGGTGTCCATCTGTAGGTCTGCAATCTGAGCAACAAGCATGGGTCAACAACAGCAAGGAAAAGCCTAATACTTAGTTTTTCAGAGGCTGGATCCTTATATAACATATTCTTCCCTTTCCAAAGGGCACTTAGGAGTTGGGCAAGCTGCTACATAGTCACAGTAAGTGACACACTTGAGAGGAGTGGGGTACATGAGAGTGCTGTGGGTGGGAAATTCAGGGCCCTGTTCTCTGTCTAATCTGGTCCTGGAGCTGTCCCAGACTGAAGGCAAAACAGCCTTTACCACACTGGGACCTTACAGTGGGAAGCCTCGAAGGATTTGCAGATTATTTCACTGTCAGCAAAACCTAAGACTTATCATTTAACTGTTAAAAGGTGTTACTTTGCTTCTAGAACTAGCCATTTAACTCCTACAACAGTGAATCCTAATCCTCCACGTTAGAAGTTTTTAAAACTCTGCATCCCCAGGCTCCAGGCCAGATCAATTAAATTAGGGCATCTGGGAAGATGGATGGGGCCCCGGCAGCCACTTGGCTTTAAAATGTTTGGCGATTTTGTTGTTCTTTAATTTTTAAATTTAATTTTAATGGACTAAAGTAACATGAATTCTTCATTGTAAATAAAAACAGATGTAAAGAAATCATTACTGCCCTACTCTTCTTCTATATAGATTTATAACATATGCAGGTATAAAGAATATAAAATGAATACCTGTTTACCCACCGCCTTTTTCAATTTCCTTGAAGGATAAGATATATATAATAGGGAAAAGTACACGGATCACAAATGTATAGTCAATGAATTATTTCAAAATGAACACACTTTTGTAAATGCCATCTAAATGAAGAAATAGAACACTGCCATGACCCCTGGTCCTGCTCACATTGCTTCTCTGTCACTGCTCTTTCCCCCTCCAGAAAGGTATAAAAAGGTCCCCAGGTAATTCTAATGGGCTATACTATTGTCTTATTGTCTACTTTTTCACTCTGTTTCCTTCATAGATTTTTTTTTTTAATGGAGAGAAAATATTTTAGGTATGAGGATTATTAGTCTCTCTGGTCTAATATAAATTATAATAACGAATATTTTGAGTTCCATATATGCACTCACAGGTCATATTGTAAGTGATAAGTGAATGTTGTATTGTGGCAACAGATTTTTAAACCGTCACTCATTCAAGGAATTTAGCTTTACTTTTCAACAGAGACCATGAGCAATAGATGGCAATGGCTTCCATGTTCCAAAGTGAGGGGAGTGGGCTGCAGCACTGGGGACCCTGTGATTGTTGGGACAAAGGACGGTGACTGTGTCCATTGGACCAGTGTGGGGCAATACACGCAGGCCCAAGTGAGAAAGCCAGCCTGCTGGTCATCTTAAATGCTGTCAGAGAGAACGGCTTGAGGAGCCAAGGAACAGCCACTAGGTTCCAAGGGACTGAGGGATCGTCAACTGCAGCCAGAGATGCTTCGGTAGTGGGGTCTTTGAAGTGACAGCAAAATGCTCATCAGAGGGTCAGCTTTACACACCCACCAAGCCCAGGGAGCTTATAAGGCAATTCACAACACTATCAACGGAGTAGCAAGAATGTTTCTGTTGCTACCACTTCTCTCTCTCCACTACCCTTTACCCCTGGAATAGCCAAACCAGACTCAAAGTGGGGTGTCTGGGCCTGAGCTGGGGAAAGGGGCCTCTCAGAGGTTCTGTAAATTATTTAGGGGGATGAAAACAAGTACATTGCCAGATATTTGAAATTCTCATTCCATCACAAGAAACTGATAGGGCAAGTGCCAGTATTATTCCTCTCTTACAGGTGGGGGAAACTGAGGTATAGTGAAGATTACTTGCCAGAGTGGACCACACCCTAAGAGGTGAATGAGGAGAACTCAAAGCCAGGCTTTCTCTCTCTGCAGCCCATTCTCTCACCATCATACTCTGTAGCCTCCACTAATCCCTACTGTGGCTATAAGAGGAGACAATGCATTGATTGGTCTTTTTTCTAATAAAGGGACATTTTCAGAATGGAGGTGGGGGGGTAATTAAATTTACTAACACACAACTCTTACGGACTTCCTAGGTAGTTTTCTACTAAAAAAGTTGTTTTAAAAACAGCTAGAGGAGGCTTCTGCTAATTATAACTTTGCCTCTGCCAAAGACTTAATTGTAATTTTTAAAGAGCCAGGTCAGTTATTCTTTTGACTATGTGAAAACAGTAAGATGGTTATAAAAGGGAGCTCTGCCATGGTTTCCTTTCAAGAGGCTCACATTTACGATCTGGAAAGTAACTGTGCTTATAGAAGTGTGTGCTTTGAGTTTTGGAGCACAAAGAAAATTACTTTGATGCCCGAATCCTCATGAAATTTAGCCAAAACCTCCAGGTACTTCTAGGATACTGTCAATACTGGGATTGCTCCTCCTCTTTCCTTCATGTTGCAGGACTTTTAAAGAGGAAGAAAGGATTGAGTACTGAAATAACAGTCCTATTATACTTTTTGGCATTTTACCACTTGGAAGTTTATTCTGTCCTATATATATTTTAATTCCTTGCTCTTTTTTGCATTGTAAAATGTAGTATTTTTAGGATTATAAATCATACGCTAATCTCTTACTCACTTCTCAGTATCACAACCTTTTTTCCCAGTGTGGAAAACAAATCTCTGCCCTCTTTCTGCCTTCTTGCCTTTTGGTTCTATTTGCCACAGAAGCAAATAGAATAAGCCTAAGTGAGACCCCAAGGTCATCAGTTCCTGCCTTTGTGCTTGGACATGCAAACTACCTAGGCCAATCACTAACCTGTTTTTTAAAAAACCTCCAATCAGAGAGAATCCATGACTTCTTTTTGAGAACTGTTGCACGGTGCAACTGCACACTATAAATGTCTTTCCCTATCTATGTGTACTCTTATCTCACTGTTCTATTTTTTCTCTCATTTGTATTAACCCGTTCTTACCTTTTTTCCTGAACTTTTAGGCCTTCTCAGAACTGGTGGGAGACAAATGTTACTCTGGAAACTGCCAAGGTGGTAAGGTGAGTATTACCTGGGAACGCTGGTGCTCTGGCCCCGAGCTAGGTATGATAGACACTCCAGGGGTGATGGCATTCCTGATTTTACAAGTTATTTTTTCGGCTGCTGCTGCTGCTCCTCCAAGCTAAGCAAACACTCTCAATCCTTTTTCACTTCATGTGACTGACATTTCTGAGTCTGTTTGCAAACGGGACACTAGAGGGCTCCCAGGGGTTAAAAATAAGTGGAAAGTTATTTGAATGAAAACTGATTCTGCACGGCACTTTTTTTTTTTTTTTTTTTTTTCAGAATTTAAAATTAAAGTTTATTTTTTTAACTTTTTTTTTTAAAAAAACCTTATATATCTTAAAACTGTGCAGTAGCCAGTTTACAAGTAACCATTTTGCTTTGCAATCGGTAGTTTTCAAGGGAGCTTTTAAAGCTGAACTGAAATGTTTGAAATGTGGAACACTCTTGACCATGAAATATGTTCTACTTACATGCCTCAGCCTTTAAAAGTTCTTTGCATTAGAGTCAGGGATTACATTCTTCCTGGAGCCAAGCATGGGGCCAGCTGTGTAAGTAAGGTTGCCTATGAGTTTCTTCTTTTTCTTTTTAATAGTGAAAAAATAGAGTTAGGGAGGCTTTTATTTTCTTTTAGCTGACTTTGGTAGGAAAAAAAAGGAATAAAAAGCAGTCGGATTTGTGTTGTTTGTGTGTGTGTGTGAGACTGAATAAATGTAACTGCTTCCAAGATATATGGACTTTTACGGTGTTATATTATACTAACACTTAATATAAGATGATGGAACACATACAGAAAAATTTGTACCATTTAATTAAGAGGATATGTTTCTGAATTCAAATGTTAATACTTCATGCTTCTGCCCAATTAGTTAATGCAGGACTTTTAAAGATAAATATGGGATATTATAGATTTTTAAAAACCATCTATTACTCGTCTTAAGTTATTTCTGAATTTCAAAAGGGAAAAGCCCAGGTTTGTCACATTTTAATGCTTTTGCTTCAGAATCAACTTAAATGACTCTAGCTACAAGCTATAAAATATTCTTGGATTTTTGTGGCTTGTTTTCACTACTTTAAACTGAATATCAAATCTACACATCTGTCTTATTTCCATTTTTTAAGTTTGGTTTTATTTTTTTAACATTTAGTAGTGATATTTATGAAAGGAAAGGGTTACTTTTTTCTTTACTCTTGTAGAGGAACTGAAATGGTTTGAGATTGTGACTCAGTTAACTCTGTTTCCATTCATTCCCAGAAACGAGCCACATTTCTCCTTGGGGAGGCTGCTAGTTTAAAAGGTTTGTTGTGGCGAGTGTCAGCATTCCCAACTCCATCACCAACCTTTTCTTTGCACCTCTACCCACGGAAGACCTCTTAGATACCGAAGCAGACACGGCGGCTGAAGTCAGGAGACCATGCATCATGTCAGCGGGAACCAACTGCACACTTTAAACTCTGTGCAACATGTGGATGCGGCAGAGAAATGACCTGTCCAGACAAGCCGGGGCAACTCATAAACTGGTTCATCTGCTCCCTGTGCATCCCGCGGGTACGTAAACTCTGGAGCAGCCGGCGTCCGAGGACCCGCAGGAACCTTCTGCTGGGCACGGCCTGCGCCATCTACCTGGGCTTCCTAGTGAGCCAGGTGGGGAGGTCCTCCATCCAGCACGGACAGGCGGCGGAAAAGGGGCCACACGGCAGCCGTGACGCCGCCGAGGTACCCTTCCCTGAGATACCTCTGGATGGTACCCTGGCCCCTCCCGAGTCCCAGGGCAATGGGACCACCCTGCAGCCCAATGTGGTGTACATTACCTTACGCTCCAAGCGCAGCAAGCCTGCCAATATCCGAGGCACCGTGAAACCGAAGCGCAGGAAAAAGTACGCAGTGGCCTCTGCCGCCCCAGGACAGGCGGCCTTGGTCGGACCATCCCTTCAGCCCCAGGAAGCTGCCAGGGCAGCTGATGCTGCAGTGCCTGGGTTCGCCCGGGGAGGAAACCTGGCCAAGGTGGGAGAGCGACCCTGGAGGTTGGCGTGGGGTCCAGGAGTGCGCGCTGGGGGCTCAGACTTCCTGCAGCCCAAGGCCAAGGAGAGCAACATTAGGATCTACAGCGAGAGCGCCCCCTCCTGGCTGAGCAAAGATGACATCCGAAAAATGAGGCTCTTGGCGGACAGCGAAGTGGCAGGCCTCGGGCAGGTGTCCTCTGAGAGCGGTGCCCGCCTGCTGGTGCTGGAGGGGAGCGCCCCTGGCTCCGCGCCCCGCTGCGGCCCCAGCCCCTGCGGGCTGCTCAGGCAGCCTCTGGACATGAGTGAGGTGTTTGCCTTCCACCTGGACAGGATCCTGGGGCTCAACAGGACCCTGCCGTCTGTGAGCAGAAAATCAGAGTTCATCCAAGGTAACAGATTCACAGGCTTTGTTATTTGCAGCTGTTGGGGATTCGGGTTCATTTTCTCTTTTCCCTTACTCTCTTTTTCTAAATCATTTTCCTCCACCCACGTTTCACATTTGGACAGCAGCAGCAGTAGAGTGCCTTTCCATACGCTTGGCATTCTTTATTTTCCCAGCCTGGGAGGATATGCGGGTTCCAGGGAAACGCTGTCTTGGACGTGCAAAAGTAAGCCCGTTCTGTGTAATCTTTGCTCTCCGTTTCCCTCGCACTTCCCAGTGGCTTATTAAATCTGATTAAAGCCAACGGCGATTTACATGATGAGGAGAGGAAGTTGGGTGGAGGCGAAGAACTTGCTGACAGGCATACTATTAACTAGTCACTATGAGAGGAAATAGAATTTCATTCTTTGGAAGTTTTTAAAAGTAAGGGGGAAGTAGGTTATCTTTCTTGAGCAGATGGAATCGTTTTGAGAGGCCCAGAGCTAGACTGTGTTAGATACAACCTCTTGTATTTTGTTTGTTTGTTTGTTTGTTTTTAATGCATTTAGCAAATAAAGGGAACAAGGCAAAGAGAGGTGATTTGTTCAGTATGTATATTAACTAGCCACAGCTATGGTTCACTGAGCCTGATTTCCAAGATTCTCTTGGATGACAAACATTTTGGCAGATTCTAGGCTATGTGGCTGGTTACTGCAGTTGCAGGAGAAGGGGTTGATTTGTGTTCTTGCTCTTGCCATAGAAAGGATAGTCTCTGAATATTAAGGCGGCTCCAGGGTTTTAGCACAAAGTACATCGAGTCAGTGGCTTGTGTTTGTGTGCAGAAAGATCTCAGAAATTACAACTGGCCCAAGAGACTAAAACGTGCCTCAAAGAGATTATAAACTCAAAAGATACTCCCTTTCTCCCTGTTACCATAAAATTTAGCTTTTCAGTGAGGTTCCCAGGGAGGCTGGAATGGAATGGAGTAAACCGTTGGTAGTGGCTAAGAACCAAATTGCATTTCCAATGTCTTTAGCATTATATTGATATTATAACTTAGTCTTAGAATGGATATTCCTTGAAGTACTAGTGATTTACATACAAAAATTGGACATTCTTTACTTATACTGGTTCATGTCTAAGTGTTCCAGATTCCTGGGTGTGTTTTGATGTCTCAGGTTCACAAAGTAGTCCACCACAGTATGCCAATGTGAGGAAGCCTCTCACACATTCAATCTAATGTTGGTAAAAACTAGTTTTTATTGAGTGCTCACTATTTGCTAAGCATCATATTAATACTAACTGTTACATATAGTTCATATATGCATTTGACTCTTATAGTTCTCACAACAATGCTATGAGGTGGGTACTATTATTATTTCCATTTATTAAATGAGACAATTGAGGTTTACTTAGGCGAAGTAATGGGCCTCAACTCCCACAGCTGGTAAATGGCTAAGCTGGGTTTTGATCGTAGGCCCAACAAACTTCAAACAATAACCTCTTAACAACTGGATTCAGGTGAATAGTATCTACTTTATTATCCAAACTGGAACACTCTGAGTGAAGGAGATCCTGGCAGGTGTTGGGGTAGCAGGCATACCGCAAGGCTGTGCTGGGCAAAGTAGGGCCTGGGCTCACCCTCCTTGTGCTATATTGCCATTCATTTTCATGGCATAAAGGCCCCGGAGAAGAAAAGGTGAACTCTTGAGTATATCCTGAGCAAGGTTCTCTGATGCGTCCTTTGAGCCTTCCCTGGATACTCTTGGATGGAAGTTGGGAGAATAAAGTTGTGATGAGGAGCCTGGGCCCTGGAGCTGAACTGCCTGGGTTTGAACTTACCAGCCATATGACCTAGAAATGTTGTAATATCTCTTTATGCCTCAGTTTCCCCAGCTGTAAAATGACAAAACTGCCTACTTCATGATGTTGTTTTTGGTTAGTATATGGAACACACTTAGAACCAGTACTTGGCACAAGGGAAAACTTCAATAAACATTGGCTATTATTATTACTACACCAAGCACTTGAACCAAGTTCATTGAGTTACTCACATGGCTTCCAAGTCTTATATGTCATTTCCTTATGGGACAGGACTACAACTGAAACCCAGGTCTCTTCACTGTTCAATTAAACTTTTTGTTACCAGGATTCCTCTTAGATATTTAATTCTGTGCTCTGAATTTCCATCGTCTTTTAGAATACAGATTCAATTTCAAGGAGGGGATTATAATCCCAATATGGCCTGGGTATTTCTCTCTGCATTCATATTATGAGTGGAGATGGAGCGAAACCAAGAAGGTCATACTGATATGACTCAATGGAGTGAGGTAAATCTCTAAGATTATATCTCAAACAATACCAGGTCTTTCTTTGTTCTCTCTTTGATACCTTCATCTATTTAGTCATTTAGAGTCATGAAGTCAGGCCAGTTTCCTTAGGAGCCCATGAAATGATTTACATATAGGTATAAACACTGTACACAATATAATTCTATTCAAACAGGTTGTCATCGTGATGCAAAGGGTAGACCAGTTCAGGTAGACCATTCTCAGTTTCTCTCTACATCCACCTACTTTTAGTCTTTTCCTCACCTGTGTCTTTCTTCCCCTGATTTCCACAGACGTGTGTATTTTTTTTCTAGCATCCTTCTATTCTTCTCTTGGTCAAAACTTAGCTTTATTCAAATCTCTCTGTCCATGCAAGGAGGTGGCAGATCTTATCTAGATCTTATCTAGTTACCCAGCACCTTTTTCTGGCTCACTTTATATCATCATATTATATAATATATATTTGTATTATAATTGTTTGATCATCTGTTCATTCCCACTGGTCTTTAGGTCTGTGAAGGCAGAGATATTGCCTGTCTTCTTTATTGTTGCATTTCTGGATCCCAGTGGAGAGTGTGGCACATAGTACGTGCTAAGTATATATTTTGAGTGAATGTAGGAATGCATTCTTGATTTTATTTCCCACTAACTCTAAACAATAAATCTATATTGGAAGCCTCCAGCTTCTAATACTCAGGACAAGTACTACCATTTTTAGTCCTAAACCCAGGCTGAGCTTTCTCCTGGCGGATCTTATAAAGAGTTCATTGTGGAGGTAATGAAAAATTGCCCTTGGCAGCCTCCTTATAATGCAAATAATAAGATTTATAGGGCTTACTCTTGTGAGGACCATCAACATGGTCTATTGGCAACATACTCTAGTGTAATTTGATAATGGGCTTTCTGCAGGAGGAACAATAGGATTTAGTGTATTTAGGTATTTAGGTATATATTTCTCTGATGATCTGGCTTGGTCTAGGAGTAGATCTCTTAATATCAGGGAGAATAGATAGGCAGAAAATCCTATAAGCAGTCTGCCCTAAATTATGTTTCTGTTCTCTGACTTTTGATTAATGTTTATAAAAATAAATTTAAGTCTAATACCAAGAAGTTAGCTAGTCTGTATTGCAAGTTTTATGTAGATATTTGGATTATCTCAGTTAATCTTTCCAAGAGTCCTATGTAGTAGACATTTTTTTAACCTCAATTTAGAGATGAAAGAAAGGTAAGAAGACTGTTCAAGATCATGCAATGAGTTAGTTGTCCAGCAAGAATTCTTGTCTTCTAACCACCGAGTCTTTCTTCTTTTCATCAATCTGCTGCCCTCAACAAGTCATTTAAGGGGCCCTAAGGTGTATCTTCTTTCTCCATCACCACAGCCTGCTAGTATATTTAATTATTTAATATAGTGAAACAAATGACTTATATACTGATGGACAGATACAGGGTATGGAAACCTCTTTTGCTCAAGGAGACAAAACAACCTTAACTGTAGCTAAGAGTTATCTAATGTTCCTATATACCAGGCACCATTCTAAGTACTGTGCTTGAATTATTTCATTAAATTCTCATAAAAACTCTTTCTACCAGGTACACCCAGGTGTTATAGAGCCTGGGGACTCTATGACAGACATTTAACAGATCTGGATATTGAGGCCCTGAGTAACTAAGTACCTCGCTCAAGGTCATACAAATTCCCTGAATGTAAAATGAATATATGAGACGCAAAGGGAGATGCAAAAGAGAATCAAATACTGTGATCTGAGTGATTTGCATGCCCCCAGCCTCTCAGATGAAGCTCTCTGTTGATTCAGTCCAAAGATAAAGAGACCCATTTATAAAGCTCATCTTCAGTGTTTTTAAAATTGGTAAAACTGGTGTGGGTGATCCAATCAGCATGGAGCTGCTAGCTCAGCTTAGTCTGGGACAAGTTCCTGGTTGTATAACTTGCTGAGTTCTAGATGATTCTCCTTGAATACAAAATGATATGTGTGAAATTAGTGGACTTACTGGTATTGCACTATACAATAGACCATTCCCTAACAGATATTACTCCAGAGATAGCCTAGAAAATGAGAAGGGTGTACCTGGGCAGGGCAGGGCTGTAGTTAGGTGGGGAGTGCCTGCAGTGTACCAGAATACCAAATCCAGCAGTTATCACTGGAGCAGATTCTCCTCCTGTATGTCTTTGCAGGAAGTGCAAAAATGAATTGAAATATGACATCAAAGAGCCATTTCAAAAATCCTATTTTCTAATGAAATCTTTTTCAGTTGTAAGTCTATAAAGAGTCTGGTGTTATGCATCGCACAGTGCCTATACCGTATTTGGTGTCTTTTGTCTATAATGCCACTTAATTCTACACGGCAGGGGTTCCTGTTATTTTAAATAGGGGAATCCTGAAGCTCAGTGAGGTTACAAAATTTGCTGTAAGTCACCTAGCTAATGAGCATTGGAACTGGAGTTTGTACCCAATTCTGTCTGACATTAAAGCCTCCTCATGTTGCTTCCGTTAACCCACCCCACCTCTCAAATATGACTTGCTACATTTATGGGATAGTGACAAAAATGTGCCAGTTTTTACACAATGGGTTCTGATTTTACCACTACATCAATATTTCTATTTAATTTCTTTTTTCAATTTAATTATATAACATTGATAATATCTTTACTGAAGGGAAGTATTGACACACCAATCTGAACACTACTACAAGGTTTTTTTATGCAAGTGACAACTCCAATGCTTACCAGATTTTCTTGTTTACCAAACAATCTTTCGTATGTTAAGGTGATTGAACATGTTAGTTTGCTTTCTGCCAATCCATCCTTGCGAGAGTCTCAAATCATTATAAAAGTCACTAGATACTGTGCGGTGCTGATGCATTTAGATAATTTTTTTAAACAAAATATTTTAAACATTTAAATAGGATAAGACAGAGCAGATCATGTCCATGTAAAAATCAAGAGCATAAGAAAAGAAAAGCCAACACCCTCCGTGATCTTTGATTTAGCAGCTTTGCCAAAGCCTCCCTGGTCTGAACAGTAGCGTGAATGAATCTCAAGGGACACCATTTTGGTAGCATTTAAGCATTGTACTGTTTTTTGTGCCCAGCATGGAAGATGCATTATGTATGCTTTATTTTTAGGATGCTGCTTTATTGCCACGGAGCTGTCAGACTGAATTAAGGTAGCCTAGTTCCAGGAATTCTGTATGTCAAGGCTGCTTAGATGACAAACTGCAGGCACCCCAACAAACTTCCATTTAAATTCATTGTAGATCCCAAGTTGCTCACTGTTTTCCGACTTGTATTGCCTCTTCTTATTATAAACTAGGAGAAATATATTGTGTATTTTTCACTCTCTTTTCAAGTCCACGCAAGCAGCACTGTGAGTTCTGGGTAATGGTGCAGTTGCCAAAGCAGAGGGATGGCAGCTTTGCATTCCTATTGTTTCAGGCTCTCAGGTGAGGACAGAGTTATTTTGCAGGGACTGCAAATGACCCTGAGAATAACCCAGACACCCTTACAACTTGGAAACATACTGGCTTCCGAATCCTAGAAATCTTTGACATATCTGCAAACTTTCTTCAAATATTTATTTGGGAGCATATAATCCTGTTTTATTTTACAAAAGTTGGATTGAAAGCATATTGTGTTTTTTTATTAGAAAAACCCTAAAGATGTTTCTTTACCAATTAGATTGAGCTGGTCAGCTTAATACATTCATTCATCAGCGAACAAAAGTTTACCAAGCCTGGCTCTAAGCAGCGCTGTGTTCCAGCATCCCCTTGTTTGCTCACCACATACCTTCCTAGACAGATGGGGAACTGGGCAACCTGCGCTGCTGTGCTTCTGGAACTTGTCCCTCGGCCCCACCACATGGCTGGGATAAAAGGGACAATGAATGGTTCCCACAGTACTCACAGCATAAAAGAGGCATGTGCCTTTACTCCACAGAATCTATTCCTTTCTATAGGATCACATTTATCTTTTCTTCTTTTAACAAATATTTATTGAACACCTGCTATGTGCCAGCCACTCTTCTAGTCACTGGAGCTGCATCAGTGCACAAAATAGTCAGGAATTCCTGCCCTTGCGGAGCTGACACTGGTGGGCCATGTGGGAGTTCAGTGGCCGGGAGGAAATCTTGCTGTCACTGATTTCAGGATTCACTCAGCACCTTCCTGAGCTCAAGGCCATGACCTATTCATTGGCACTGAATCCGCTGCTGTCTTTGGGTTGGTCTAAGCACCACACAGGTGCAGTTCGACTAGACAGCCCTTTCTCCCTCAGTTCATGGGAAAATATTACAGTTTCAGTCCAATTCGGTTGTAATCAGTGCAGTTCCATGGAGTTTGCTTTTCTGTGCAAGGCACTATCCTAGGTACTGGGGCAAAGCAGTGCAGCTTTTAATTCAAATAGCTTTGTGGTTAAGGGTGTGGACTGGCAACACAGACTTCCTCAGTTTGAATCCTGATCCTGCCACTTGCTAACTTCATGACCTGGGATAAGTTACTTTGTACCTTGTTTTTTCATTTGTATAATAAGGATAATGATAATAAAAATGATGATGACAACAACAGTACTTACTTTAGAGTTATCATGAAAATTGAGTTGATTGGTATAAAATATTTAGAACAGTGCCTAACACATAGTAACACCTTTAAATGTTACCTTTTATTTTCATTCGGTTTCTCAGTTGGTTTAGTTCTTTGTCATATGTTCCTTTAGATTTTCTTAGTGTGTTTATCTAGAGTGATGTTTACTTGAAGTAAATAAATGGGCCCCTAAAATGTTCATTCAAAGAAAGTCCTTGGAGTCTATAGTGGATAAAAATGATCTCTCTTATTTGCACAGTTCTAAACACTTTATATTCATTATCTCATTAAATTTCACAACAGCCCCATACATCAGATATTCTTGTACAGATTTCCCGAGGGAAAAGCTGAGGCACAAAGAATAACATCTGGCCCCTGAGGGCCCACAGGTAGTGTGCAGCAGGGCTGGGATACAGACCTGGGTGCAGAGGACGTCAGAACCTCCATCTTCAGAGCTGTGCCTTGCTGCCTCCTGCCACCTCTTCACATCATTGTTGGCCTTCAACAGTTGCAGCCTGGGCTTTCCCAGTTCAACATACAACCAGATTCCAACCTGCTTTTCCCATTGCTTTGTGGGCTGATTCCTGATGTAGCTGTGATGCCTTAACTATTCCCCTTTTCATGACAGTGATGTGGGGTCAGAAGGAGAGAGGCAGCCGTATGTTTGACATTCCAGTTTTCATCATCTCAGCGTCTCATAGAGTTATGGATACATGGGAATAGACAGCTGAGCACAAGCTGGACAGAATGACAATACAGAAACCTCTTCACATCCCTAGCTCTATTTCTCAAGTTTTTTTCCTAATCCTTCTGGATTCATTTAGTGTGAGAACAGTGAAATCACAGTTTACCAGGATATCACACTAACCACATTTTTGTTTTAGGTCCATTGACCATTCCTTAGAACCTAAGGGCTATATATGAACATTGGGAGATTCAGAATAATTTGTTCATCAAAATTTTTGAGTGTTTGTTTCAGTCTAGACACTGCATCAGGAGGTAGAGATCCACAGAAGACTAAGAAATAGTCCCTGTTCTCCAGAGTTCTCTGCTTGGAAGGCAGGAGACAGCTAAGCAAGCCTACCTTACGAAAAGGGTATGATAAAAACCTCAATGAAGATATTTTTAGGAGGCCCTGTAGGCACAGGGAGGGAAAATTTAGCCTAGAATATGTATGTAGGGAGGGTGGGTGGTGAAATTATAAAGATTTTTGGAAGAGGTAATGCCAGAACTGGTTTTTAAAAGTCACTGTGGGTGGACTGAGAGATGGGGCGGGTGTAGAAAGGGTAGAGAGAATAGAAGTATGAAAAATGCGTGAACGCAGAGTATGCTCAGGAAAGTACAAATAATTCTGAGAAACAAGAGATTAGAGTTTGAGGGGATGAAGTGAGTTTAGCTGTGGTGAGTGGAGAGCAAGTATGTTTTATGTCATGTAAGGAGCATGGACTTTATCTTGCAGACAATGCAGAATCACTGAAGGGTTTGAAGAAGAGGAGTGATGTAATGGACTTTGCGTTGTCAGTAGGTTGCTCTGGTCAGGAATTCATGGCTCCTTTAACTGTGTTAATAGACACTAAGTCACCCAGGACTGGGTCACCCTGATGTGACCAAGACTTTGTCTGCAAAATGTGATTGTTTGTGGAGGCTGGCACGGTGACTACATCATCACCACCCTTTGAAGTCAAATTTGATTCCTATTTTTGTAAGTGGAACATTGAAACAGGAAGAGTCAGGGAGTTTCCATTTATATAGTGGAAGTCCAAGAGGGACCTAGAAAGCAGAAGTTCCTGCTGATTAGTCAAAGGTTCAGAACAAAGAAGGACACTTTGTTTTTAAATGAGAACTGCTGATTTAGATTGTTTAAGTAGTTTGTGATAGAGAAAGTCACAAGGCATTCTCCTTTCCTGCTTCCTTCTACCTTCGCATTTGGCTAACTCTTGAGGAAATAGAGGCATTATTTTAACTCAGTTCAATTTAGAGAAAACAAGCTATGAAATGAAAAACAGTTTTACAAGTAAATGAATACATTTATTTTTTTGTTTGAAAAATATGTATTCTAAATCACCCAGAAATCTATTTCCTTTTTTATTATTTCATTATTTTTAATTGACATATAATAATTATATATATTTATGGGGTACAATGTGATGTTTTGCTATACATTTACAATGTGGAATGATTAGATCAGGCAAATTAACAAATCCATCATATCACATACTTATCTTTTGTGGTGAAAACATTATAAATATACTCTTTTAGCAATTTTGAAATATATAAAATACATATGATGATTATTTATTTAGTCACTATTCTGTGCAATAGATCGCTAAATATTATTCCTTTTGTCTAACAGAAACTTTGTACCCTTTGATCAACCTTTCCCCATCCGAACCCTTCCCCCAGCCTATGATAACCATCATTCTACTCTCTACTTCTGAGTTCAACTTTTTTAGATTACACCTATAAGTGAGATCACATGATATTTGTCTTTCTGTGTCTGGCTTATTTTGCTTCACATAATGTCCTCCAGGTTCATCCACGTTCCTACAAATGACAGGATTTCCCCCCTTTTAAAGACTGAATAGTATTCCATTGTGTATATGCACCACATTTTCTTTATCTATTCATCTGACGATGGACACCAGTTTAATTCCATATCTTAGCTATTGTGAATGGTACCGCAATGAACATGAGATTGCAGATATCACTTTGGCATGCTAATTACAATTCCTTTGGAGATACACCCAGAAGTGGGATTACCAGATAGTATGGTAATTCTATTTTTAGTTTTCTAAGGGACCTTTATATTGTTTTCCATAATGGCTATATTGATTGAGATTCCCACCAGCTGTGCTACGGGTTCCCTTTTCTCCACACCCTTGCCAACACTTGTTATCTTTTGTCTTTTTGATAATAACCTTTCTAACATGTGTGAGGTGGTATCTCATTGTGGTTTTGATTTGCAAAGAAGTCTATTTCTAAGACAAGTCGCTATATCCTGGCTCTTCAGCCCCACCCCCTTAAAAATCATAAAAACCTT
This sequence comes from Lemur catta, assembly GCF_020740605.2. Taxonomy (NCBI): domain Eukaryota; kingdom Metazoa; phylum Chordata; class Mammalia; order Primates; family Lemuridae; genus Lemur; species Lemur catta. The sequence goes on along the minus strand of NC_059132.1, from coordinate 79,359,659 downwards.
ACATAGGTTTATTTCTTTTTGCATTAAGGTTTTCTTTCAATGCATCGTTGACAGTTGCAATGAAGCCCAACAGAATTGCTTTTCTATAGCAAAGATGCGCCTCTAGTTTAAACTAGTCTTTGTTTTCTTTAATGGGTTTAGTAGAGTTGTTTTTAATGAAGGGCTCCGAGTTGGACTGTCACTTCCTTTTTGTCTTGTTCACAAGGAGTCTTGGAACATGGCCCGTGCAATAGAAAGAACTTTGATTTCAGAGCTCAGGATGTTTTTTCTTATTTTTTTTATCAGTGACAAATGCATACAGACATTCACAACGTCACCCAACATGCTTAGCGTTCACCCATAGTTCAACAAAACCAGTCAGCCAGTGTTCAAAGTGAAGGGCATTTAATAAATCTAGACAAAGGAGATTGTGTATAGCATTCATTCTTAGTGAATTTTCATGTTCATCTTCTCAGAAGAATGTCTTCTTGTGCTTTTGAATAAAAAATGACTTGGGAGAACATCAAAATTCAGGAGAAATATTCAGATTACAGAAAAAAGCGTTACTGGCAAGTCTCAGTTTTTAGGACAGCTATATAACCTTTAATTCACATGAACACCCACATATCTTTTAAAACCTGCTTTCTCGCCACTCTGACAGAATTTTATCTCTTCACTGTTAAGATTTCTCTAGAGAGTGCAGTACTGCATCATTTCTGACAAACCTGAAATGCGAAGAGATAAATGCCCCTCATCTCTGAAACACTTCAGGGTAAGTTGCTCTAACCAGTTTCCTGTTTTCAGAGGCTATTTTTCTGTCATCCCTTCAGATCTATCCAAGTTCATTGAATTCTTTTAAAAGCCATATTTTATAAAAAGTGGAGTTCTCCTCACTGTAGTACTTATTGCACTGAGATCTGGAGTCAGACTGACTGCTATTGTTATCTGCGAGGGCCTCACGCTCATACGTAGCAAGAAGACCTGGACTTGGAAATGAACCACAACCATCCAAGACCCAGTCTGAGTATTACTGCTCACCTGCTTCTTGTTCTCTGGAAATCCCCTTTCTTGAGGTGACCTGATTTCTGCCAGGACAGGAAAAAATGTCTTTATGTGTGATAGTCAGCATCAAAATATTTTGCTGAGGGGAAATGGATGGATATGAAGAAAAACACAGGATATTCATTGAAAACCAATTCTTTTTATCAGCTGAATATTCCCTTAGGCAGTTTGAGAATACCTTGTTAATTACTAGTATAGAAGATGTATCATTCTCCCAAAATTTGATGATCTAAAGTAGAGAAATGATAAAGTAAATACAGTACACTCATAAACTAGATTAGAAGTTAACATACAGCTTGTGGGCTGAAAAATGGCCCACAGCCTGTTTTTATTTTGTAAACTAAAAATGGTTTTGACAATTTTAAATGGTTGAGAAAAAACACAAAAGATTAATGATATTATTATGACACTTGAAAATCATAAGAAATTCAAATTTCAGTGTCCATGGTAAAATGTTATTGAAATAGTTATAACCGATTGTTTATATATTGTCTACTTTCGTGCCACAAGAGTTGAGCAGTTGCATAGTTGAATAGCTGCAATGGAGATCAGCTAGCCCTCAAAGCCTGAAATATTTACTCTCTGCCCTTTATAAAGTTTGCTGACTGCTGGACAAGATTATTGCATCACAATTAAAGTGGTACTATTTAAAATATTTAATTGTAAGAGAAATATTTATGATATAATGTTTAGTGAAATATTTATGACAAACCGTATATACAATAGTTATTTTCTTTGCATAATTTTTGCGTCTTTTCCCGGGTAGAAATGTAAGCTCCACAAAAGCAAAAAAATTGACATTTATTTATGTATTTAGCTTTAGGTTCTGGAACAGTGCTTAGCATATAGTAGATGCTCAAGGAACAATAAAGGTCAGTTAAGACGGGTGAAATATATGATTGTATAATGTATATATACAATAATAGTCATATCAAAACCTTTCTGGGGCATGTGTGTATGTTAAGCAGCAAGTTGAGAATTTTGAATGCATGATCTCATTTAATCCTAACAATGATTGAGAAGCTACATTATTGCCCTCATATTGCAGAAGAGGAAAGGAAGGTTTAGAGAGGTTACATGACTTGTCTAGCATTACAAAGCTAAGAAGTAACACGGCCAGAATTCAAAAGGTCCACTGAGTTCCAGAGTCTGAGCTCTAAACATAAGCTATATTCTTTTTTTTTTTTTAAATTTCTAAAAGCAATTTACATATTCAGGTGAGAAAGAAAGGGATAGGAAAATACTGGAGGTAAATATACAAATAACAGAACCAATTGGGATATGAGATTATAGATGATTTTTGTTTTCTTGGCTATATATTTTTATGTTTTTCCACATTTCATAAAATGGGTGGATTTACTTTTAATGACTTTTCCAATAAGAAACAAATGTTTCTAAGAGGAGGGGGGGGGGAAGAGCCCAGCAGGTTTCAATTGTTTATGTAGATCACTTCCTCCTTCCTCTGAGGGCCTTGAATTGCTGGGGAAACTGCCATCCCTCTGTCCATCTGTGTATTGATTTGTGTTGTCCAAGTTCAGTATTAAATTTCAAGTCTCTTTAAATACTTCCTAGCCCTGAGCATGCAAGTGCTATTTGTGCATGTAAAACTTTGGTCCAAAGACACTGATAGATAGAGCTTCTTGGTGTTTATCTTTAGATGTCTGAAGTACACATTGTCTTTGAAAGCTGTGTTGTGTTTTCTATTTGTCGTCAATTACACTGGTCCAGCCCTGTCTTCCACACATGATGGATTGCTTTTACCTGAATTTTATTTATTTATTTTTAAATTGACATAGGATTTGGCATATACACATTTAAAATGATCTTCTATCTAAGAAGATAATTAGGTCCTAGCAGCCCCAAGTCATTTAGTAAAGTAAAAAGAAATGAAAGAGATAATGTTACAAATGAAGTTCTTTAGTTATGGCTCATGTTTCTTTTTCTGTTTCTTTTCTTAATTGCGTGGCATATTTCCATAATTCAAAGGACTTTTTATATGCTCTGGCCTAAATTGCAAAGCTAAAAGGAGAAAGGTTTTTCTTTTGAACAAAACTGGAATGCAAGTGATTAGAATGATTAAGTGACTGTTATTAAAATTATTGAGGTTAGTATAACACCAGATTCAAGAGAGTTAGAGAAGAGGGTGGTTTCCTGTATTAAAGGCTGGAGATAAGAATTCTACAATAAGGCAAGCAAGCAAGGTGGCAAAATAAAAGGTTTCCAGCGAACAATGAATAAAGTTACAGATTGAGAACATCTGAGGCTATTTAAAAGGAGTTTTAAAAATTCCTGTGACATGTCTAAACATTCCAGTCATAATTTCAGAGGCCTCTGTTGTTCAGGCCTGTTAAGAATGAGTTAAGTGGGCTTTTTTCAGATCTTCGTAAGTTAGTCACTTTTTTCAAGAGCATGATTCTGATTTTTTGAGTCATAAACAAAGTTTCTCAACACCATCTCTTTGTGACTTTATTTGGCAGAAATGAGGGTTTGGGAGTGATGCTGTTGGTTTTAAACTTGAAGTGTTGTTTAATATGTGCCCTGATCATGGTCTTCGTTGTGTATGATGACTTCACTGGGCTCATCGCTCTTAACACAGTTTAGCAATGAAAGAAATTGCCTTTCTAAACTACCAAGAGTGAGACAACAATTGGAATGACAGCTTTTTAAAAAAATCATCTATGCACATGCAGTTGAAGAACTGACATTTGCTTAAGTACACTTTGTAAGGTTATGTGTGAATCAATGATCCATTATCAAGAGCACTGTTGTGCTTGCACAGTTTCTATTAGAAAAGGGAAAAAAAAAACCCTCTTGCTTCTTTTTTCCTTCTTTGGAGATTATAGTGATTGGTGTGAACCATACAATTTCACTTTCAAATTTGCGACTTCTAAAAATTCTTTTTCTTCCTGACATCATAATGTGGCCTCAGAAAATCAGACAGTTGTTATTACAAATAGAGAGCAGCTCCACTCAGACATTGAATAGACAATTATAAATGTCTGGATTCTTTCCCTTTTTGTGGTGGCTGCTTTTAGATGTGGAATAAAACCACATTAACCAGAGGACGTTGTTATTTGTGGTTAGTAGCCTATTCTCGCCACATCTATAAAGTATCTTGTTTAAAAAACTTTTTTCATTGTCTAACAATAACTTGCTGGTTTATAAGACTTTTAACAGGAAGCACTGAGGTATGAAAGTATTAAAACTTCAGAAGACAAAGGGATCATAAACACCATCTAATCTCACATTTGACAGGTGAGAGAGTCAGGCTGTGAAAGAATGAATGACCTGCCCAAGGCACACACCTAGTCAACAGCGTGCTGAAAGTGTTTGTTTTTCTGATTCCGTAGATGGCCGCCCATGTCCCATCATTCTCTGGGATGCATCTTTATCTCCAGCAAGTAATGACACCCATTCTTCTGTTAAGCTCACCTGGGGAACTTACCAGCAGTTGCTGAAACAGAAGTGCTGGCAGAATGGCCGAGTACCCAAACCTGAGTGGGGTTGTACTGAAATACATCACCATGAGTGGTCCAAGATGGCACTCTTTGATTTTTTGTTACAGGTAAGTTTATCACATCAAGTAAGTGGTTATCTAAGACTGACACAGAGTTACATTGGCCTGACACTAAGGAATTTTCAGCACCTGTAGTTTTTATGAAGCCCTAGTTTAAGTTCTATAATGCTATATTTGGTAACTGTAGTATCCACATTATTGCATTTTATCTTGAACTCCTGGCCTCAAGCAATCCTCCTATCTCACCCTCCCAAAGTGCTGAGATTACAGGTATGAGCCACTGTGCTCATATTCTTTTGGGAAATAATCATAAATGTCCTCCAGCATTTTTATTAGTTTCTAAAGAAGTAATTTGCTGGTCTTCCTATAATAGTCATACTGATCATAGCTATGATTTATTGAGCTATAGGGGATTGTCTTAACCCATTTGGGAGGAGAGAAACTGAGGCTTGGTGAGGTTAAGTATCTACAGCTTAAACCTAGACCTGGGACTCCCTGGGATCCATTGGTGGTAAAAGTTTGTCTTTTTATCATTCCACACTGTGTTTTGTCTTGGTCGTATAGCTTATAGCCACCATTTCCCTTATTTTCTTTCCAGTAATTTATTGCAAATTTTTTCATTAAGATTCAACATTGAATAAAATAAATATTGACCATTTACATAATTGATCCCTGATTTTATAAGTTTTTTATAACTCTTTTCTCTTTTTAATAAAGATCTCATGACTCTCTCAGCTTCCTCATTCTAATTACTGCCTGTCCCTTCTGCTACTTTAGAAAAACTAGTTTTCTATTGTTGTATGGTTAATTAGTATCTTGGGGAAATTTAGGACTGCCTTAGGACATTTGCAAAACATTCTCCTTTGGTTAGTTCCTTTTTGTGTGTGTGTGACTAGGAGGAGGAAACTGGAGAGGGACAAAAATATAGGAAGAAAACCAGTCTAGTACAGAGTCACAGTCTAGGGAACAGGAACTTTGATGAAGGAGGAAGGATCTCTGGTGTCAGTGGTGCAGAACCACCCGGGAAGACTGGGCTGGAGAGCAAGCTATTTATTAATAGTTTGGCCAGGAGGCAGTCCACAGTCACCAAATACTGCCTCCTTAAAGAGTGTTGAAGAATCCAGCTATGAGGCTCAAGCTGGCTTTAAGCATTGTATGTGCGTTATTCCATTATTCCATTATTCCATTTAACTTACATACTATCTCTGTGAGGTATGCACCCTTTCTTCATTTTATAGATAGGAAAACTGAGGCATAGGGAGGTTTTTATCAAGAACTATGATGAGTCTGAAATTTTAGTTTACTTGGAAGCTAACAAGTTTGTCTGCCACAGATTGATAGATGCTAGCAGAAGACACAAGACACTCAGGTCAGAGATGAATGACTCTGTTACTCGTGATCAGCAGGCAGCATGAGCTTTATGCTCCCTTGCCCTTCAGGTTCCATTGGGTGATACAGAGTGGCCCTGGTGAAGCTTCAGATAGTGTGTTTGTGTCACTGCTGAGGAACCCTAGGCTTAGGATACCCCCAATCTCATAAGAGGCTACTAGAAAACCTGCCTGACATTTGCCTTGGAAGAATACATTATCTTTATTATCTTTGTCAGGAAATAAATCTATTCTCCACCTCAGAGGGAGACACTCTCTGTATTGCCCAAAGTTGTTTTCTATACTAACATCCTTAAAAATAAATGCAGAACAAAACCTGATATAAGATGTGCAGAAATGCCATGAAGAATTGTCTCTCAACAGTTATCTAACTTGTTCAGTGTTACATAGTAACACTAGTAAGTTCCTGAACAGAAATACCTGTAAGTCTGGCTAACTGTGGATTCCATATTTTTAGCCACTGTTGTATAACAACTACCAAATTATCCTGGGGTTAATGAAACAAGTTGGTATGATAAAATTTAATAGTCGTAAAATGGAGGATGAATGAATGTACCTAGGGTTAAGTAGGTGAAGGTACTCACTATGAGGTCAGGTGTTTATGAGATGGTTAGCATACATGCTGATGTCCCTGAGAACGATGACTAGAGGGATGATGGAAAGGAAATCTATGAACCTGGTAGTGAAATCTATGAGACAGCAATGACCTTAATGCTTGAAGCTGATGGACATAAGAGCTAGCCTATAATGAATAGAGGGCAAACTCTTAAGCTGTCTAATGACATACGTATGCTTTAATTCTGGAACTCTCAGCTAAATCCCTTCCTACCCTACTGTCTTTATAATTCTCCTTTCTGTTGAGGAAAGTTCCAACTGTCATTCAATAAAGACATATTTATGCAACAATTGCTGTGTGTTATACTGCAGAAAACAACCATAAGAGTAGCAAAGTAGTGTAAGATGATTATCCCTACCACCCTACTTCTAGTCATTTTTTTTTAACTGCTTAGTTGGGAAAATACAGTGTATAAAACAAAAGATAGATCCATGTAAGAATGGGTGGCTGAAATAATATTAACAAAAGTTATAATTGTTATTAAGTCAAAAAAGGGAGAGCACTTTGCTATAAAATAGCTTGTGAAGGAAGAAGAATTTGAGTAGAATGGCAAGCTGCCAAAGATAGAGAGGACGGGTAAGAGTACAAGGAAGAATAAGGGGTTGGTGATGTTCATATGACATTTAGGGCATCCCAAATATACCATTTGAAGCAGAGTTCATTTAGGGGAATAGTGATGCTTCCTGACTCTGAGAGATATCTTGGAACATAGAGTAAGAGAGCTGTTTCCACAAGGATATGTTTTTTACTTTGGAACTTTCTACTGTTCATTACCCTGACTGAGCACGAAAAAAATTCCAGCTGAGCCACAGTCTCCTTCTGAGCAGCTTTTATCATTATTGTGCACATTGTCTGTGGTCTTGAGGACACATCTGGGCATGTGAAATCACTACTAGGAGTTTCTGACAAAGATAAATATTTCAAATCCTTAAAATAATATTAATACTCTAACATTCATAGAACACTTGCTGTGCCAGGCACTATTCTATGCACTTTGATATTAAGCACTAAGATATTAGCTTGTTTAATATTTCTAGCAACTCTTAGAAGTAAGTACTATTATTATTCCTGTTTTAGAGATGAGGACACCAGGGCATAAAGATATTAAGTAACTCGGCCAGGGTCACACAGCTAATTTGCAATAAAGACTGGAGTCAAACTCAGGAGTTCTAGCTTATATAAGAGTCAAACTTCTAAGCAATATTGCCTTCTATCCATCAGATGGGGGAATGGGAATCCAATTTTCTAAGTCAAACTTTGGAAGTAATCTAGATGCTTCTGTGATATTTATCCCACATCCATACTGAGACAAAATCCTTGCTATCTCTTACTTCTATCTTCTTTTAGCTATAGCTTGTTGCTCTTGTGTTCATTTAGGCCTTGTCGTTTCTCACCTGGATGATACCCTCTAGTTTACTCAAACTATATGAGCCAAGATCACTTTTGGCTTAGGATAGTGAGCAGCAGACTGCTAGTACTTCTGCAGGGACTGGTTCTATTGGTAGGTCAGTTTTTGTGGTCTCCTCTGCTGCTTCCTCTGCGTGAAGTGGAAGGGTCTTCCTCCTTTTTGATAGTTCATAAGGCTGAAGTCTCTCCAGATTTTACTGGGACTTGATTGGCACTCCTGATTTTGGCTCTGGTTAAAACATAAATCTGAAAGTCAGAAGTTAATCTGATTGTTAGAAGTCAATTTGATTAGTATTTACAAAAGTATAGTGAATTATATATACAAGGATTTTGTTTTAAGTCAGAATATATGCCTTATTTAAATGGTGTTAAGGAATGTATTGGATTAATTTTGTGAACAATCTTAGAAGAGTTATGCCTGAAGCAACCTAAAACCACTTGCTCTAAGATGCCAGAGCAAGGGCAAGAGAATACAGAATCCAGTTGTTAACTTTCTGTACACAGCATTCTTTTTATTTCACCCAGTTAACAAATCTACATTCACAAAGGCTATGCCATTTTACAGGGTCTGTAAAATGTGATAGAAACACAAGTAATCTTTTATTCTTGAAGCGTGGGGGTGTAAACTGCCTAGACAGAAATTCACCTCCATTAGGATGACTAAGAGAAGTATTCTAGGGAGTGCTTGAGTTTCCAAGATTTGGTCAAATTTCTCTCAAAAGATTATACAAAATAAATATAAAATAATAGGAGCAAATTTAGGATGTAGAAAACTTGCTTTTTGACCCAAGAGACATTATAGTGCAATGGTAGGAGCTGAGATTCCGGAGGCAGCCTGCTAAATTTGAATCTCACCTCTGCTCCTAGTAATTTTTTAACCTTGAGAAGTTGCTTAAATCTCTCTCTGCTTTGGTTTCATCATCTGTAAAATGGGAATAATAATAGTGTATAGATAGAGAGCCATTGAGAAGATTAAATATTTTTATATAAAAAAGCATTTAGAATAATGCCTGGTATATAGTAGGTGCTCAATAAGTATTATTAATTAAACAATTGATCATCCAGAAATAAGAGTAGAGGTAAATAAAAATTAAATAAACTATTTTATAATTATTTTTATTTATTAAATCATAGGTAATTATCAAATAATTTCTTTTTTTATACTCTTATGGACTTTTATACTTATAGGTATTAGCCTATTTAGTTTTAATTATTTTTGACTAATCTGTCCTCTTCAATAAACTATAAATTTCACAAGGGCAAGTCCCTGTCTTATTCAACTTTGTAACCTTTCTATTAGCAGTAGAGTGTCTGGAAATGTCACAGCTATTCAGGGCATTTTTTTTGATCAAAGAAAACTACCTAGATACATTAAAATATTGAATTCAAATTTTCAAATTAAAAATGTTAAAAGTGAAAGAAATGAAAGTATAATTGCAATACAGATATACTTACTTTTGTTAAAGGAAGAGAGAAGTTTAGAAAATCAAAGAATCAAATGAATAGAAAATATTTAATATTTTACTATTTGATCAAATCCTTCATGCACTCACGTTTTCTAAGAATAACTGTTTATTCAATGAGAAATTAAAAGGTGTTTACATAGAGTGGGACCAACAAAGATGTGTCTTGGGAGATATCTGGTACCACTGTCAACAAAAGTTACACATATTTCTTTCCACTTGAATTTAACAGACTTTTTTGAGTTTTTATCTGTTCCAGACACTGAGCAGGTTTAGTGCTGATGATAAAAAGACGAATGAGACTGTCTCCCTGACCTCAAGAGTTACACTGTCTGGTAGAAGAGACAGGTAAACATAGCAGAATATATCAGGTCAAAATTGAATTAAGTTTAAAATCCTATAGGAAGAAATAAAGTGCTGTTAATTCTTATTGGAGTTTAGAGAATGTGGACAGAGAATGTAACTTATAATCTAGAATGGAAGAGCCTGCAGAAATGAGGTGAGTACAAGAGACAGGAAGACAGTTTAAGAGAGAGGGATCTTAGCAGAGGGCTGAAGGTGTGAAAAAGTTCATTGAGTGGGAGAAATGATGGTTACAGAAACTTCCTGTTCCCTGAAGGTGGTTCTCAGATGGCTGCGAGTAATAAACTTATGTTCATAAATTCAGTGAACAACAGCAATATGAATTGGTACACCTTGCCCCTTAGAATTGTCTCTTTCCAATGAACTCTCCCTTTTTAACTCTTAGCTGGTTTCTAAAGAATTACTTCCTAAATCTTATGTATTAGATTAAGAGGTGGTCACCTTTGCCCTACTCCTGCTTTTGATTCCGTGCATTCCCCCCCCCCCAGCCGCACCAAATGGTGTAATAAAAATAAAAATTCCAATCAACTATCATCTAAACAAGAGGGAACTTATTACTGTTCACTAAAAGATAATTTGTTTCTGCAGGAACATTCTATGTGCTTGGCAAAGAAAGATTCCAAGTTTGGCCCCCTTGATAAATTATGAGGGTCACCCAAGCGTCCCCTCCTTTTTCCTTTACTGCTCATTGCTCAAGGGTCTTGCCCTCAGCTTTCAGAGGCCAGTGAGGAAAAAAAACTCACAGGCAGGTGGTCTGACAGGAAAAGGCAGAGGGCTGCAGGTCCCAGACATTGGGATTTCAAATAGTTTGGGTTGGTTTTATTGTTTTGCAGAGTAAGAATACTCTGCCAATCTAAATTCCCTCTAGCCATGGTAAGTCCAAGCAAGCAAATGAAATCATTTCTTATTTAGTTGCTAGCGAACAATGAGGGATGTTGTAGTTGGATACTGTCTTGGCTTCAAGTAGCAAAGAAAATCTGGGATTACTTTTAGAAGTATTGGTTAGCACGCTGCATTGGCTGGGATCTAGGTAGCAGATTGCCAAGGTCCAGAGGCTTTAGAGAACAATATATTTCTGCTTTTTGCTGTTTATTGAGGCATCTTCCCAATTTCTTTTTTTAAATTTTTTTATTGATACATAATAATTATACATATTCATGGAGTACATGTTGTATTTTGATACAAGCATATAACATATAATGATCAAATCAGGGTAATTGGGACATGATTCACCTGAAACATTTATCATTGCTTTATGTGGGGAACATTTGAAAACTTCTAGCTATTCTGAAATATAATAAATTATTGTTAGCTATAGTCGCCTTATTCCACTATTGAACACTAGAACTTTTTGGTAACGGTGGTGGAAAGGAGTAATGAAGAGGTGTTGGTGAAGGGGTAATTCTGTTAAATAGAAGGAAAAAGTTCTAGTGTTCAATAGTGCAATAGGGCCGGTTTCTTTTTATGGAGAGAAATGGAGTGGCTTACTTGGTTGCAAGGAGTCACTAAGGTAAAGGATATAAGGAGTGTGTAATTTTAGGTGTTAAAAATGTCAAACTCCAAATTGTGGCAGGTATGGACATGCTAGGCACTGAAATGTATTGTGGTTAATAGAACCTTAATTGTGTAAAACTAAGTTTGCCCTTTGTCATAAATGAAATTCAAAAGCCTGACTCTGAAATAGCTTCTACTATGCATATTTTCATAGTTTGTCACTAGGAGAAATTATTTTAGTATTGATGATGCTACTTAATAACATAATGACATTATCTTACTTAAAGAAGCCTCAGAAGATTTTCCAAATTTTCTTGCAACACTACAATTTTATTCCCCTGAATAGTGCTTGCAATAGATGAGCAAATTAGCCAGAAAACTTGGTATTTATTGGGCACCTACTATGTGTTTACTGCTTTATATGTTTAGGTGTGTAGAGACAGAGGAAGTGATTTGAAGTACATATACAGATCTACTTATGATATCAAGGAACACAGAGATTTTTGCACAGAAATGGATGTAAATGAATGACTAAACCATGCCAAGAAAGCATTTTTATTAAAGAAAGATTTGGGTTATTTTAACATTAGTCCCAAGGGGATTTGACTCATATTTTTATTTTACTCAATTATTTCATTATACTAAGTTTAATTTATGACACTTTAGTTTTAAATAAATGGTTACATTTGATGAGAGAGCACAAAGGATATCATTTCTATGCATGTGTAGCTAAATAATAATTTACTTTAAATAGCAAGTGGTTATTTCATCATCTCAAACTTGATGTCTAGAAGCAAATTTGTTACCTCATCCCCTAATGGTTTGCTCTCTTGACTTACTTATTTTTATTCATGACATTACTATTTTTAAAATCTGCCAGGTTTGAAATTTTTGTGACATCTTTTAATCTTCCTTTGCTTAGTGCCTCATATCCAAGTAGCAGCAAACTTTGACAGCTCCTCAGAATTACTCCCTTCACTTTCTCCTTTTCGTTCCTATTACTGTGATGCCTTAATCAGACTTTTGTCAATATAGGTCAAGATGCCATAAGAGACTTGTAATTGATCTCTGTGTCATTAGTCTTTCCAAACTGCCAATGAATGTGGAAATCGTTGCTGAATTTATCTTTCCTATTTCCCTTTTAATCATATTCCCTCCTGCAAAAAAAAAAAAAAAAAAACCCGAAAAACAAAATTCTAAAGACATCCATTTGGTTGGAAAATAAATTTTAAATGCTTTAGTGCATTAAAAAATATTATTATGAAAATATTAAACGTACAAAAGTAGACAGGCTATTACAATGAACCCTCATGTACTTGTTACCCAACTTCTACAATTATCAGCTTAAACAAGACCAGCATTGTTTAATATCCATCCCTACCTACTTCCCATGCCCACAGTAATTTGAAGCAAACTGGTACCATCATATTATTTCATCTGTAAATATTTCAGTACGTGTCACTAGAAAATAAAACACATATGCATGTGACTACTACTGCAGCCAGATGAAAATTTAGTGATAATTCCAGTCAAATATATAGTCATGGGCAAATTTTAATTGTTTCAAAAATGCTATTTATATATTTCAGTTTATTTACTTGACTCAGGATTCAGATAACACCTACACCTTGCAATTGATTAGTATGTCTTTTAATCTATAAACTCCACCTCTATGGATTTTTTTCTCTTTCAATTTACTTGTTGAAGAAACCAGATAATTTGTTTCGTAGAGTTGACACTCTGGATTTTGCTGGTTGTACTTCTGTTGTGCTGTTTTTGTCCTTCTGTTGTCTATATTTCATATCCATTGGTGTTGAATTTAGAGACTTGGTCATATTTAGATTTAATTTATTTTGTGAAGACTTCTGTATAGATAGTGGTATGTTCTTTCATGAGGAGACATGTAATATCTGGTTAGACTTACTTTTTATGATATTAACAGCTACCGATAGTGATGGTCACATTGGTCCGTCCACTCACTAGGCATTGAAAAATGGTGATATTCTAATTCTATCATTATTTCTTCATTTATTAGTTGGAATACTTCTTTAAATAGAAATTTCTCTTCATCGTCTCTTTGATTATCCAGTGGTACAGTTTATACAGAAAAAAAATTAGCATTGCTTTTAGGAAACACCATAACTTGAACTTCTTTTCCATTTTTATCTGTCATCATTTCCTCATTGTATATGTATGTGTGTGTGTGTGTGTGTGTGTGTGTGTGTGTGTGTATATTTGTGTGTGTTGTAGTTTGGTCTATCTGCTATCAATTGAACATGACCCACACTCTCGTTCATGGTCTATTCACCATTGTAGCACTGCTCCTACTCTTCCCCATCTAATAGGTAGCCTGCCCATCCTCAAAGTTTAGCTCAGATACCCTCTCTGGAAAACTTTCTGGGACTAACGTAGCCAGACTAAGCTTCCTCTGTTTTCTGAACATCTAATATAATTTTTAAAAGCTTTTAGTGTGTTAAATTCATAGAGAAACAATACAGAATAGTGTTTCTGTAAAACAGATTTGGGGGCAAATCCCAGCTTGTTTAATACTGAAGAATTCACAATCTCTGTAAGCTTTAATTTCTTAATTCTTTTAATGGGAGAATGATTTTACCTTGCTTGCATATTGTGAGAATAACATAAAATAATACGCATGCAGTATTTATCGTAGGATCTGGAAGATATCAAGTACTCCATAGATCAGCACAATCATCATCTAGAACCACCCGATTTATAAGAAATTGAATTTGTTATAAGTATTTATATCTATACATAGCTATAATTTCCTGAATCCCTAAATACTGCAAGCATTTAGTGGTAGGGATCATGTGGGACTTTCTTTGAATTTTCTAGTGTGGAGCTGCTCATAATAGCAGTTGGTGCTGTAAGAAACCACAAGATCATGTAAGGCCAGTTTCCATGGACTTGCCATTCAGATTGGGACAGGGGTTGTTATTTGTAATTAAGTAAGAGGAACTGCAGAGATACTTTCTGATGTGTTTGTTCACTGCAAGATTCTAAGCTCAGAGAATTTGGGAAGCTAGTTAGAATTTCATTCTCAGATTCCATTTCTCAAGGTCTCTAATACTTTCATTGAATCATTAAAAAAAATACCAAAGCTCAATGACTAACATAACAAATATCACATTTCTGTCTTCTAGAATTATCCTGTCAATATTTTTTTGGGCATATTTGCTTTTGGTCTTTAGAGATATAAAAATAAGTTGATGTTCCCTTTGACCATTCCTCATGTCCCCTTCTTGCACTTTCTAGCCAGAGGTAATCACTGTTATGAAATTAGTATGCATCCTTCCAGACTTTTAAAAAATCATTTTGCATGCATATATATGCATACATACATATATATATACATACATATATATATATATATATATATATATAGGCCTATGCATCATAAGTGGATATCTGTGTTTTTTAAAACTTTCTAATGTAAATGAAATTGACCATCTGCATTTTTTCTGCAGGTTACTACCCCTGTATTTTAATAATTAGAGAGGAGCAAGGTCTAGCCAGGCTGTAGTTTTGTGATGCCAGAAATAGAAATAGAGTGTGGTGAGAGGTGGATTTTAGGGAGAGTCTATTCCTAAGAACATATATCTATAAGGCAGAAACCAAGAAATTTTCCGTAGGTTGAAACCAGATTCTTAATGTGACAGATGCCACAGAGCCTTACTTATTGCTTTTGGACATTTTAGCATCATATAAAAAGCATAGGTGTTTTATTTAAATAGATTTCTTTATAAACCATTTGTTCTATTTTTTTTATGTTAGCATAGCTTGATCCACATATTCAATTCCTCTTTCACTATTCAAGGAACACATCCCTTTTGCATTTGGCAACTCTGTTAGATTTCATCCTTCCAAAGAGAGTCTGATCCAGGAAGTCTGTAAAATCTTCCTCTGCAGAAGTTGACCTTCTAGATTCTGCCTTCCCCCTGAGAAGTTAGGCCTTCCCAAAACCTCAGGGAGATTAGGAAACCAACAGTAGAATTACATGGGCCTATACTTCAAAAAGCAAATAGTTTCACTTTTTATGGCCCTTAAATGGAACCTATTTCTGGTGCTGAAAATTCTCTACAAGAATATGACAGGATGAGAAAGTAAATATAAGAGCAATGACCTATGAATCTCCCTTTTGGGCTTTGACATCATTTCTCCAGTGGAGACTTGACTTTTAGAGACCACATCCTCTCACTTCACAGAATTTAAGCTGTTTATTTGATTTTTTTCATGAAAGAAACTTTAAAGAAAAACAGTGGTCTAGCTACACTGACCCATGTTCATTATAGAGGCATAGCTTATCAGCTACCTGGCCTCTATAACTAGAATGTACTTCTCTGGATACTGGCCACTTCTTTTTCAGAGAAGAAAAAGAAAGTGCATATCTCTCAAAGCATATCTTTCCTGTTAAGGAGCATACAGATTCCTCAGATGTCTGCTTTCAACTTGAAAGCCTTTAAAACTTTGTATGTTCTTTCCATCTAGTATCTAGCATTCATTCTCAGAGATTGCTAGCATTAATTGCTCTAAAGCCTCATCTGTATAAAATGTAGAGTTGGAGATTTGTTGACATAGGTCTTTGATCTTGTATCAGTCTGAAACAAAGGGGAAAATGTCTGATTAAATATGTTATATTCATAACTTCATATTGCTAAGTGACAACCAATGGAGAATTTCTGGATGAATTCTAATTTCATTATTAATCAAAAGCATAGTATATGCTATTTAATTATATGTTTCTTTTGCTTATTTCCACTCTTGCTGGGAATTTTTTAGACTGTGTTGAAATTGATCAGTGTATAGTTAGTATGCTTCAATCATAAGGTTAATTAGACATATAGCTGGGCTGGAGAGATCAGGAACTTAAGGAAACCCACCTAATTGCATAAATAACCATTAGAGAGTCAAAGATTGTTTGGCACATTGCTTGAACTAGCTTTTGGTATTGGTTTCCTCACTAACCCTGTGCCATTGAACCATAGACAGTCTGAAACCAACCTGGTATATTCTAGGAAAACAGGAGGTCTGAAACCTTTGTGTAAGTATACCAAGATGAAAATACAAAAATTTTGGAAGAATTAACATGATAGTGTTTCCATAGAACACCTGAGAGGGCAGGCATATATTCATTAGGTTTTCTCTCTCTCTCTCTCTCTCTCTTTCTCTATACATACATATATATGTGTATGCATTTTTATTTAATTATTTTTAAAAAATTTGTGGTTCATTATTGGCTAATGAAGAAGTGGACTCAGAGAGGATGAAGGGTTAAGTGAGAGCTGATTCAACCAGTGCAAAAGTGGGATAAGGATTCTGTTAGTCTCATGCTCTTCCCAACCATAATCATGTTGTTGTTTATGAACACATGTTTAAGAGATATGTGGAGCTTTGAAGAATTATTACTGTGGTATGGTCCAATTGAATGGGACTGCTTGGAGCTGTGGTTTTTGTGAGGCTTTCAGGGAGTCCATGAGGTCAAAACTATTTTCATAATGTTATGAAATTTATTGCTTTTGTCACTGTGTTGGTATATGCAGTAGTGGGTGAATATGTTGATACCTTAGCATGAATCAAGGCAGGCACCAAACCATAACAGTATTTGTCATAGTCTTTACTGCCCCCACAGTCATATGGAATAAATGCCAGATTCACTTAAAAATATCCTTGATGGAACAATAAAAACGATTAGTTTTCTTTAATCTCTACCTGTAAGTACATATCTTTTTAATATCCTGTCTGGCAAAATGAGAATGTATAAAACACATCTACTGCATCCCACAGTGCAGTGGTTGTCTTGAGGAAAACCACTTATGCAGTTGTTTGAATTGTGAGCTGAACCAGTTGCTATTTTGGTTGAACACCGTTTTAACTTGAAAGAACAATTCTACTCCTTTCGTTTTCTTTGGAAAGTATAGCAATCTCCTTCAAAATATGTTATTTATGTTAACATATAATAGGTTATTTTTAAATGAATTTAATGTGTATCTATTTAAAAAGTTCTGAACTCTAAATTTGATATAGTAAATAACTTTCATAAATGAATACTCCTTGGGTGTCCTCAATAATTTTTAAGAGTGTCAAGGCATCTTGAAGTCAAAAGTTTGAAAACTACTGTTTTAGGTTCACTTTTCTGAAATAAACTTTCCCTTTGTATAGTAACTAGTGACTAGTAACTTCAAAGGTATTACATTTCTGTGATTCTAAGATTCTGCAAT
Organism: Lemur catta; assembly: GCF_020740605.2. NCBI lineage: Eukaryota > Metazoa > Chordata > Mammalia > Primates > Lemuridae > Lemur > Lemur catta. The sequence goes on along the minus strand of NC_059132.1, from coordinate 79,342,134 downwards.
TTTAAGATTTTGAGATTTTTATAAGACAGTAAGTAGAGGAAAACAGGCCTTTTGGTAATTAGCTACCTGCATTATGTTTCAGTAGGTGAGCTGAGTGGAACCAGTATTTATTCTTTCATTTTTTTTTCCCAACAAACGTTTATTAAGTACTGGTACTGGACAAAGTATGATGCTGGTTGCTGTGGAGGACACACTGTGAGTCACACTTAGAGGCATTGGGTTGTAATCTCCATGAAAGCAAGAACCTTGTCTTTTCTACCATGGGAAGCATCGTGATAAGTCAGGGAAAAATCTTTTCAAATCCACATCAGTCACTCATTTCATCTCCTGAGGCAGGTTACTATACTCTCTGAACTTTGTTTTCATTTATAATATGGGGAAAAAATGATACCTACCATTTTGGATTATTTTGATGATTAGAAATTTTATAATACAAAGTGCTTTAGCAGTATTCTGGAAATTTTTAGCCAGGTTATACAAAGAACTTTATTTTATAGCTATTTACTAATCCAAGGAACATAGAAACAAATACATCTTAGAATAGGAAATTCTGCATGTACATGTAAAAATAATTTTAGACAAAAGTTTAATTGATGAAAGAAAAATTTGTTTTTAATGATCAGAAAATAATCAGTCCATCAGAATTAATTTGTTTTTTCAAAGAAAACTGATTTCTATTAAAAAAATGTGTTTAAATAGCTATTTGGATTTGTTATATTAGGTTCTGTTAACCATAACCAGGATTGTATTTTAACATAGTAATTTAATTTATCTTTGCTTATTTTTGTCAATTTTCTTTTAACAAAATCTGTATTATAGGTAAAAATAAAATTGATAGAAAATCTATATAAATAATAAAAATTAATATGCAAGTTAAGCAAAAGACAAGTTTTCAGTGACAATATTCCTTCAGATATAATGAACACAGTTTTTAGCTTATTTGTAATTCTACTAAATGATTTTAGTTATAATAGTGTTCCACTTCACTGAAGGAAAGCCCTTTAAAATTTTTATTATAGTAAGATTATTTTACTCCCATTTTAAATTTGTTGCTTAATATAAATTCATTCTATTATATTAATAAGAATTTCATAAAATGCAAAAATTATTGTTTTTCTTAGTCTGCTCTTTTTAAATCTCTACAGGAAGGTGGGTGTGCCTTTGGCAGAGACTATTTTCATGCATCTCTGCTTGTGCAGATTATAGAACATAAATTGTCTTTTTCTAAAAATAGACTGTCACTTGCTTGGTGACTCTCTCCAAAGTCTATGGCATAGTGATGTTTGGCTTTTGATACTTATTGTGAGGTATAGTATATGGATTTTAAACATTGTGTCTATAGAAATAGATTCAAATATATCATACCATTAAAATATTTTTACTTATAAATAAAGAAATAGTACTAAGTATTTACTTGTGATTTAGTAATGGGGGAAAAAACTAGAGGTTCTTCCCTGAATTGGTATATATTGATAGTTATTTTTTTTTAAATGTGGAATTCTAAAGTAGAGGTGGAGCAGAGCAATGATTGCTGTTTATGCAGGCAGAGCCTATGCCTACTGTTCAATGTATATTTTGCAGACTACTTTTAACATTTCTCATCGTTCATGAGCTGTTCTGCTAGTCACGTCTGTCTGCTCACTAATTTAACAGGCATCTATTATCATGACAGCACAGAGAAAAAAAATAAAATCTGTTATTTCATGAAGTGAGAGTTCCCAAGTGATACAGGTGCAGGCAGGGAGAGCATTGTGGGATTTTGCTTTGTTTAGCTCCCAAAGTAAGAGTCTGTATTAACAAGTACCGTGGGAACTGTGGGATTTGTCTGAGGCTGCTCTTCTCCCTGATCTGGTGACCTTTACACATGCATTAGACCACCCGCATCCAACTCCAGTTCCATTTACACCATGTCACCCATACACTGGTTCACAACAAGACACATTCATGGAGAAGGATTTTTCAGTGTAAAGTATTATCTGATAAATACCTAAGCCTGCATGTGTTTGTAGCTCTCTGTGTCTGGGGTGGTGCTGATAATGCTAGCAATTCTTATTGTTTTTTTGCCTTTTTGAAATAATTAAGGTAATTGTTGAAAATGGGACTTTTTTCTGCATGCATCTTACAAATCAAATGAGACGTCCAGTGGGATAACTTGGATTGAAAGGAATCTTCCTGGAAACTGCTAATTGTGGAAAAGAATTTCCCTTTGTTATTTTTGTCACATTTGTCTATTTTCTATTTGTCCAGTGCCTATTACATTCATGGCAGTGTGGTGGACTCTCTACAAGATATAGGAATTCATGATTCGTGCTTAGTGAAATTAGACCCACATAAAGAAGCTAAGCAAAAGCAAATGACAAACACAGGCAGTTCTATTGTTCGCTGCTTCCCATTTATATTTTTGTTTTTGGCACTTTATTCATTGTATGATACTTTAAAAAAAAATCTATGTCCTGATATGCTACCATCATTGTGTTTATTTGTCTCTTCCCAATACAAGACAGTGCTTTGGAGGAGCTCTGTAGATAGCCAAATATTAATATAAAGAGAGTACCAAGTTTCAGCAGAGTTCATTCAAAAATAAACATTAATTGAGTGCCTACTATGTGCTAGGCATTGGGTGAATTACTATGGTGGATTGTTAAATTCCACCAATTACATGTTTTATTGCATATTTAAACTTTCTAAAAGTGTAGTTTTTTTAAAAGGTGCAGTTTTTAAGTGGTAAAAAAATAGTTTGAAAAGAGATGGTGAGAATCTTAAGATACTGACTCACTAAACTAAAAATAGATACATCTATATACACACCTGTGCATAAACACTCATGCAGACCCATGAAGAAGTATAGGAAAACAGAAGTGGAAAAATATAGAGATTATCTAATTTAACTAATAGAATTGAATGAAAACAACATTTGGATAATGGGAATTTTCTTTGTATGTTAGGAAGGACGTCCTCATTTTATTATACTCTCTCTTCAGCTTCCAAGTACATTGCCTTGTTTTCCTTCAGTTTTTGTTCTTTTAGTGTTTCCACCTGATGCCCTACTCCTTTGCATTCTACCTCTCTTCCAGCTCTGCATGAGAACATGATAATGAAACATATCAGAGTTTTTAGCTTTTCCTGTAGGCACAATACGTTTATGCACCTTTTTCTCTGACTACCTGCCTTCATGGTCCCCTTACTCTAGGCAATGTGACTCATATGTGCTACTCAAAGTGTGATCTGAGGACTCATGCCACTTCCTGTCAGTTCATGATGAGATAAATACAGAATTACAAGTAAGCATTTAGAAACTTCAATAGCAATTTGGTAGAGTAATCTTGCCTGCTGAATCTAACAAAACATTTGTTTGGAATTTCCTATATTTTAAAAATTTCATTTCTTTAATAATTATCATTTATTTATTTTTAACAGGAGTCCACATGGAGAAGCACTGGTCAAATATACTCTTTGCTTCTTTAAAGATGTCTTTGGATTTCTTACCTTCATGCCTTTGCCTGTTTTCCAGCTAATCCTGCCTAGCTCTTCAAACCCAACTGTAATATCCTCTCCTTCATGAGTTTTTCCCTGAACTCCTACACTGAACTTCTTTGTATTTCTGATGCCTTAAACTAATATTTATTGAATGCAGTATCATTTAACATTCTATGCAGACACACTTGCTGTTTTGCAGTATGGCCTTGGAGATGACACCTGAGAGAGAAAATCAGGATGGAGAAGAGCATGGATCTTAAAGTAACAGATACGTAGTTAGAATCCCGAGTTCTGTCATTGATGACCTGAAGCACCTTGGGGAAGTCAACTAGCCCCATTGTGCCTCAGTTTCCTCATTTATCAAATGGGACTGTGGGAGCACCTATCTCTTAAGGTTACTGTGAGGATTAAATGAAATAATACATGTGAAGTACGAAGCATACAATTCCTAGCACATACTAACCCAATATATGACTGCTGTGAGTGTTTTTCATTATTATTATTAGGGACATTTTATTATTTATATATATTGATATATAACATATATATCAACATATCATATATATAAATAAAACATTTTTTATTGCCTTTGTTTAGGCATTGCCTGAAATTGGTTGTTTAATCACATTGTTTTAAGGAAAAAGGAGATTTGAAGAAACTAACACAATTGCTTGTTAGACCCATTTTGAAGACATAGCTGGAGTGGGTGGTGTGCATGGGGTGGACAGTCACTGGGATTCTGCATATTTCTAACGGGTCTTGGAGAGCCAGGACAGTATGGCAGAGCACCCTTGTTTAGGCGCAGCATAGCCTGAGTCACTCATAAGATACTTTTTTCCTATAGGCAAAGCTAACACTACCAAAGGAAAATGGAATTAAAAAAAAAAAAAAACTTCAGAAGAAGGAAATACATCTAAAAATACCCCACCAACCAAAAAAAAAAAAAAAAATTGGCTGCCACACCTGGGTTTTTCTGAGTATAATTTTAGTTAGATAAACACAGAAAAGTTGTATTTTCCTAAGGGAGGAAAGAGTGATTTTATGGAAAATGGAGGTTGGCAGTAATCTTCAGACGCAGACCAGTTTTGCAAAAGATTTTCCTTGTTTTAAAGAATGAGAAGATGTGAACTTGGACAAGCCGCAGTAATGATCAGCACTCACAATTGCTTCACTGACAAAATTTATCCCCAAATAGCCTTCTTTGTAGGATAATTACCTAAAGATATAGACATGTAGATGTGAACTGCCGTGCTTAATCACGCAATAGTTAAATGAAGTGATTGTTTTAATGTGTGCACTAAACAAGTATATTAAAACTGTATTATAGATTCATAGCTATGAAGGATATACTTTATTAGGCTTTAAAAATAGATAAGCTGTCTTAAAAGTAAGCAGAAATATGTTCAATATACAACTAAATTCACTGCCAAACAAAATGGCACTGAATTTAAGGGCGTGGGTTATGGTTTTGTGGCCACATTACTTTTGGTATATTGAATGTGAATTCAAAAGGAAGGCCATAAACAAAACTCTAAGAAGAGCTAGAGAACATGAATTAAGAGGTACATAAGCCCTTGCTAGACAAGGGCAATAATACAAAGACATAATTTACTATAGTTGGAAGATAAGGAAAACAAGATAAAACCCAGGTTATTTAGATTACTTGAGACCTCACAAGCTGATTTTACATCAGTAGGTACACACACACACACACACACACACACACACACACACACACATGCAACATGTTAATATACCACCAAGTACACGCATTGATCTTAATGAAATGAATAGTAATATTTTCTAAAGAGAAGTTGAGCTGAACACAGGCACCCGTTTTCAATAATAACGTCTCTTAAACTTGAATGGCACAACAGTCTGTCAGGGAACTGGTGAAATAATCAGACTGTTGAGTGACTCAAAATTAGATCAGATGAAGTGTTTATAAATATACACTGTAGGAAATAATTTAATGTTGGTAAGGCAATAAAAAGATGACCTAAAGCGATCTTTTCCACCTCTAACTTTTAATGCTTTCATGTAATTTAAAAATAGGAAAATCTAATATTTAGAGAAGTACTAAAAAGACCTAAACTCAAGTGAGCATGTTATTTAACATTAATATATTTGATATTCATGGCTTTGCTGTAGAAACAATACAGATGTAGCTATGTGTCTTAATCCTTGCCTTACTACTATGAAATCAACAATGAAGGAAGAACTTAGAGGGTTTGGAGCAGTATTTAAGAAATGATTGGTAGATTTGTCCTTAAGGATTAAATTCTAAACACATATGTCCAATATAATAGATCTCAATGTTGTAGTCAAAATTAAATAAGATTTAGTTTTTCACATATGTAAATGTTCATATAACTGGACATAAACATATCATGATGGTGGAAAAATGGTGGTATAGAGATTATTTGAAGATTATTAGCTAATGTATATAAAAAGGGAGATTAGATGAGAAGCAGCTTTTAGAAAAGTTATTTTTCATATTCTTTCTGACCTTAAATAATTGGCCATCAGAAGCGGTCTCTTTTGTATCACTTGATTTCTCTTATATTCAAAGGTGGTGAAGGTACCATATAAAATGAATGATATTGTTTGAGGAGAAAGAGCTCGATACATTTTTCTAATAGTTTCTAATTTATGTTTTCTTCATTTCATATGCTCTTCCAACTTATAGTGATTAACTTGGGTTACCCTTGCTCAGCTTTGGGAAAACTTCTATGCTTACAACAAACACATGCACATTGACAAGCAGTGGTAACTCATTGGAGTCAGCCTAAGTGACCTTTAGGATAAACCATGGGTTTGAATTATGGCTCCAGGGACCAGCTGCCTGGAAGTAGTGCTGATAGAGCCCTCTTTAGCTGCTGATTGTTTCTAGACCAGCAGTGTGCCCTCTGAGCTGTGCAAATACTTGTCTGTGTATTCACCATGCCTGCCCCAAGTGACCGGCTTTACAAAAACTTCAAAGAAAACTGTCTTGTGCTAACTTCTCTTATAGTTCTTGCTCTCAAAGAATGCTATTGGAGACAAAATCCACTTACATGCAGCAAACAGGGAGGGAGGCCATTTGCCCAGTTCTTGAAGTCTGCTGGTTTAGTAAAGCAAAATTAAATGGCCACTTCATTTTCCTTTGGAAGTTGTGATGATAGGAAGGTGCTGGCCATGGGCAACATTTGCCTTGGTGCCCAGCTCACTGATAGGATGTAGAAGATGTTCAATAAACACTTGTTGGATGAATGAATGAATGATCGTTTCAAAGTAGGTGAAATTTGGGGCTGCTTTTCTGCATCCTTTTCTGAGCAACTGGCCTCCTAGAGCAGACGGTTCTATGGGAACTGAAAAAACACAGGAGAAGAAGAAAAAGAATAAAATTCTGTCTGGCCATCTTTTGAAATGTGTACATATATACATCTTTGACTAGCCTAAAAACAGTCAACATGATGTATTGGGGGAAAAATCATGAAATTTTGGAGACAAACAGATCTATGTCTAAATCCTAACTTGCTACTTACTAATATTCTGCCAAGGGTAGGTTATTTAACTCACTTTTTCTTCATTTAAAATGGATAAATTACCCTTTGCCTTGGAAGCTTGTTTTGAGATAAATCACCTGTGTGTATGTGTGGCTCACCATGAGTAATAACAGTTTTCATTTTTTTAATATCTCATAGTTGCTTGGGTCAGGGATGGAAAGTGTACAAATATTTTCATTAATCTTTCTACCATCTGTGCAAGGTAAAGAGTATCATTCCCATTACCCAGGTAATTAAACTGACAGTCAATGATGTAAAGGAATCTATACAAGGTCACGGAGATAACAAGTGTGAAAGCAAACATTTGACTTAAATTTATCTAATTCCTGAGACTAGGCTTTATTTTACATTGATTAATAAATATTATTTCCTTCCTTGCCCAAAAGAAATGAAATTCTATAATTCTCCTTTTTCTAATTAATCTTGTTACCCTCTTTTATAGGGTGATATCCCTAATCCCCATAATAAACCCCAATAGGCTCATTTTGTTTATTTTACTCTCTTATTCAGAATCTAGCTGTGGCCTTCATATAGGTAGTGTTTTTAGTTTTCATTATTGGATCTCACATCTTTTCAGTAGATTTATTCTATGATATTTCAGGTTAGATTACAGTAATACTGAAATCCAGATAGGTTAGAGGATGCAATAAACTTTTAGTGCCAATGAAGTAACTCAGATTTTCCATAACCAACCCGAGAGAGAAAACAAGATATAGCCTTCTGGCTATGCGAAAGTACAACGGTGTCTCTTCTGTCATGAATGGAGCCAGAGATTCTGTTGGCCATGTGTCTATAGGTGATGTCAGTGGGAACTTTGAATATTAAGGGTGGAGATGCGTAACTTGGATCATCTGACTTTGGAGCTATTAGCAGAAGCTGGAAATGCTTATAACCATGGCTGAGTCAGAAGGATATGAACCTTGGACTTATTCTGACAGTTGCCTTTAATTAAATGAGCCTGGCCCTCTTAGATTCTGGCAATTCAGCTATTCAGAAAGCACTCATCTTTGGAAATCTTCTCACTTTTCTAAGTTTTGTTTTTACTCAGCATCTTGGTTTTTTTTCCCCCATTTTCAGATTTATAATCGTTTAGATACAAATTGCTGTGGATTCAGACCTCGAAAGGAAGATGCCTGTGTACAGAATGGATTGAGGCCAAAATGCAATGACCAGGATTCTGCAGCTCTGGCACACATTGTCCAGCGAAAGCATGACCCAAGGCACTTGGTCTTTATAGACAATAAAGGTTTCTTTGACAGAAGCGAAGATAATTTAAACTTCAAGTTGTTAGAAGGCATCAAAGAGTAAGTTTTATGATGTAGTAACATCTGCAGGACATCACATTTATATTAGATAAAGTAGTAAGATTCTGAGAAAACTCACACCCTATGTCTGATTGCTTTAACCCTTGAAAGTAATTGTGAATGTGGAATCTGGGAACGGAGACCCAGAGAAGGGAAACAAACCCAAGTGAAACCAAACCAGAGTGCAGCCATCGCATCTCTATCACCAGCCCATGCCACCTACAAAGCACATTCATTATGCTTCAAATTCATGGTGAAAATTCATGTGGGTTAGGTTGGAAGAACGCGGGGATCTCTGGAATGGGAACTGGCAGAGCAGGGATAAGCAGGTGGCAGAGGCTCCATTATTAGGCACAGGATAGGACAGGGGGGTATCTAATAGACATGCAAATATTGACATGGCAGGGTTTCCAAATTCATAATGAACTGGATTGACTTTTATGAATGCAGTAGAAAATGAGAGCCAATCTGGTGAGCAGGGCATAGGATCAAAGGACAGCTGGCTGTTTAATTCAGGAAAAAGAATTTTAGAGCATTTGGAAATGCTTCCAGTAGACATAGATGATGGGGAAAATTTCTAACACCTGAAAGGGAGGGCTGATGGAAGCTACTTAGGGAGGAATAAGTATTTCTATATTTAAGATTGAACAATAGTTCAAGGGAGATCTTAAAAATTTAGGGACATCTGGCAGAGCTCAGAAAGAATGCAGTATGGACAGAGGACCAGTGTGGAACTAAAGAAGGAGTTCTGCACTGCAGAAGTTAGAACACAATGGTTGCTAATGGCACTGTTGATCTTACAACTATTTGGAAATAAAGGAAATTAAGATGCTTAGTAATGGCAGAAACCCAGCTATAAAGTGTGAGCTATTCAACTCCAGCTATGGAACCTGCAGCTAGATTTCAAGCTTTGCCTCTTAGTGGGTGGAGCCATCCTCCATATACTTTCTACCTTAGTCAGAAACCAGATTGATAAAGAAACTGGGGTAGGTTGGAGACTTAAAAATAGAGGGTGCATTAGTAAAATAGCTAACCAGCTGTGCGAAGCTAAGTGACTGCTAGGAAGCACACGAGCAAAATTGAAGTTAGAACCCAGATCTTCCAAATCCAAGTCCAGTATATTTTTCTGCAATAACTTGTGGTGTTCATGCTCTGTTACTATTACTCATGTTAATAATATTCTGGAGCATATTTCATTATTTTGAAACACCATGACTTAGGTAATGAGGATTTTATTTACTTTAACATTATAAGCAATACCATTCCTGTGGGAGTTTCATGAGTCCATTTTCATGAGTTTTTGCCATGTCCTGCCCTGTTGATACCTGTTCTTCAAGTATCTTTGTGGACTGAAGGCAGAATATGTGGCAGATTCTTTCTTTTAAATGTCTAAGCAAGGAAATTTTATGTATAGGGCAATTTACATTCCTAAGACATCACTTACTGAGTTGATATTACGGGATCTCCTTAAATCCCTAAATTCCTGCTTAAAGAATGCCTGGAGAATATAGTCCATCCATTTCATACATTCATATAGATATGAACACTCATTTATTCTTTCAAAGAAGATTTAACTTCAAATGCATTGTAAGGAGCAATGAGTTTGAAGTTAAATCTTTTTTGAATGTATAATTCACACATTGAGAAGCAAAAATGAAGACTTTTCTAATCCCAGATTTATGCATTGAATATTCCTAGTAATCAACATAATGCACAGACAGGTAATACTTTTGCTTTCCTTTATGAAAAGGATTAGTCACTAAAGAGAGCTATGGTTTTAAGTTTCATCTCATATATTCTGCCACAGCTAAATTAGTTGAAGGGCCATTGAATTTACAAATCATGGATTATTAATACTCCTAGAGCAAAAATGCTGGTTAATACTATAGCCATTACATTGTATAGTAATGTCTTTGGGGAACTTAGAGTATCTTACAAGCATTCTTTAATTCCACACTTACTCAGACTCATTATGCACGTCCAGCTCTGTGGCCGCTGGTCTTTCTGCAGCATCAGAGCTGCTGGAGCACCTGGTCCCTCGTATTCGTGCACCCTGTGCGCCATCCTCACTGTGCTCCATTGACATTTGGGAAAGGTGCTTAGAAGGCCTGAAATTTCTGGCAAAGTGTATCCTTCAAACAAGTATATATATATTCCTGCCATAGTTTTTTAAGGTACAACTGAGTTTATTTGAAAATCACTATTAAACCCCAATATTTTTATTGTGCTTTCATAAGCATTTAAATGAAAGCTGGAAGAGGCCAAATTGGGCATTTAGCAAAATACTACTTATGCTTTTGATCCAGAAATTTTGCTAAGTTCTTCAGATAATGTATATGCTAGAGTCCTGGCTTTATAATTTCCAAGGAAGAGGGGCAAGCATGATGTACTTTCTTAAGGTAATTCAGCAAGGCCTGTTTTAAAATGGCTCTAGGTTTTCCAGAGAGATGTCCATTGTGGAATGCCATGGCTCTAAAACTTGAGTTTTACTTAATTTATTTGAAAACAGTTTAATAGCCAGTTAAATAAAATGCTCCCAAATCCTCAGAATTCCTGAAGTATGATCTGAATCAAAGACAATTTTTTACTTCGGCATTTTTTAATGATTCTTTTCTCATTTTGGTACTCACATTCTGGATTATTTCACATTAAGTTCAGTTGTGTAACTTCTACTGAGGAAGAACGTTTTACTGAAATCATCATCATTTTGCCTGTCAGGTTTTCTTGCATAAAACCTCACCTTAATGCTATTCTACTTGACAGATTAAAGGGGTTTCCATGAGCAAAATGAGTTTAAGATTGAGGAGAGTATTTCTGCTGGTCTAATAGAATCCTTTCTAATTCTGTGCCTCTCTTACTGCATATAATGACCTTAAGTAAGATGTTAGTATGTCAAGATCTGAATGGTATGGTAAATTCAGTTCACTTGAAACGCATTCTTCCAGTGTATTATTATTATTAAGAGAAGTGTCAGTTTGGCAGTGACAAAAAGGTTTTTGTTCTCAAAGATACCATTTGATAGCGTAATTTATGCCAGATTAATGAAGGGCAATTGGGTAAGGAATAATATTCCCAAGCAATTACCAAGAACGAAATACCGTTTTATCTTTTCAGGTTTCCCGAATCTGCAGTTTCTGTTTTGAAGAGCCAGCACTTACGGCAGAAACTCCTTCAGTCTCTGTTTCTTGATAAAGTTTATTGGGAAAGTCAAGGAGGTAGACAAGGAATTGAAAAGCTTATTGATGTAATTGAGCAGAGAGCCAAAATTCTCATCACCTACATCAATGCCCATGGGGCCAAAGTATTACCGATGAATGAATGACAAAAGGATCTCCTGGCTAGAGTGCTCCATATATTTATGCATTTGTGTTTTTGTTTCTAAATCAAGTCCATCAATGTTAAGTCCTTTTAGGAATGAGGCAGTGTAGATGGACACATAAAATAAATGAATTTAACCAAGTAGGTATTATGGGCCTGAATACTGTATGCAGACTTAAAAAGGTTTTAAAAAACATAACTGCTCAAGAAATATTTGTCTATATTTTTCTCTAACATTATGTTATGTGAGTCTCAACATCGGATTACAGAATAGTTCCAATTATTATTCTAGCTAACTTTTAAAAACATTTATCATGTCATTTAATAGAACAGTGTAAACAAGACGTACTGACTCCATTAATAAATCATATATTATGCTATTTGGACTGTTTTGACCAAATATTAATTCTTCTGTTGCTGATTATTAAAACAGAGCAGTCCCCACACTACCCAGAGGCAATTCTACATTAGAAGACTGAGGCACATGGTCTGGGAGAGCATCAGAGCCTATAATACATTTAAATAGAAATGCTGATGTTTTTGCAAAATAATCAGTACCTTTTCTATTATATCCATATATAATCAGCCATTTAAGCAGCAAGAGTCGTATTTTCCATCACGTTTTAGAAATGTATTTTGTTGTCAGTACGAAAATCATCCACATCTGACAATTTACATATTGAATAGTTTTGCTCCTTCAATTTCAATCCAATTTATTTCTAGTGCTTAGAAATTAAACAATTCTAAGGTGTGAAGTTACCTATTTGAAAACGTACTCATAGAGCATCTTTTTAAAATGGATGTTCTTTTGTTAAAAATGTTGTCATTTTTACAAAGAACATACTATAATTTCTGTATATTTTATTTATACTAGTAGATTTCTTAAAATTTATTCTATGTAATTATATTTAATCTGATTTAATTCATATTGCCCAGATATTGAATGTGTTCAGATATATTGTCTGGCTTATTCCAATGAGAAATATGAACAAAATAAAACCTGACTCCGATTAATTGTCCTCAATAAAAGCACATGACTAGAGCTAAAACAATGAACTTGGACAATATTAAGCCTCAGATAATTCTCCCCAAACTCCCTCTGCCACTTTTTAAATTAGGTTGGAAGGACAATATTCCAGATCATCATGTATGATAGATATTCACCTATAGGTTTCAAATTTAGAACAAATTACCATTACGTTCCTACCCTTACATGCCCTACTCCTTACTTAAAAGCTCACTTAGTGACTTTTTCATTTCCTGAAAATTTAAAAATACAATTTAAGAATGTTTATAATACATTCTATACTGTCGTTTCTCAGATCTGTCTGTTATTGCTGAAGTGCACCACATTTTCTGTGTTCTGATCAAGGGTAACTCAGTATCAATGTGAATGAGAACTATTAACGACATTACAATAGAGGCTAGATTTTAACCAAGAGAACATATTTATAGATTCTAATTTAGACAAGTGTGTACAGAGCAAAATGTCAAAATAACATGTTACATACAAGAGAAGATGGAGGAGAGAGATCATTTAATTATAACTTTTCTAGGCTCACATTCAACTACTACTTTTAGTATCCTTATTTGCTGCACTTGCCCTTGAATAGCTGATCTTTGGACCATCCTCCTCTTCAATTTCCCTTTGTAGGCCTGAGTGCCTCCCTCTATTCTCACAAATTTATGGTACTCATTGGCTCTCCTAAGTTTCCACTTTACTTGCTCTCTCTGGGCTTTTTAATATCTCTTTTTCTCTCATAAATCATTCTCTTAATAAAAATTGGCCTAATAAAAGTTTGGAGGCTGGAGTTCTACTTTGAGCCACGACTTGAAATAACTCTTTTGGCAAGTTGCCTAACACCTTGTCTTATCAAGATGGCGTATTGACATTTTAACTTGTTTTTTGTAAAATTTACCATCTCAATCAAAATATGTGGCACTGATGGTGGAATTTACAGGCTTTCAGAAAGTAGCTTTAGTTTTGTATCTCAAGCTACACGGCTTTGGGGCAGCCCAGTTGTCCCATGTGTGGGTCTTTGTTTATTTGCCTCCAGTTATTCCAGAATGCTTAATAATAAATGAAAGGTCCAGGAACACAGGTTTATTTTAGTCACCTTTGCTTTTTAACAATGTATTTTGTTTTGTAACCAATGAATAATTCATGACTGATTATTTTTGACTAATGGATAGCTGAAGGCCAGGCTTTTAATTCTAATAAGTAATGTTCTTTTCTCTTATGGAAACGAGAATACTCCGTGCATTTCAAATGCGCTCACATTATGCTGTGGTTTTGTTCATATAAGCGCAGTATGTGGTTTATTTATAACTTGATAACAAATTTAAAATATAATAATTTACTTTAGCAGACATGCAAAAGCTTAATCTTGTGTGACTTATTTTCTTTAAGCTAATGATACAAAAATAAATCTGTATCTTTAAAATCTGTAATAAAACATTAGAAATTAAATATGTGTGCCTTTTCTTTTGTAGATGGGTTCATTTTCTTTTGTAGATGTGTTACTTTTCAAAGCTAAGTACAGAGGAATGTTTGCTATCTATGTCTATGAAAAAGGAAACAATCGAACAGTCAAATATTTTGTTGGATTGTGTTTGTGTGTAAATATGTTTGATATCCTCATGTGTGATCATTATGCTTCTCTTGGTGGACATTTTAGGTAGTTAGCAAACTAGTTAGCAGATATTTTAAAATATAAAAGATTTAACTTTTGGTTTCTCTTTCTTTGCTTGGAATGGGTCTTATGTTTAAAGTTTTCTTTATAACAGTCATAGTCATTAAGCTTATTAGGCACACAGGAAACTTATCAAAATATAAAATATCTTAGACTAATCTTCAAAATATTTATGCTTTCTGGAGTTGTATAATAGTTTGTTTATTCTATTGTGCCTTTAAATATACTTTACTTCATATATAACAAATAAAATACTTAGATGTAGATTCCTTTATGCACTGTCTTATAAAATAGTTATGTTTATCTCAGCACAGAACTAGGTAAGGCACATTTAGAGCACTAATTTGAAAATGATATGGAAATTAAACATGGGTCAAATAAAAATGATAAAGATCTTTCTCTAAAAATTAAGTAGTATAATCAACAAGCAAGAACTTTCATTCATGAAAAGTAATTTGACTTGACTTGTCAGGAAAATTATCTGAAACTAAGAAATAGGAGAGATTTTTGGGTGTTCTTTTAGTGCTACGCTGGGCTTGATTTTCTACTGAATGGACTATTTAACAACGTAATAGGGAAGAGGTTAATTTGTAGATTTTGTTCCAAAGAGATGCATACAATATCTTCCTGGTGGAAAAGATAGCCCTAATTTATTACTCTGTTGGACAATTACTCAGTTTTAAATCAAGTCCAGTAATCGTATCCTAATGTTGCCTATAAATATTTAGCTTCTGAAATACTCTTAAGTGGTTTTACCACCATACAGATTCCCTCATTAATTAATCATTTGAATAAAATCTTTAACATATTCATTTTACATTTGCATAGAAATCAGAGTTCTTTTTCAAAAATTTTGTTTTAATAAACTT
Organism: Lemur catta; assembly: GCF_020740605.2. Classification (NCBI taxonomy): domain Eukaryota; kingdom Metazoa; phylum Chordata; class Mammalia; order Primates; family Lemuridae; genus Lemur; species Lemur catta. The sequence goes on along the minus strand of NC_059132.1, from coordinate 79,326,925 downwards.
CTGACCACAGAGTCACATGATTTTATTTGCTTGAGAGTCATGATTTTCAATTTTTGAAAATCTTATTGCAACAAACTTTCAAAACATGAACTTATAAAATTTTATACCGAATGGTACCATGAAGTCAGCATCTTGTCCAACAACCTCATCCTCTGGATGAAGAAACTGAAGCTTAGTGAGGCAAAGTGATTTGCTCTAATTTCCATAAATGGTTGACATAGAATTTGCAGTGTTGGAACTGACTTAGAAAATTAGAAAGCCAAAACTTTCTCAGAGATTCATTATCTATCAAGATAAATTTAGGAACCCCAATTTTATAAATCCCAAAGATCTTACATAGGCATATTAATTTGTAGTAATAATTTTAGGACACTTCTTTGTGAACTTTAAGAGAGCAGAATAAGCAAAAAAAGCTACTCACTCATTCTCTGAAACTTTTGATAATCACATTGCACAGTTAATTGAGATTCTACTATGTGTTATGCTCTGTAATAGACAATGCAGATACACAAATTAATAAGCAAACTTCAGATGAAACCTGTAATTGGGCTTTAAGTTATATCTTTAGTAGCAAAAATTAAGAAAATCAATTTTTTTTGAGAAATGTCCAGAAATAAAAACTCTTAGACTAGAGATGGGTTTTTGTTCTCACAGTAAGAGTTTGACTCTCTCTGTAGACTCTATTGTTGACTAATAACTGCTCAAAATGATAATTTGGAGTAATTTTGTGCCTAGGCAAATAGATCTAATCACTTCAATACATCCTGCAGACACCACTGTGTTCCAGTGTGTGGAACATTCCAGATGCACATAATGAATACATTGATTAATCAAAAATGCATTAACTTATGTATTGTGTTGTACCAGTGGTATTTAAACTTTTATGAGATCTGGATCACTTTGAGAAGCTGATTGAAGGTCCAGTCTGTTTATATGATTCTGTGTATAATTTCAAGGTTCTCTCAGACCTGTGGACACCCATTTATAAAACGCTTCTTTCCCGGGTCTATTATCTCCCAGAGTAAGAATGTTTTCTTTCCAGTGCATTTAAGAAGATGGGAAATTTTATCATGTACAATTTGAAAGATATTCACCTAATATATTGTAAAATTTTTGTTTTTATACAAAGGTGAAAACTTAGGTTTTGAAAAAAAATATTGTATGAGATACTTTATTTGCCAATGAAAGTTGAGAAATCATTTACCCTAGCAATTATTCTTAAACATTTTCAGCCCCTACCATCAATCCTCCCTTCACTACCATTTACTTAATAAACTATAGAATGAAATCCTTTGAGCTTATTTTCATTTAATCTTTACTTATTAAAATTATAAGTTACCTGATTTATTTTCCTTGAAATGTAGAAGATCCCATATAGTCACTTTTAAAATAGTGTGTAAGAGTATGAGAGAAACTAAGGAAATGTATGCTATTGAATGAACTCATTTAATTTACTGCCAGTTGTTTTCTGGGCATTACCATAATGCTCCTGCTTTTTATAAAACAATTTTCTAAAACAAATGAACTTTTCCCAACAGAATTATTTCTTGACATTTATGCAAAGAACTGTAACCCTTTTATAGTTCCTTTAGTTTGTCAAGAGGAGTACAGAGTGTCTATGCTCATTTCACATTTTGCCCCCTTTCCCATTCACACACAGCTGTCTTATGTCAAAATATGGCATCTTCTCTCATTTTTAAGCTCTTTAGTCCTTTGGGACAGGGCTCCGCTATAAGAAAGGTCTGACTCAGAAGGGTTGCTGGCAGTCTATTTCACAAACCTAAAAATGCACATGGTAAGTGAGTGAAGTCACAGAAATGCTTTCTTAAAACAGCATTGCATGCGGTTAAATGAGTTCAACATTTTTTAAATCTTAGAATGGTACCTTTTTACTCTCATGATTCCAAACTGTATTTAGTTTGTTGATAAAAATATGCACAATTCCTTGCACATTCATCTCTAAAAAAAGTACTCTGTATTTCTTAGCAGTACTTGTCAAGATCTCTAAAGCTTTGACAAAGAACTAAAAAATAAAGAAAACCTCCCTTGTCAGTGGCTTTAATCACATGCTGCAGAAGAGCTGGCTGTGCTGTATTTCAAAAGGCAAATGGGGCTGCCGAGAGTGGGACCAGTCACTAAATGAGACTGAAACAGCTGTGATTTTGCAAGATGTGCCAGCAGTTTCTTTAGCTCCAGGACACCAGAAATTATCTGGTTTATAAAGTACCCTATGTTATTGGCTCAACTTCTGTTTAGGAGAACAAGATTATCGTGTTCTGTATCCTCATTTCAGGCCCTCAGGAGTATTAAAAATTGAGGTCAACATTTTTAAAAATTAAATCATGATCCAGATATCATCGCTAACTTCCTGAGAATACATTATGATTAAGCTTGCAAGATTCAGGTCTTTTAAAAGAGAATGATGAAATAATTTATAGTTTCTTTTAGGAGGAAGTAGTCAACCTTCCTCTCTTTTCAGTCAGATAATAAATAAGTTAAAATATAGGACTTTCCCAAGAGTTTTGGTTGCTATTGTGGTAATGCTATTTGCTGTTAGTATTGTGCCATTTCCTTTGTGCTACTCTCTTATTGTGTCATTTCCTATGTTGCTTGCAACACCAAAAGTATCATCTCAAGTAGAAAGAGTATGTTGTGTTTAGAGAGGAGCCATGTGGTGGCATCCAGAGTAGCAAATTTCTAAAGACACAAATATCTAATTAAACTCTGACTTTAGCCCAAGCTTTCTCAACCCTAGAACTAGGGATATTTGGGGCCGGATAATTCTTTGTCATGAGCAGTTGTCCTGTGCATTGCAGGATGTTTAGCAGCATCCATGGCCTCTATCCACTAGATGCCAATAGCAAAAAGTCCTCCAGTTGTGACACCAAAGTCTCCAGACATTGAAAAATATATATTCCCTGGGGAAATATCAATCATTAGGCAGTTGAGAACCACTGCTTTAGCCTACTGATAAAAAGTCCTTTATTAAAAGTAAAACTTTTACTTATTTTGTCCTTTCACATTTAGTTTATAAAGATTTTTCTCTGTCAAATTCCTTTCGTTAGAATTTATCACCACATTAGATGGCATCAGCAATAGCCCTAGGAGGTCAGATGGTTTGGGAAAACAGATCATTGAAAGATGCCACGTGAGAATCAGGAGGAAGAGACATCTTGAGCTCTGAAATAAAATTTTTAGGTGTAGAATAAATCTGGGAGCATATGACAAATTAAGCATTGGGCTAAAATTTTCGACTGGGTTGTGGCTGCAGGTAAGAGGTGCTTGCAGATCTGTGCTTCACCACCCTCCGTCCCAGGGCCATGTGTCTGCTTTCTTTGAGAAGATGCCTGAAATATAAAGATGTTGACTGTCATCAGGGCCCCAACGGCCTTTGTGGGAATCTCTCTGAAAGAGTGTCAGAGGAGTAGAGAGTGTTTCCCTACCAGCAGGAGAGGAGAAAGAGCAGCAGAATACAGTGGAGTAGAATTGTTCAGCCAACGCGCAGTGCACAACCACAGTGGGAAATGGAGGGGAAGGATGGAATATATCAGTCAGTAATGCTGGGGTAACAAAATGCCATGAAATCTCAGTGGCTTAAAACCACAAAGGTAACCTCCTAGCACATGTACCATCACAGGTTGGCAGGAGGGTTTTGCTGTTTGTAAACATCCAGGCACCCAGGCTGATGGAGCAGCCTGAATGTTTATATGTCTGTGCCTGAGCGGAAAAAAGTTCTGAAGGGCCTTTCACTGCCAAGCACAACTTCCTGGACAAAAGTAGCTGGGAAAGGAGCGACACTAGACACAGCTAGTGAGTAACATTAACTACGGCATGTGGTGAAAGCCACAAGTGTTGTCTCTGATTATATTGGAGACAAATATAATCAAACTTATTATTGTTTTTCAATAATCTTTTTCTTCTGTGAACCCATCACCCCCACTCTACCCCCACCTCACCTCTGCCGTGGCTTCTAGGCCATAGTCAATAGGGTCAGTGATGTACTTGGGATGCAAGCTGGGCAAATCACAATCTCTTCATTCAGCTCTGTTTCCTGTCATAATCTATTGGTTCAAAATTGAACACCTGACCTAAGTGGGCCAATGAAAATACTTCCCTCAGAATTTTAAGTATTTTTAAAATTATAATGTTGGAATTTTATTTTTTATTGATATATAATAAAATGTATCAATACATGTGATACATGGGCCACATGTGATATTTTGATATATGCATACAAGGTATAATAATCAAATTAGGGTAATTAGGATACCTACTACCTCATACATTTATCGTTGTTTTTCTTTTTTTTTAGAGATGAAGTCTCTGTTGCCCAGGCTGGAGTGCAGCAGCATGATCATAGCTCATAGCTCATTGTAGCCTCGAACTCCTAGGCTCAAGCTATCCTCCTGCCTCAGCCTCTCCAGTATCTGGGACTACAGGCACATGCCACCATGCCTGGCTTATCATTTCTTTGTTTTGGGAACATTTCAAATCTTCTCTTCTCCCTATTTTAAAATATACAATAAATTATTGTTAACAATAATCACCCTACTCTGCTTTTGAACATTAGAACTTATTCCTTTCTTACTGTGTATTTGTACCCATTAACCAACCTCTCTTCATCCTCTCCCACCATGAGATCAAATTTTTTATTTCCCACATGTGAATGAGAATATGTGAGATTTGTTTTTCTGTGCCTGGCTAATTTCACTTAACGTAATGACTTCCAATTGCCTCAGAATATTAGAACTGAAAATGAGTAAAAGAAATCAGGACTGAAGACTAAAGTAATAATGTGTAATAAATTCCAGAGATTGTAGCCGTACTTTCTTCTATGTGAGCTGGAGGAAGTTAATTGGAGAGAGAGAGAAAGGGAGAGAGAGAAGGAGAAATATAGGAACACGATCTGATGTGAAAGATAAATCCTGTGGTTTTTTTATTTCTTTGTGTTAGTTGCTCAGGCGGTCCTTTCTAATTCTTGGTTCCCATGAAATGGTTTTTCTAATTCACCTTTTTGCTTCAACTTAACCTAAGTTGATTGATTTTCCTATACTTGCAGGAAACAGAAAATCTATCATTGCTTTCTACTTTATCAATTTTAGAAATTATATAGTGATTTCTTCCTACGATGGATAAAAGAGTTTGTATTCTTAAATTTCCTTCCCTCACTTCTTCCCTTTACCAATCAAGTTCTAGAATATTTATCTTCATTCTTATGTTAATATTCTTAATAGTTACTTTCTGTGTCCTACCTCGCCACAGGTGCATTCGTTTTATATTTGAATGGATTTCCTGCCCACCATCAATTACAGCTTCTTCAATTATGGGGTTTTTGTTTGTTTTTCTTCACTTGTCTCATTGTTGACTTGCTTCAATATCAAGCAATTTTTAGGGACCTACTCTTGAATTCCATATTCACTGAGCTTTGATTGTTTGTGAATAGCATTCTATTATGCTTATGCATACAAACAACTGTTTGGCTGATACAAAATTGGCGTCCATATTTTTTTTCCTCCTGGAAGTCTGTAGACATTCTAGCACTGTGATCTGGCACTGAAAACAGTGCAGAGAAGATTTCTGAGGCCATTCTGTGTTTTTTTTTTTTTTTTTTTCCCCTCCAACTTTTAGGTGATTTGGTTTTTCAATTTTGACGCTCACTGAATTTTGTCTTTATTCTTGAATTTTAATAAATTCTCAGGACATGTCTTAAAGTTGGTCATTCTGCATTAAATTTTCCTGAAACATAATATGACATGAACATATTTATGTTTTCCTTCATTTCAGGAAGATTTCACAATATATATTTGAATATATTTTTGGTTTTATTTGTTGGCTGTGTTTTCCGGTAAAGAGAAATTTATCCTGTGTGCGTGGAATGGAATCTGCCTCCAAATCAATTGAATTTTTCTTATTTACTTACCTTTCTGTATTTTTTCTTCACACTCTGTACTATTTTCTCAAGTGTTTTCTTATATATCTGACTCTGTTTCAGCAGCATCTAGTCCACTTCTTACTGCTTCTAATTAGTTTTAGTTTCTCTAATTATTTTATTATCTTCAAATTTCTTTTTTGCTTTTCCAGCTGAGCTTTCATCTTTCCATGCCTTATTAACTCTTTATTGATTTTTTATATCTTTTTGTGAACTAGTTTTTCCAAGGTATTTCTAAAAATTTCCTTGAAACCATAAAGAATGCTTCTGAAACTATTAAAATTGAATTTAAATTAATTAACAATGGATGCTGGATTACCACATCGGGCAGCACAGATGTAGATCATTTGCATCACTGTGGAAAAGTCTGTGAGCCGGTGTTACTCTAGAGCACAAGCATCTGCATTTTTGTGTGGGGTAGAGTGTATTTTCTGTGCTCAGCAGCAGTTGCTGTTTCACTTGTTCCTTCATCTTTCTTCCCTCCTTACCCACCAGGCAGCATGTCTAGGTTGTTGTCAGAAAAATGACACTTAGTATCCAGAGATACTAAGTCAGTTCTCTCACATTCTTCCTTCTATGCTGCAGACATAGACCCCCACAAAAATGTTCCCCCTTTGTCTATTGCTAGTCTTTGAAGGACCAAGTGAAAGACCCTTTTTAGGTCTCTTAGAACCCTATCCCTTGTTTTCAAAGAAATCTACACCTTGCTTCTTATCCGGGGAATACGTGAGTGCTATTTTTGTCTCTTTGAATTGGCAGAAATTTTACTATATCTTTCTCCTAGTCTCTATTTTGAGTGGTAACCATTTTATTAGTTTTATACTTGCTGTATCATTTTTGATCATATTTTCGTATTCATTTTAGTGATTTCCACCAAATAATGTTACACTTTTTTCCCCTGCCATGTTTTATTGAGAGGCTATTATCAATTCTTTAGAAAGGCAGCCATGTGACAAAGGTATTTCTTAGAGTGGATTGGAATCTGTATTATGGGAGAGGAAAGGCATGAGGAAGGAAGATCTAGAAGTTACTTAGGCATAAGATAATCAAGGAATCAGGTAGGATGGGTCTAATTTTGAAGCGTTTTTCATGCATAACTATGGCCCATTACTTATTTTAAGATTCAAAGGTACTTTACTAACCATTCTAAGAAACATATCATTGCTAGGGGAGATAGCTTTTAAAAAGATTCAATTATAGAAACACTACGCAAAACAGACTACTTCAGGCTTTAGATATATTTTCTTCAGCTGTGGTCACACCAGTAGCCCTCTCTAAAGAGGTTTATCTACACCAGTGATGGTCACCTGAGGATGTATATTGAGAAAAATTCAGAAGGACACACACACACACACACACACACACACACACACACACACACGGAACAACAGATCCACATAAGGAGTTCGACTGCTTTCTTTTCTTCTCTTCATAATGAACAGGCTGATTTCTTTTCACAGTTGATTATAAACCAAGTTGCTTATGTTTCTTGATATCAAGTCTCTGAACTCAGGCTGAGGTGCCCCAAACCATGAGATTCAATTCATACCTCAGGATTTTTTGACCCAAGTAGCACTCAGCTGGTGATAATTAAAGAATTCACTTATTAGTTTAATCTCTTGTTATTTATTCATTCATATAACAAATATTTACTGAGTTCCAACTATGTGTCAGGAATTGCTTTTTAGGTCCTAGGATAAGCAGGGAAGAAGAAGTGACCACATTCATCTTTAGCAACTTCCTGTTTTCAAACCTTTTATCATTAAACTGTAAAAGTTAATGTCTGTGTGTATGTGGTATAACAGAAATCAGGGGCATTAGCCAAACATTATTCATACATAAGAAAAATTAATTTTATATAGCGTCCCCTTAACCTTCTCTTTCCATTCTTCAAATGTTCCTATTAAAGAAAGAAACATTAATTTTCAGACATCTTTGTCTGAAAAATTAATCAGAATCCCTTGAATAAAATCACACATTCTTTAGAATATCTCTAGCCAATGCATTTTATTATGAGGAATCGTGTGTTTTGTGCAGTTTTACATTCTGGTCTTCTTCCATTTTATCTTTGGTAGAAAAAACTACCCTGTAAATCATGACAAAGGCTACAGAAAGAAAGAGTTTGGATTTTTGCCAATCTTGGTAGTGTACTTTCAAATCAAGGAAATGTTCTAAAATCAATATTTAAATAGCATATTTGGCAAATTGTTCTCCCTTGAATGAAATGGATGACATTTTTTGAAGAGGAGAGTAATGGGACCCAGACAACAAAGTTCAGGAAGCCACCCTCTGTCAGCCGGCTTCCCTTTGTCGCAGCATAATCCCCTTCAAGAGCTTTCAACATCCCAGACTTCTTTCTCCATTACTAGGGATCCTCTTTTCTTCTCTTTACCCTTTGTCTCTGAGTGCATTGCAAAATTGCTCCCTCCATTTATTTTTTCTAGAAGCCTCTGCAATGCAGTTTCTGACTAGTATTGCAGTCACTTTTTTTGCAATGTCTGGTCATTTTATTTTTGTAAAATCTCTTGGTGTGTCTTTCTCTTTCTCACTGATGTTAATTTCCCCCCTCTTGGCTGGCACACAGAGACACACCCTTGGATATGCTGACAATTCTCATGCTTTGCTCAATTCCCTTACTACTCCCTCCACTTTTTTTTTTTTTTTTTTGCCTTATATTGTTGCTCCCAAGCAGATCCATAGCATCTACTACCCAGGCAAGTGACAGCCTTGCCCCTGCTGAATACCTGCACAAACCTCTTGCCTGTTTTATCTTTCAGCTCTTTAAATGTTTCTTGTATAAGTGTTAGATGCCATTAAATCAAATAAAAGAGCAAGGGGCAAATAATGGATAGAATGACACAATTGGAAACCTGGTCAGGTTATTTGGGCTCATCTGGCATAATTTTTTATATATGTTTGGAAAATGATTACATATGAGCTCTAGAGAGTTGTGACCATGAAAAAATGTGACAGGTGTCCCACCTTAATAACAACAGCTACTTGTATCAGGTTCTCACTTTGAGGGAGGCATGGTATAAGACACTTCAGAAATACTGTCTACTTTATTCTGCACAACAGCTCTATCTGACAAGTGAAAAACTTTTGTTAACAGAAAAGTTAATAATTTACCCAAGATCAAAAAGGCAGGAAGTGACCAAACTGACTTAGATTCAGATCCAAATCTGCTTGACTTCACTTATGCTTATGACAAGTAGGCCACAAAACCTTCCCAAGCATGTCCAGTGCTCTCTCCACTCTGTCACACTTGCTTCCCTGAAAGAATTTGTATTTCTTATACACAATGAGATAAACTGCAGAAACCGCAGCCAGGTGTGTAAGTGGAAAAATTGACTAATAGATATCTGATAGAGCTAATAGCATGTCTGCAATATCTCTCCCATGTCTGGCTCTACTCAAGTATATGAGATGATAATTATCAATGCTCCCCAGTATCAGTACCTAATGTTTTAAAGGGTTATCACGTTGGGTCATGTGTTTGGACTTCATAATTCACAGGAGCCGAAGAGAACTTCAACTCTCGATTGCAATCTCAATCCATTTTTCATGATGCTGAGTTATACAGAACTAGGGCACATGTAAAATAAATACCTCTTTCTGTTCCAAGCCTCGATGAGCATTTTTCTTGATGCATTTGGATTCCTCGGCTAAGAAAATGACAATGTAAAGCCATTCTTTACATTCGACGTTGTGAGTTTGAACAAAGGACTGTGAGACTGCTATGGTGTGAAAGCTGGCAAAGTTCACAGAACAAAGGAGGGCAAAGCCCCCTTAAAATCACAGCATTCCACTTCATTTTACTTTGTGTTGTTATGTCGAAAATTGAATCTGCTAGTCTGCAAGTAGATATAATGGCCAGTAGAGCTTTGGTGGACTGATTAGTTAGTGTGTTTTAAAGCAAGAGATTGGCAAAAACAAAGAACAGATTTAAACTCACATAAAAGCTCTGTGCTGGAAAGAATTCTTGCTTTCACTTAGAGTCATATAAAAAATTATTTTCATGACCAAAAAGTGATTCTTTTTAAAATCTGATACCGTTGCTTTAATTGGAACATATTGTTTTTTCCCTGGCAACAACACCCTTAAAAATAGCACTGACTCCCCAATATATATTCAACAACCCAATATCTATTTGGTTGGCTTATATAAAATTTTCTTTATATTGAGGAGTGGGAAAGGTTGAGAGATAAAAGTATAAATATCTCTCTCTGTAGACAAGCACAGTTTTTTAATAATTCTGGGATTCTGCATGCCACCATCTCATCATGAGCATGAAGTAGCATCAAAGCTTATAGCCAAGAGGACATCTGAGAATTTGACACACAAAGTAATATGAAATTCATGACTTCAATCCAGTTTTCTCTGGAGGATGAGGTGCTTTTATAGAATCCTGTGTTCTTTCTTATAAAGCCAAGATAGTCTATTAAATCTATTCCACTGCCGTAACATAGAAGTGAGAGGGAGAAGCCATTCCCAAAGAACTGGTTAGGACAAAAGCCATTTTATCAGAGATTGTTATTGAAAAACAAAACTCCAAAAATTCTATTTATCAAGACATGCACTTGTAGACAAATTGATTTATTTTTATTAATGTATTTCCCAATCTCATTTCAAAAAAGAATTGAAGCACCTAGTTTTCAATTAAAAGTAGCAAAATAATTAAGCTGTAAAAATACTTAATGCTGAACACGAAAGAAGCTAAGAAATAAAGTGTGATTATTGTGAAGGAGATTGGTATTGGATATAGAACCTCATGAAACAGAAAAAAAATCAGCAAATTACTCAGGATCGGGATAAGCAATGGGATGAACATCTGGGAGAAAGATGTCATCAATGTCATAGCTACATAAAAGTTTCACTAATTCCAATATTACTTTTGAATATTAGAACCAAATTATACTATACATATTTATATAAGATATATGGATTTACCACCTTATATAAGATATATTATTATACATATATGTATATATTTGATATGCCTATTTATATCAAATATATATTACAATATATGTTAACAGAACCTCTTATATATGCTTATATATCAAATATATACATATATGACCACATGTATATACATAAATATCTAATATATACACAGGCATTTATAATATATGTGTGTATATTATATGTATATGTCTCTACATTATATATGTATTAACTATTTAGTAATTGTATATAGCTTATTCCATAGTATATGTTCAGTCATATGCGCCTAAAACTTGAAGCCTTTATAAATTGAAGATTAACAGAACCTCTTCAGTTGGTGTTAGCCTAGTGATCACTTATGTTAAACTTCTGGTAGGTGCTAACTAATTGCTTCAACAAGTATTTACTGAATGCTTGACATATTCCAGGCCCAGTAAGAAGTAGTGAACAAAACAGACATGATTTTTGAAGCTTACATTTAGGGTAGAAGATGTATTATCAAATTGAACATTGCAATAAATACTCCAAGAGATGTGTCACAGTTTGGGAGGTCAATGAGGCCTTCCAGAGAAGAGCATATTTAAGCTGAGATCTGAATCTTCAGAAGCAATTACTCTGGAAGAAGAGCGGTCCAGGCAGAGGAAACAGCGTCCAAAGAGTCTTGGAGGTGGAAAAAGGTTCAGTGTCATCCAGGAAATACCAGAGGGCTAATTTTTCTAAAGCATCTTGAGTGAGAGAGTGGCACAAATGGGGGTTAATGAGATCATCAGGGCCCATGTCAGAAACGCCTCCCTTGAAGACCTAAGGAATTTGAATTTTGTTAAACATGCAGTGAGATCACTCTGACACCTGATATCTGTGTGGAAAATGAATTGGAGACAGGCAAGATTGGAAGGAGGGGAGACAGGTTAGAAAGATTATTCAGTAGCCCGAGTGAGAGATGATAGACTATGATGGAGTTAGTGGAGATAAAAAAAAGATGGGGTGATATTTAGTGGGTAAAATCAACTAGACTGGGCTATCAGGGTTTCAAGAATGACCAGCAGGTTTCTTACTTGAGCAATCGGCTTCATCATGGTGCCCCTGAGACGGGAAAGATTGGGTGAGAAATGGGTTTGGTGAATAAAGACAGTTGAACACAGGTTAACATGCATTCACATGAAGGTGTCAGAAACAGATGAGAGGTATGGGGTAGGCAGAGTCTCTTAACCTCAGCACCATCGACATTTTGAGCCAAGATTAGACTTTGTTGTGAGTGCTATCTAGGGTATTGTAGCAAGTTTGGCAGCATTCCTGGCCTTACCCAGTGGGAGCCAGTAGTATTCTCTCCTGTTACGGCAATGAAAAATGTCTCCAGATGTTGCCAAATGCTCTCTTGAGGGTTAAATCACCACAAATTGAGAACCACTGGCTTGGAAATATAATTTGGGAGTTGTAATATAGGTGAAACGTAAAATCCATTAAAGTAGAAGAAATCACCCAGGGAGTTTCATCAAAATGAAACTTGATACATCAAGATGGTGTATCAAATCAATGCAGAAACCCTCCCACTATCTTTGAAATGTTTGATAAAATATAACAATCTTAAACACTTAATAGCAAAAACATAAGAAAGAAAGAAAATCCCCGGGCATTATAATAATAATTTTTTTTTAAGGAATGGAATTGAAATCAATAAGCATGGAGCGGATGCTGCTGTAGCCCTGGTGCTGGAGGTGGAGGGATTACTACACCTGGAATGCTTGTGGGGCTTGAATTTTAATGCCTATGCATGAGCTATCCAATGCAAAGATTCAGCGTTTTTATGAGAAACTCCTTAATAAAGTCTGGACTATAGATATTTAAAGCTGCAGTGAAAAGTGGGTATTAAATATCTGTCCACTGGACAAGGAAGCTCATATTTGTCTAGTATCTGGGAAAAAGTCTCCAAGCAATCTAAAGCCTGAACCAATGTCCTCATTTTGGTCTGGAGTCCAAATCTGCAGTACCTGAGACAGTCGGAACCCTCCAGGTGAGAGAGTAGCAAAAGTTGGTCCTTGTGCTACTCTTGGGATGCATAGGAGAAGTGTTATAATAATGCAAAATTTCTCTACATGTCCATTCTCACTACCAGTCACTATGGAACACACCAGCACAAAACAAGACCCTCTGAGAGAAATACAAAATTAAAAATTAAAATATAAAGAATTCATTTGCAGAAGGTGACAGACACAAAAAATAGATTATTATTCTAATCATTTGAGCCAGTAAATAATCTGAAGCAGACTATAGTGGTAATGTGAAAAATGATTAAAAATACTAAAAGAAACTAATATATAACACAAGAATAAGAGATTGTGAAGAAGGAAAAAGATGGCATTCTTGAAATGACAATTGGAATAAATAAAATTATAAAGCCAATGGAAATCAAATGGTAGGCTATTGCTAAGCAGAAACTTAAGAGAAATAGATGGTGATTATTAAAGAGGGTTAAAGATAATCTCTTTATGGAAGAAAGCAAAAGAAGGACTGATATGTATCTATTAGGAATTCCAAAGAGTAGGATAAAAAGAAGAGAGAAATGGCAATAATCGAAGAGACAATGCCTATGAATTTCCAAAATTCATCAAAGACATACATTCTCAAATTGGAGAAAAAAACAAAATAAAACATAAATCTCAATCCAGATAAATAATAAATTTAGCACAGGTGCAGTGTAGGGAAACTGCAAAACACTAAAAATATTTTAGAAAGAGAGACTATCTAAGTAAAGGGAATAGAGACAGGTGAGGGGAGGATCTAAGACTAATTCTTTAGGAACTTCAACAATTACAGAAGAAAAATCAAGTATATAAGAATATTTTATAGATTAATATCTGCATTAGTTTGTCCCTGTGTGGTTTTGCTACTCATTGTATACAAGTGGAAAGAAAAAAAAATCAGCTTACCTAAATTAATTTTTTTTTCCTTCAGGGCACGTGCACTATATATCTAACATGAAGATTACAGCTAATCTGCTTATTGATATATTAGTTTGATCTTGAGACCCTCTGCCTATTACAACACAGATCAAATCAAAGATCCTCAACTTCAGCCCCATAACTTTCACTCAGTGTTGAAAACAGGCATTGTCTTAGTTTTTAAGTTCTTTTTATTTTATTAAAGTGATGAGGAACCAACTCTGCTAAATAAAAAAATGTAACTTTTTAGTTTTATGGAACTATGATAAAATCAAATATGGCCTTTACTGTTATTTTTATTTGAAATTTTCTTTGCATGCTAGTATGTTTGATAAATATTGCATGAGTAGTTGAAATAGATGTATTCTCTGAATCTTAGAAAATTTTGTACATATCTATTAATATCATTTTTAAAAGTTATTTTTAAAATTCTCAATGACTTTTAAAATTTTGTTTTGCTTCCCACCATAATGTTTAGTTAAAATTTTCCTCTTTAATAATATCACTATCAATGTTTTCTTTAGCTTCATGTAAACTTTATTTTATGTACTTTTTGTATGCTCTTGTATTTGTGACATATATATTTTATTGTCATATTTTTATCATATTTTTACTTTTAATATTTCTGTATTATTTGACTGTAGATATATCTCTGTAAGCAGAAAATCTCTAAATTTGGTTTTATAGTTCAATTTAAGAGACTTTGCTTTTAAGTAAATCAATTTTAGTCATTTTATTTTATTATAAAGGTCATCACCCTTGGTATAATGTTAATTTTGTACTTTTTTTTAAGGTTACACATTTCTACAGTGTCATTTGCCTGGTAAACTATGTTCTATTTACTCATATTATTAATAATACCAATTAATATGTGAAATTGCCAGATATTTGTGTGTGACAAAAGTCATAGTTCAAATTTACTGAGCATTTTCTCTGTGCCAGATACTTTTCAAGGCTTTCCTCTTTTAAACTTCATAACAACCTGTGAGGAAGGTGCTATGATTGACGTATAGACGAGAATGAGCCTGAGCGCAGCAGGCAGCTGCCCTAAGATCACAAGGCAGTGAGTTGTATTTAAACTCCAAGTGTTGGACTCCAGAGCCAGTGCTCTTAGCCACTAGGCTGTTTTCTCCCATGTATTATCTCAATTAGTGTCATAATAACTCTGGGAGATGTTATCGCCACATTTGACAAATGAAGGAAACGGTGCCCAGAGAACTTCAGGCCTTTGCTCAGTTTCACACAGCTGGTGAGCAGCGGGCCTAGGACCCCAGTCCCTGAGGGCTGGCTGGGAAGCTTTTAGGTTCTGTGCTTCCTCAGGAAATGACTGGGAAGGTGGATGTTTTATATAATTGTTTAGTAATTTGCCAAGAGACAGCAAAGTGTAATGGTTACCAGGCCAATACAGGAGCCCAGGGACGTCTGAGTTTGAATCCCAGTTAGACCTTTTCTTTTCCCGGTGTCTTTGGACAAGTTGCCAAACTCCACTGAACCCCAGGTCCTTCATCTGTAAGTGGGAATGACAACAGCAGTACCCAGCCGATTGCATTGCTGCGAGGGTTAAGTGGGCTAATGCATTTGCATTGCCTACTGCACGGTGCCTGGAGTAGAGTAGGGGCTATCAGTGTTCACTTTGAAAAACCAGTAGGAGCAGCCTTTGTCCCATTTGCAATCCCAAATCTTCCATATAGCCTTTCTTCTATTGATTGCTTTCCTCTGTTGAATCCCTTCTATTCTGGGAAGGGAAGAACTCTGGCTCTTTCTCAAACTTATTAAGATCTTGACAGTGCACATACTCTTGGTAAGTACTTGGTTTAAATATGTTTTGTTTATTTGTTCATTTCTTTACATCTAAACTTTTTGTCTCTGGATTCTACAGGCTTTTCTTCATTAGCGTTTATTTAGCTTTAGATTTTGTGTATGTAAAGGCAGTATCTCAATAACTGTTATAGTTTTTTTCCTGAATATGTACATGCTTTTTGACTGAGGTACTATTAAAGCCTGAACCTTAAAAAAGTAATTTAACTCATAAATTTGCTATTTATCCTCTTATTTGGACAAAACTGCATTCTTGTTCATGACTTTGGTTTGGATCCTGAATCTCAGAAGAATTCTAATCAGTTGAGCTTTCTGCTTGTGGAAAGAATTTCAGCAATGCCTCAGAATGAGGCAAGGGCATTGCTGCTTCCATGTGTGGATTACCTTGGCCTTCTCAGAGGATGGTTTAGGTATTTCTACAAAAACAGCAGTCTTTATTATAATCCACTAGATATACTGACAGTAATGGAATAACTTTGGTTAAAATAATCAAGTGAGGGAAAATATGGTGTAGTGGAGAGAACACTGCTTGGAGTGGGTGTAGGGAGAGTCACTTCCTCTGAAACTCCTTGCAAAATGACCATTTGGGGATGATCTTGGCCAAGTCAGCCCCACTTCCGTAGGCTTTGGTGTCTTCCTGTTGCACGTTAGTACAACTTCCACCTCTTCTAAGTGTATAATTTCATCTTCTTCAGAGATATAATTTACTCTAGGATAAATTTTATGTCCTAAAATTTTAAAGCACTTAAGTAGTATGAGGAATGGATGCTATTTTGCAAAAAGAAGGAAAGACTTTGGAACCCAAAGGACAATATTGTATTCAAATACTTTAAGAGATTTCACACGGAAGAGGGAAAAGAATTATTCCAGGCTTTCCTCAAACACAAAAACAGAACTAATGATTGGAAGTTTTAGGGATTTTAATTTCATCCCAATTTAAGAAACTTTATCACAATCAGAGCTGTACATAAACTCTCTGCTTCTGTGGAGGTTTAAGAAGAGTCTGGTGAGTCCCTGGTGGGTGGATGAAGTGGGTGTGACTCTAGGTTTCGGGTCAGCAGTTCCCAAGCCTTGCAGATGTACGCCCTGTCAGACACACACTGGGAAGGAGAAGTTGAGGGAAGGGAAAGATTGGGGGAATGAAAGAACAAATATATAGAGGGATCAGGGCCGATTTTAGGGTATTATCTCTCAGCCTTTTACACAAAAATAGTGTGCTATCATTGCACATTAATCATTTATTAATTAAAAATATTTATTGAGTGCTTAATTTATAAATAAAATCTTACAAACACCCCTGCCCTCCTGGAGCTTACCTTCTAGCAGCGGAAGGCGGACAATAGACAAAACAAATAACAGTGGCCGGGCGCGGTGGCTCACGCCTGTAATCCTAGCACTCTGGGAGGCCGAGGCGGGTGGATTGCTTGAGCTCACGAGTTCGAGACCAGCCTGAGCAAGAGCGAGACCCCGTCTCTACTAAAAATAGAAAAAATTATCTGGCCAACTAAAAAATATATATATAAAAAATTAGCCGGGCATGGTGGTGCATGCCTATAGTCCCAGCTACTCGGGAGGCTGAGGCAGGAGGATCGTTTAAGCCCAGGAGTTTGAGGTTGCTGTGAGCTAGGCTGACGCCACAGCACTCACTCTAGCCGGGGCAACAAAGCGAGACTCTGTCTCAAAAAAAAAAAAAAAAAAAAACAAATAACAACACAGACTATTAGAAGATCATAAGTGGAATGGGGGAAAAAACAGAGGAAGTTAAAGGAGACCAGGAGTGCTAAGGTGGGTAGGAATCGTCATTTCAAGTTGGGTGATTCTGGAAGACTTCGGTGACAAGGTGAACATTTAGGAAATGCTTGACAGCAGTCAGGCGTGAGTCACACACGTATTTGGAATGAGAGCATTCCTAACTGTGGGAACGTCCATTGCGAAGGTCCTGAGATGCACAGCTTTGTTCAGGAAAAAATGGGGAAGGCAGTGTGGCTGGAGCAAAGGCAGCCAGGGCAAGAGCAGCAAGGGATGGTACGAGAGAAGTGACAAAGGGCTGGGCACGTAGGGGCCTGGGTGCCATTGTAAGGACTTTGGTTTTACTCTGCTTGATAGATTTTGAGTAAAGGGGTAACCCGATTTAACTTCTTTTTTAACAGCATCACTCTGGTCCATATATGGAGAATAGACCACAGGGGGCCAGAACAGAAGCAGGGAGGCCTAGGAGGAAGCCATTTCTACAGTCTAGTTGAGCGACACCTGTGGTTTGGACTGTGGTGACAGTGACAGTGATAAACAGAAGTGGTCAGATGCTGGATACGTTTTGAAGATAGAACTAACAGACTAGACTGCATGTTGGTCTCAGAGAAGCGTCGGTATGGCCAAGATGGGGAATAGTATAGGTTAGACAGGTGTTGGTGAGGGAGGGGGTGAGAGGAAAAAGTTCACTTTGGGACATTTTAAGTTTGAGGTGTTTATTAGGCATGGAGGCGTGTGAAAGGGAGTGGCCAATAAGATAGGCAGAAAACAAGATATTTTATTACCTTGGAAGCCAAGAAAAAGAAAAAATAAAATAAAACATAGCCAAAAGAGAAAGAATTGAGAAACTGTTTCTGAGGACTGAGAATTGACCCTTTGTTAGTGACCTTAAAAAAAGTTGCGTGGGAGTAGTGGGGGCCAAAGTCCAATTAGAGTGATTTTAAAAAATGTGAGGAGAGAAATTGGAGATGGCAAATGCAGTCATGTGTCACTTAATGGCAGGGATACATTTTGGAAAATGCACCCTTGGTCCTTGTGTGAACATCATTGAGTGTACTTACACAAACCTAGTAGGCTTCTGAAAAGCCTACTATACACCTAGGCTACATGGTGTAGCCTATTGCTCTTGGGCTACACGCCTGTACAGCATGTCACTATCCTGAATGCCATTGGCCACTGTAAGACAATGGGAAAGATTTGTGCATCTAAACACAGCTAAACATAGAAAAGGCACACTAAAAATATAATCTCATGTGACCACCCTTGAACATACAGTCTGTCATAGATCCAAACACCATAAAATGCAGTACATGACTGCATATACTGAAATTTGGTCTAAGATAACAAGAAATTAATTTTGAAATTCATATAACCCGGAAAATCTATGTTTTTTACATTATTGTTTGGAATTTTCGATGCTTTATGACTTTTATCTTCCATCTCTCCCTACTCCAGCCCTAGGGGAAGACCTATACGTAATAAGGAAGAATAATTAACACACTAAAGCACATTATATTGCCAGACCAATAGGAAAGTCAAGAGTGCCTTGAACTTATCGCCCACCTTATTTTATGGAATGATCCATTGTATAAGTTACGCATTTTCAGATGTAACACCTATCACCACGGTATGAACTTTTATTATCACAAATAGCTATATTTAACAATATAAATAATATGGATTTATAATTTTCTTAATGAGCATTCTCAACCTGAGGTTTGATTCTGAAGGATTCATGAATGTTTCAGAGCCTAACATGCCAATCTTCCATTTTATCCTAAGGAAGAATCTTCTTATTTGGTCAAGAGAAGAGGTAAACTTGAAAATAATTCCCTTTTTCATTTCCTGCCTTAAAAATAGAAACTCCTGGGATGTTAATAAGAAAGCTTTTGTAGTGTCTGTGAGAATATTTTAGTGATGATCCCACCAGAAAGCCTCAGGCTGCTCTCCTCTCCCTGACTAGTGTCTGTAAATCTCACAAAAGATGGTAGGTCTCTGACTCACAGAACATAAAGACCAAACTGTACAGCAAATTTTAGATTATTTTGCTGTGTATAGAGGATTTGTGTTCTCTGTTTAGTGGGTGATCAGACATCCCCGAGGGTGGTGTATGGTCCATATACTTTTTTCTTCCTATCATACTGTTCTTGACTTTTCTCATTCTGCCTCCTCTGATGACTTTCAGTCCATCCAATGACATGTATTTATTGATGATCTGTCATGCTCTGTCACCTGCTTAATCATCAGGTGGCAGCATTGCCAACAAAACTAGGACTGGAGAAAGTGCCTGGTAGTGGGGGCTGAGCAAAAATAAGTAAATCCAGGGCATAGAAACTTTGGAATTGGATGTACACACCCAATGCATATAGGATCTGATTTCCATATTGCAAGAAGTGTGGACATATCAGTGACATATGGTGCTGAGATCTGAGAACAGCAAGCACTTGTTTACGGCACTGTGCTGGACAGATGCTGCAGAAATTACATAGATGAATAAAATGAAGTCTCTGCCTTTAGCAAGTCTAGCATCTTGTACTAGGTGGTATCTGAAACATAGACTTAAAGCATCAAATGGCTCCCTAATAAAAGTAATTAGGGACTAGGTATTACATGAGCTACATATAAGCCAAAATTATTTGAATTCAGGTCCAAAATTATACTTTATGAAATGTCTCCTTGTTGAAGCTTTTATCGTCATTCATTTTTTAGGAGTGTCTCCAATCATTTCTCAGCCAAATTGGGGAAAATGAGCTTACTCTTCAGCGTGCATAAGAATGAAGATGTAAGACAATAGCCATGTTCCTGGGCCTGTGTGCTGGTGGCCGCCAATCCCACCCCCCTGGGGGAGAGATAAAGGAACAGGCCAGGGTTGGCTTCCAGAGCACTTGGGCCAGCTGTGAACACCACAGCCTCTCCTAGCCTTGGGGACCAGTCTTAGCAGCCACCTCCTGGAACTCTTCAATTTATGTTAGGATGTTTGTCTGCCTGAACTTAACACCAGGAGGTGAAAACTGTGCTTCCCTTGAGGCTAATCGACATGTTCACTTGGTGTCCACATGTGCTTTTCTCTTCTCCGAGCACAGAGATTGAGTCTGAAACCTGGACATTACCCTGGGTGTTCATAACCAAGCTGACATAGCAACGTCAGATAAGCATAAGTACGCAGAGTAAGCACTGCAACCACTGTTCAATCCGTGCAGGAGTTGATCAGGAAGCATTTATTTACTGTTTATTTATTTATTTTTTTTAGCAGACCATTATATTTCCAAATGCTTCTGCAGAATTCCTTTTAATTAGAGTAAATTAATCACTTGGTAGATTTTAGCTTTGATCCCGGATAACCTTTACATTCTGTTCATTTTCTTCTTTTGCTGAGGATTAACCCATTCCATAAATCAAGGTACAATGAAGAAATACTTAAAATTGTTTAAGTGCAGTGTTTGTGTGACATTTCCTTTAATATGTGTTTTGTGCAGATGAAACAAACTTCACCACTTCTTTTAGAGAATTCCTTCATGACAGCACATTGACTTCCAGTTCTCTGACGTTGAATAAATTTCTATTGTTGCTTGATCAGCAGAGTCAATTGGCTGTTTTTCTGACTGGAGTTTGGGTTTAATCATAGTTTTAAAATTTATTTTATCTCAAAAAATAGTAGGAAGAACTTCGGCAACATTTCACAAACTGGAATGGAGTGTGATGACTTTAACCTAATTACAAAGCTGCATGATAAGATTTTACAGTTCAAGGTGAGACACACATAATAAAAGCTAATCATGATGAATGCTGCCGGGAGCTACCTCCTTTCTCCCTTTACTGAAAGTATGCCACTGAATTCAATGTAATTCACCGACACAATCATTGGTTCCCACCATTCCTGTTCATCTCTCATTTTCTGTAATTTTCTTCATCTGTGGTTTACTGGATATTTCCAGCTAGTCCTGACCTTGGAGTGTTTTTATTTTTTCTGGATAACAATGTGGACAAGCATCTGCTTCTGCAGTGGCTAATGCCAAGGTTATTTGCCAAGAACGGAATACAGGTTTCTCAACACTTTGCAAATAAGTGATTCTGTAAAAAGAAAACGGATTTCATAAGAATGAGAATATTTTGCAGTTAAAAAATAATGGGAAACATGTTCAGTATTTGTGGAGATGAAAGATGCTCATAAATTATACATTGGCTTCTTGGATGGGCACAGAGATCTCTGACTGTCTCATCTCTCACTTTCCCTACTCAGAGGTGTCTACTTTTGATCTTGTCAAAGTTTCAGAGTGATAGCCAAAACAATACTATTTCTCATTTAGGGTAGTATTGGAAATCTTTCTAGGAGGTAAACTACAGTTTACTTTTTCATAGTTCTTTATTTTAATGCACCTCTTGAGTACAGGTATCTCTAGGTTACCCGTACTTAGCACTGATGTGGGTACTGCTGGGTGTGATGTGTTTCAGGAAGATAGAGAAGGATGTGACCCCTGTCTGCAGGTGGGGGAAAAAAAAGCATTCACATTATGTGCAGCCAATGCTTAAAACTCCACTTCCCATCTTCAAGAGGTGTCTATGGCCACCCCTCCTCACACAGATTGTGAGACATTGAGCTTGGGGCAAGGGACAAGAAATCTTAGCAGATTGATTTCTTTTATGACTTATTTTTTACTTTGTTACATCTTTGATACTTATTTTAACCTGATGTCACCAGTAGAAATATTGTTAGGGGACACACTAAGTGTTCTCTATTGCTCTTTTTATCTTGCTGCTCATGCATCTCCAGAGAGGGTTATGCAAACAATATTCTGATGTTTTATACTTTTAAGTTCCAGGGAGTTGTTTTGTTAGAAATATTCCTAGAAAAAAATTAAATTAACCCAAATTAAATTTCAGTAGTTATGGGCAAATTCTCGTCTCCTGTAACCTCATTAGGATATTTCATGAAAAGCTTCTTACCCACCTCTATGTAAAACTTCTTTTTCCAAAAAGTGTTGTATAGAACAAGAAATTTAAAAGCTAGTTTTAACATGGTAATTATGAATGGATTTTGCATACTACTAAAATGAGTTCCTCATAAATTCATTAACAAATTGTAAGTTATAAGTCGGCTTGTCTAAGAAGTTTCCTTTGGACATAGTTTATATACTGAATATAGTTATATAAGCTGTTTTAAATTATTTCTGAATTTATTATTGTTGAGAAATAAAGAGAAATTTTCCCCACCTAAAAATGATGACATCCTTTTTAGTTAGCCATGAGGATTTCATAATTGAAATTGATATGAATAATCTTGATGTTTAAAAAACCACTGCATATTTTTTCTTTCTTTCTTCTTCTTTTTTTTTTTTTAAATAGGGTCTCTCTCTGTCGCCTGGGGTAGAGTGCAGTAGCATGATCATAGCTCACTGCAGCCTCAAATTCCTGCACTGAAGCCATCCTCCTGCCTCAGCCTCCTGAGTAGCTGGGACTATAGGCACACACCACCATACCTGGCTAATTTTTTTATTTTTTGTAGACAGATTCTCACTGTTGCCCAGGCTGGTCTTGAACTCCAGGGCTCAAGTGATCCTCTTGCCTCAGCCTCTCAAAGTGCTGGGGTTACAGGCATGAGCCACTGCACACATCTATTTTTCCTAATTCCTTAATGACATATTTAATCTATACCAGTTAACTTCAATAAAATTACATTAGGACAAAATATTACAAGAAATTTTTTAATGCAAATCCAACATTTTTATAGTGTAACACCAAACCATATCTTACACAAATGAATCAGCTCTATTTTTTCTTTTAAGTTCTGCAGAACATGAATTTCTAAATCTAGGGATGTTTTAAAAAATAACTCTTTTAATCGTAAAGGGCTGGGTGAGTCAATGCCATGCAGTGAGTTCTGTGCACATGCCCTGTGGGCTTTAGACTTGGGTACAACTTGATTTAGGGCTTAGAGGTATGTGTGGGGGTTGCTGGTTACTAGAGACTAGAGGTTTCCATACACAGAAAAAATACTGACGGTAACTTAAAGTTTTTCACTGTAATATATTTGCCCTAAACTTTCTTTCATAAAGTCATGTCCTCTTATAAATACAATATAATTGTATTTTTGTATAATTTTTTTTGGAAAATGAAAAAAAGAAAAGTAATCACTAATAATTACACTACTCAGATGTTAACCACTGTTAACACTTTGTTGCACTTTTTTCCATTATTTTTCATTATTTTATGCTCCCAATGTCTCCTTGAACAGAACTTTTCCATCCAGATAATAATAGATAATCTATGGAGCACTGACTACATGCATTACCTCATTACATCTGCAAACGTACCTGTGAGTCGGGTACTATTAATATTTATTATTTCTGCTTTATAGATAAGAAAATTGAGGAAAGTTTATAAAGGTTAATTAATCTGTCCAAGGTCACATGGCCAATAAATTGCCATGCTTGGTCTTGAGTCCAGGAAGCCTAATTTTAGAGATCTTGATTTAAATGTTTTGTTATATTATGTCTCTAGAAAGTTTAAATAGAGTGCAGATAAAATTATCTGGCTATTTTCAGAAAAAATACTACTATGTTTTTCTGTTAAAGATATGAGTTGGGGGCTCCAAGCTACTTTATGTACATTGATTATGTGTTCAAATTTATTGGTCTTTTGATTCATGTTTAGCAATACCCATAAGGAATATTTGGCTTTGTAACTCAGTTAAAGTATGTTTAACTGGATTGCTTTACCTTTAATTTGACTACCTTTTCCCTTCCCCTAGGTAGTTGCTCAATCCTTCCTTTTCATTGACTATGAATACCTAGCTAAATCAATCAATGTATCTAATGATGCAAAGATACATACTTTGAAATGTTTCCTCTTTCATCTTTAAAAAAGGTAGAAGCAAAATTAATCATGTTCCTTTTTAAATTTTTTTTTCCTGTAAGTATAAAGCCACAATAGTGCTTGAAATTTAATTGCAACAGAAAATGGAAATTGGAGAAAGGATGAGTGAATTGTAGTGAAAAAGGTATAACTTACAGAAAAAAATCAATCTGAATTTTTATTGCCCAGTTTCAAAGACATAAATCATTATTTGGTTAAGAGTCTGATTTTCCTATGTGTAGCTATCCGTTTTATATTCAGAACTAGGCATTAGCAGCCGCCCAAGCAAACCCTTCAGTGCTTTTTAGGGCAAATGGAAATGCTAAGAACCGGGAGAGTTGCCTGAAGAAATCTGAATTTGAGATACTTAAGCAGCTGAGCAGAACCTGGAAGAGGTTTGGTTTTCACTTATAAGCTTATTTATTAGGTACGGTAAACAGCAATAACAGCAAATATTTGCCAGGTTGGCAAATATAATGTACTTCTGGGTTTTTTCAGAGAAACATGAAGAAGGAATTTGCCTCCTAGAGACAAAATTGGGAAGCTTCTCCTCTACATTGGCTACATTAGGGACCGAAAGCTAAAATGGAAATGACACTACACCATATATACTTTAGTGAGCTATGCGGGCATCACGGTGTAGTAGTGAATTAGGAATGGGTTAGGTATAATCGGTACCTGGAGACACTTTGCTCTGTTACTAGAGGGTTAACTTTAAGAAAAAAACTCTGGGTTGTAGTTTCCTTCTCTGAACATGAGAAGATTAGTTTGGTTGATCTCTAACAATATCATATTTATTGTCTTTGTGGTGGACTCACAGCTCTTAGTCTGGTGTTGAGCACGTAGGAGGCCATAAAATAGCTGCTGATTAGGGACTGATGAATCAGATGCAGAGGAAGCTGGGGCCAGCCAGACAATATAAGAGAAAAAGGAACACTGCACAAGCTGTACGTGGTTGGTGATTATGTACAAATGGTACTGAGGAAGAAAGGATTCTCCGTTTCATATTTTAATAGCCAATGCTTGACCTGAACATTTTTCTTGATTTCTATCAGGACTTTTATCCTTGGAATGATGGTCTTCAGAGGAAAACCACATCATACAATTTTATGAAGTATCCAGATAATTAGGTCTAAATGGAATCTTGGCTTCAATGATTCTTAAGATAACTTGTAAATTTTTCAACAGTTAAAGGGGTAGTGTCTCAAGTTAAATTGTGTCTCCTCCAAAAAAGATGTGTTGAAATCTTAACCCTCAGTACCTGTGCATATGATCCTGTTTGGTTCTGTGTAGATTTAATCAAGTGAAGAGGAGGTTGATGATTGGTTTAAGGTGGGCCTTAATCCAATATGACTGGTGTCCTTATAAGAAGAGAAAAATTGGGGTTTATATGAAGACATAGAGAAAAACACATGCGAAGGTGAAATCAGATATTGGAGTGGTGTATCTTCAAGCCAAGCAATGTCAAAGATTGATGGCCATCACCAGAAGCTAGGAGAGAGGCATGGAACAGATTTTCCCTCAGAGCTCTCAGAAGGAAATAATCCTGTCGATACCTTGATTTCAGACTTGTAGCCTCCAGAACTGTATGAAAATAAATTTCTGTTGTTTTAAGCCACCCAGTTTGTAGTAATTTGTTATGTCAGCCCTAGGGAACTAACCTAGGCATGAAATTTCTCACAAATCATTTTGTCTTGGATGATGGACCCAAAATACACCCTAGTAATAGAAATGAGCTCAAGTAATCCGCTAAACATTTCCTTGCTAAACTGAGGGAAAGTGCAGTGAGAAACCTGAGCATTGTGGCCCTCAGCTAAATGTTCTCACTCACCATAGAAAGGGAGTTTCTTTATTGCCCACTATATTTAGAAGCTTTTCACAACTGCTCACAATGTCAACAATTTATACAATTTGCAAAAGCCTCTGGTTTTCGGTCTTTTAGTAAAAAAATTACAAGGCCTAACTATTTCAGGCCTAAAAGATACAAATCATGGCTGGCATTCTGGTATATATGTATGTGTGTGTTTGTGAAGGCAAACAATAACAGGTCGCAAGGAGCTATAATGAGTCCTCGCAGTACGGCTGAGCAGATTTTGTACCAACTATCATCCACCTTCCCCCAGTCAAATCAGGGAGAATCTTTGGGGGGTAGAATCTACCTAAATGGGTTACTAAAGATGTGAGCAGAATAAATATTAGTTGATCAACCAAATGTTATACGCTTATGTGCTGGCATTGTGCCAGATGCTTTGAAGCATTCAACAATATTAAAAGATAGTTCCTGTCTTCCAGGAATTTAGAATATCATATGAAGTAGGAATCAAGAGTGTGGAAGCTGGAGTCACACTTTCCTGGCTTTCATCTTACCTTCACCCATACTTTCCCTAAAACACTGGGCAAATTACCTTCTCTATGCTTTATTTATTCATCTATAAAGTGAGGATAATGGTACCAAGTTTCAGTTCCACAGGAGCAGTAAGTTTTGCAATATATTGCATGATAGGATGGATATAGTCAATAATGATATATATTTCAAAATAAGAGTACATTTCAAATGTCTTATTGCAAACAATAAGTGAGGTGATGGATCTGTTCATTAGCTTGGTTTAATCAATCCCACATTATACACATATATCACATCATCACATTCCCTCCCACAAATGCATACAATTATGATTTGCCAATTAGAAATAATATTAATAAAAAATGAGGATCATGATAGTAACTACCTCATATATTAAAGGAGCTATTCATATTTAAAATAGAGCTCTCTAGATAGACAGAACCAATAGGATACATAGATCTATATAAATATCTATATATGTACATATTAAGAGAAAGAGATATATAAAGAGTTATATATATAAGTATATAAAGAGTTATATATATAAATGAAGAGATCATTTGTTTATTTATTATAAGGAATTGGCTCCTGCAGTTATAGAGTCTTCCGAGTCCAAATCAGCAGGACGAGCCTGCAGACAGGGGACCCAGGGACAATGACGCTGCATTTCCAGTCCGAGAGCCAGTATTGCAGATGACATCTGTAGGCAGCTTGTTGTAGAATCAGAGTCAACACTACAGAGGAAGTCCCAAAGCAATCTGTTGTAGAATTATTTCTTACTTGGAGAAAGCTTGGTCTTTTTGTTCTATTCAGACCTTCAATTGATTGGATAGGCCCACTGACATTGCGGAGGACAATCTGTTTAGTCAAAAGTCCATCCATTTAAGTGTTAATATTGTCCAAAGAAAACCCTGTGGAACCACCCAAAATAATGTTTGAGCAACCAACTGGACACTCTATGACCCCGCCAAATTGACGCAATAAAATCAAACGTCACAAGATTAAATGAGATGTTCAACTTAACAGTGCTTGACAAATATTGGGTATTATTATGCTACTGGTATTACTGCTTATAAAATGGGTTTGAGAAACAATACTAACCAACATAAAAAATGATAAGAGAAGACCCTCATTAATTGGTTATCACCAATATTATTTCTAATTAATTGCTAATTACTGGTATTATTCCTAATTAATTGGCTTGAGAAATAATACTAACCAACATAAGAAAAAAATTAGAGGAGAAGAGTAAATGCTAAAAAGCACACGGTACAACCCTGAAATATACAGAACTCATCGCGTGCTAGACTTTGCTATTTTAATCTTGGTAACTGAGCAAGAATTAGTATCCTGAGCCAAGAGAGGAAGGCTTCCCAGTGAGTTGTGGAGAGAAAGCAGCCTTTCCAATTAATTTTTTTTCATCAACTGGGTGAAAAAAAACCTGACAAATTCTTTTTCTTAAAACTTTGAATTGATGTTTTAAAAAGGAGTTTTGTGAATGTCATTCTCATTTCTTAAAAGTAAACAGTAAAATTTAAGCCACCAGATGTCAGCTGTGGTAGGCAGAATAATGACCCCCTGGAGATATCTGTATTCTAATCCCCAGATCCTGTGAGTATGTTACTTTACCTGGTGAAAGGGACTTTGCAGATGTGATTAAATTAAGAATTTGAGATAAGGATAGTGTCCTGGATTATCTAAGTGGACAGAATCTAATCATACAGGTCCTTAAAAGAAGGAAACCTTTCTCTGCTGTGGTCAGAAAGGGATATGACTACAGAACAATGGTACAGGGATGCAGAATTGCTAACTTGGAAGATGGAGCAAGGAGGTCATAAACCAAGGAATGTGAGTGGACTTTAGAAGCTGGAAAAGGCAAGGAAATGGATTCTCTTTCAAAGGTTTCAGAAAGGAACGCATCCCTGCTGTCATCTTTGATTTTAGCCCACTAAGGTCTCTATCAGGCTTCTGACATGCATTACTATAAATAATAAATTTGTGTTGTTTTAAGACACTAAATTTGTGATAATTTGCAACAGCAGCCATAGAAAGCTAAGCCGTCAGTGATTGTACACCATCAAAGAAAGATAAGAGGAAATTTTTCAGTCCTTCTCTGTCTCTTTGCTTTTTCCTTTGTTCCTTTAGTTGTTTTTTTTAAAATGTGGGAGAGAACTACATCTTCTGTCCAAGATACAGTAGCAAGGACTGAAAATATCCTCCTGCCTGATAAAATAATAAGAGGCAAACCATAAACAAAAAATCAGACAATATATAAAAGCAGTTTTCAAGACACTGGACATCAGGCTTTGAAGGATACTGATCCTTGAAAGAAGCAAGTAAAGTGCATGCTATTATTTCCTAGTTTATGGCCTTCTGGTTGCAGCACAGGATGGTGAACCCAAGTGAAGCCCACTGGACTCTCTGAGTTGAGAGGTTGCATCTAAGGGTCTGGGGAGACTGAGGAGGCAAAGTACTCAGGACAGAGCACTGGAGACGAGAGAGCTGCAGAGTTAGATCCCTGGTGATTTGAAGATGTCTCCCTTGAGTACTCAGCATATGTCAGTGATGAAAAAGCCATCCAAGGCTAAGGAAACAACCGTCCAAAAGGAATAGAGGGAACAGTACCTGGCACTCACACCGAGTTGAGAATAGTTCTACCAGTCCAACTGGAAAAACTCATAACTCAAGGAAAGTCCTGCCTGAGAAGTAGGAAATTATTCACCTAAGACTGAGCAACTCTAAAAAAAATCAGAAAGGCAAGACCAAAACAGGGTAAATTATTTCTTCATAACTTAACTGCATCCCAGAATAAAGCACCAAAGAAGGTAAAATTCACAATGTTTGGCATCAAGTTGAAGATTACCAGGCATGCAAAGAAATAGGAAGGTATGATGCATAATGAAGAGAATATTTAGAAAGTTGAAACTGACCAGAAACTGCCCCAGATGTTATAATTAGCAAAAAGGACATCAAAACAGTTATAACCATATTCCATATGCTCAATGTATTCAGTAGGAACATAGAAAAAGACTCAATTCAAATTTTTAAAGATGAAAACTAAATGTCTGACATGACATATATATTGAATGGAATTGACAACAAATTAAACATTGCAGAAGGAAAAAGCTAACAAACTTGGAGATACAGTAACAGAAACTATCCAAAATGAAAAACAGAGAGAAAAAAATTGAGAAAATGAAAAGCAGCAAAGAGTTGTGGGAAAACGTTAAGCAGTCTCAGGTGTGTGTAATTAAAGTTCCTGACAAAAAGAAGTGGAGGGGCAGAAAATATATTTGGAAATATAATGGCCAAAAGATTTCCAAACTTCAGATAAACTTTAATACCACAGATAAGGGTCAGTTCATCAAGAGGATATAAGAATTTTGAACATTTATGTCCTAATAACAAAGCTTCAAAATACACAAAGCTAAAACTGATGAAATTGCAAAGAGAAGTAGAAAAATCCTCAATGATAGCCAGATATTTCAATACTCTTCTCTCAGTAAATAATAGAACTTGCAGAGAAAGTTAGCAAGGATTTATAATAGACATAAGAAAACTATCAACCACCTTGACTTATTTGACATTTATAGAATACTCCACCCAACAACAGGAGAATATGCATTTTTTTCAATTGTACATGAAATATTTGCCAAGAGAAAACACTTCCAGCTATAATACAAGTCTCAATATATTTGAAATGATTTAAGTCAACAAAATATTTCTCTGATCACAATGGAATGAAATTAGGATCAAAGCAGAAACATAACTACAAAATCTCCAAATGTTGAGAGAGACCAGCCGAATAACATCCTTATAAATAAACCACAGATCAAAGAAGAAATAAAAATGGAAGTTAAAAAGTAGCTTGAAATGAATAAAAATGAAAAAATAAATTTTGAAATTTGTGTGATATCATGAAAGCAGCATTTAAGGGAAATTAATAGCAGTAAACACATGTAGAATAGAGGAAAATCCTCAAATCAATGATCTCAGCTTTTATCTTAAGAAATTAGAAAAATAAGGACAAATTAAGCCCAAAATAAACTAAAGAAAAGGAATATTAAAGACCAAAGTTTATATCAATGAAATAAAAATTAAATAGAGAAAATCGATAAGACCCAAAGTTGGGCTTTGGAGAAGACCAATAAAACTGATGAAACTCTAGCCATACTGATTAGGACAAAAAAATGAGAAAACACAGCAATTTCAGGGACAAGATAGCTGACTTCACTGCAGATCCTAAAGCTATTAAAAGGATAAAAAGGAATTATCATGAAAAACTGCATGCCTACAACTTTGAGAACTTTGATGAAATGGATGAATTATTTGAAAGAAACTAATAAAGCTCACTGAAGGAGAAATAAACTAAATAGTCTCATATCCATTAAAGTATTAGAATTTGTAGCGATATTTCTTCTGACAAAGGAAACTCCAGGCCTCAATGCTTCAATGATAAATTCTATGAACATTTAAAGGAAAATATCAATTTACACAAAGTCTTCCATAAAATTGAAGATCAAAGAATGTATCTCAACTCTTTCTTTGAAGCCATCATTACCTTTATACAAATGCAAGAGACATTACACTGAAAGAAAATTATAGAACAATATCATTTATTAACATAGATCCAACATTTGTAAACAGTTTCAGCAAATCTCATCTAACAATATATAAAGAGGCCAACGCACAATGAAGAAGTAAGGTTTATTGAAGGTATACAGGGTCTACTTAATATTTGAAAATTCAGTCAATGTAATTTGTCATATTAAAAACTATGAAAAGGTATGATTATGTCAATAAATATATGAATTTGACAATATTCATATCTATTCCTCATAAAAACTATCAGCAAACCAGGATTAGAAGGGACATTCCTCCCACTGATAAACTCTTTTCCTCTAAGATCAAAAACAAAAGAAGGATGGTTTCTCTTACCAATTTTATTCAACATTGTATGGAAAGTTGTGGCCCTTGTATCAAGTAAAGAAAAAAAAAAAGACATTCCAATTGGAAAAAAAGTGAAACTCTTTATTAGTAGATGATATCATTGTCTGTGTAGGAAATCTGATGGAATGTACTAAAAAAGTTACTAGAAATAATAAGTTTAATGAGGCTGCACAAAATAAGTTCAATAATCAATAAAAATTGATTGTACTTCTATACTAGCAAAAAATAATCAGAAATTGCTATAAAATTGCCATTTGAAATAGCATCAAGACATAAAAATACTTAGGAATAAATCTGACAAAAGACATGAAAGATCCATTTACCAAAAAGTACAAAACATTTTGGAGAGAAATTGAAGAAGACCTAAATAAATGGAAATATATACTCTGATACATTTTTTATGTGTCAGAAGATTCAATATTGGTAAGATGTCAATTCTCCTCTCCTCAAATTCATGAATAGATTAAGTGCAATCCCAGTCAAAACCCAGTAAGGTGTTTTTACAGGAATTGACACGCTGATCCTAAAATGCATATGGGAATATAAAGCACCTAGAATAGCCAAAACAACTTTGAAAAGAAAAGAACAAATTTGGACAACTAACACTACTGGTTTCAAGATCTTTTATAAAACTACAGCAATCAAAGAACATGGTGTTGCCATAACGACAGATAGATCAATGAAAAAGAAGAGAGTTCAGAAGTAGATTGACACATATGTGGACCATAAATTTTTGACAAAGGTAAAAGGGAAATTCTATGGAGAAAAATGGTCCATACAACTGGTTTTGGAACAATTGTATATCCAAATGCAAAAACAAATACAAACAAAACAAAATACTTTGATTCATATTGTGTTTCACTATATACAAAACTTAAAATAGATCACAGACCTAAATGTCAAATCTAAAATGATAATAATTTTTGATATAAAAACAGAGAAAAAAATCTTTGTGACCCCGTTTTAGGTAAATAAATCATAGATATATCACCAAAAGCACAATCCATGAAGGAGTACATTGATACATCGATATTGATGTTGTAAATTGATATGATAATATTTTAAAAATATGCTTTTCAATGGCTTTCTTAAAATAATGAAAAGATAAGCCATGTACTAAGAGAAAATACAAAAAGGTGTATCCAGGATATGTAAGAGAAAATACAAAAACGTGTATCCAGGATATGTAAAGAATTCTCAAAACTCAATAATAATAACAATAAAAAGAACCAACCCAATAAAAATAAGGAAAAGATCTGAAGAAGATTTACAGATGGAAAATAAACATATAAAAAGGTGCTCACTCAATTATTAGGGAAATACAAATAGGGAAAACCACAATGAAATGTCACTACAAACTGTGCAAAAATTGCTAAAACTTAAAAGACTGATCATACAAAGTATAGGCAATAATGTGGAGGAACTGGAACACTCATACAGTAATAGTGGGAATATAAAACAGTATTAATACAGCCACTTTGGAAAACAGTTTTGTGGTATTTTAAAAAGTAGAATATATAACTACCATATGATCCAGCCATTCGGTTCCTAGGTATTTACCAAGAGAATTACCCAAAGACTTGTATACCAATGTTCATAGTAGCTTGATTTGTAGTAACCAGAAACCGGAAACAACCCAAACATCCATCAACATGTGAATGAATAAGCAAGTAGTGGTGTATCCATACAATGTAACACTGGGGGGGGGGCAACACAAAGTAATGAAATGTTGATACAAAGATCAAAATGAATGAATTTCAAAATAATTATGCTTAAGGAAAGAAAAGGAATACATACCTTATGATTCCATTTATATGTAGCTCTAGAAAAGACATACTAGTCTATAGTAAGATGAAAGAGATTAGTGTTTTCCTGAGTAAGAGAGTGAGAGAAAGGAATTACACATCTGGCGAGTGATGGATATATACATTATGTAGATTATAGTGATAGGCTTCATGGTTGTATACATATGTCACTCAGTATAAGCTGTGATAATTAAATGCATGGAAATGCATACATGGAAAGTCCAAAAATATGATACAAAGAACATGCTTACAAATGATAAATATTAATAAAGTATCTGAATTGAATTATTTCCCATATCAAAGTTTTTATAATTTTCAGCTCACTTTTTATAAGTAGAACCTTTCTTCTCATCTTCATTGGTTTTGTTTTTCATCCTCTACCTTCCGTGATTTTTTTATTGACTTCTCTTTTTCCACTTATTCTAACAAAGCAGCCCTAAGGCCATAGAAATCTGCTTCTTTTGTTACCATTAGATTTCTTTGTCAGTGAAGGCAGTGGGTAGTGTAATGGTCTCCACATTTAAAAAACAACCCAGTATGTATCATTTGGATGAAAAAATTTATCACAAAACAGATGAATAGAAGAACGTCCCTGCTTTCAACAAACTCTATTGCAGGTGTTTTGCATAATTGATCTGATTTTATGTTAAGAAACATAACATTTAACATGTAGTAACCAACGATAGAATTGACCTTGTAATTCATATAAATCATTAGGAATGAGAAGAATCTTGCTCATATTGAGCACCATAGAATAATGACAGGGAAAAGGTATGCTATTTCATAACTCTAGTCCTTGGATTTATTCCTTTTTTGTGGCTAATGAAAGAAAGAATGGATAATCTACTGAATCCTGTCTGCTCATAAGTAGTGTAATTGGGACTCCTGTAAAGAAATATAAGAAAAATTTTATTCCTTTGAACTTATGCAGGGGTGTTAGAGGTGAGCTGGAGAGTGGGGAGAATTGTGCAGTGTGTCAACTCCATTCTCATGTTTGCTTTTGCCTTCCAATATAGAAAGGGGATACAGGCTAGAGAAATCCAAAGATGAGGCAACATAATTATAGCAATTCTCCCATTTAGGAAGGACTATGTTGGTGGCACAAAATAGACCTGCAATTTTCTTTCCACTAAATGAAAGAGGAGGGAAGTATAAAAAGCAGTAGTGATTATTTAATATGGGTTAAGTGTAACTAAAGTTAAAGAGCATTTCATCAATTCCCTGTAATAATACCTTTTATTCCTTATGTGTATAGCCAAACATGTATGTAAAAAGTATCCTCATGTAAATTTAGTTTCATGAACTATTTTATAGGGAATGTGTGCCGAATCCATAAATAACATAGCAATAGCTTATGTTGGTTTTATTCAACTACAGTGGGTCTTATTAAATATATTAAAGGAAAGGGGCAGAATCAACAATTCCATCAATATCGTCTATACTTTCAGAAATATGGAAGTGTTGTTTTGTATAGCATGTCATGAATGTTTCGATATTTGTGGTCAATTGTTTTAGAATATTGTGATTTATCATTTCTTTATATTAATAAAGTCATTTTTCTTATAGAATTGCTTATGGCCATTATATTCTGAACTATAACCACTACTCTAGACAGTTTTGTCCATTATGTGGGTTAAAATCCTATACAAACTGTTTCCATTTTGAGCTTTCTGTGTCGCTGTGGAAACTGTCCATGAGTTAAGTGTTTGTGAATGGTTTGTGGTCTTTGATAAAACAAAGTTTGAATGAAATAAACCCTTCATGACCCATTTTCTTTCTTTCTTATTTTTTCTTTCTTTCTTCCTTCCTTCTCCCCTCCCTTCCCTTCCCTTTCCAGTTTTGAATCCTGGTGCGGTGGTGTATGCCTGTTGCCCCAGCTATCCAAGAGGCTGTGAAGCAGGAAGATTCCTTGATCCCAGGAATTCAAGACCAGCCTGGGCAACACAGTAAGACCTCATCTTTTAAAAAAATAATTAAAAAAAGTGTTTTGTTTGTAATTTTTTAATTTTAATTTTTATTATTATTTTAGAAATAGGGTCTCATTATGTTGTCCCGGCTGGCCTGGAACTCCTGGGCTCTAGCAATCCTTCTGCCTCTGCCTCCCAACTTGCTGGAACCACAGGTAGGCACCACTGAGGCTGGGTCCATTTCTTTGTGAGTGAAAATTTTAGAATTTTTTCTTCTAAAATTCATTGTTCAGTCCAGTTCCTTTAGTGTTTTTCTTCAGTTTTGTTATTGATGTGCTTTTAATCTTTGTTTTATCTATTGTACTGGCTCTTTGCAAATTTCTCTGCTTCCTCGGCCTCCTCACATAAGCAGTTATGTGATTGTGTTGAACAGCTGTCATGGGCTGTCTCCTAAGTGACCAGTCTTGATCTGACATTTTATTCAGTGCAGAATTGCAAATAGACAAACATGCTTTCAATATCACATCTGGCTAAATGTTCCTTTACTAATAATTTCTTGGAATGAAATTAATTTTCCTTTCATTTTGTTTATAGCAAAATTTAGATGAAGCTAAGTTGGCAGAACATTATTATTTATGAGGCATAACAAAAGTGTTTAAACCAAGTATTTAAAAATATTAACTTATCTAATTCACACTACTACTTTTTATTAAAAAATTTCCAACATCTATCATTACTAATATATATATATTTAGAATTTTATCCAGGAATATGGTGGGTTTCTATTATTTTTAGTAATAGTATTGTAATTGCAATGCTTTAACATTAATTTTAGAAATTAATGTTATTAGGTGCACTAATAATTTAATATATAAATAGAAATTTTTTTCCCACAGAGGCCCAGTGACATAGACTATACTATATGAAATTTTGTATCAAATTTGTCAAAAACTAGTTATTTAATGATTCTAAGAAAAAAATGTAGGTAGCAAATTAATGGTGCACGCAACTTAGGAAATGCTTAAATATTTCAGGATAAAATTACATTATTTTAATAGAACAATTTTAAATTCAATAATTATACTGATTCTAAGTGAATCTTACATACTTCAAACCAACCGAATGGTTGTTCCATTTAGCAATTCTTTTCCAATTTTTTTTTAAGATAATACATGTACTAGGAAAGAACAGAATTTTATTGTTTGAATGTTCTAAAATTGAGATATTTTAAAATAGCTTTACTGAGGTATAATTCCACACACCATTTGTTGGGACTCAGAAAGCAATACCCCATATTGAAGGCCTCAGCAGCAGCCTCAGAAGCAAAAGTTTTTCCCAGATTTTCTCTTGCCCTCCTGTCTGTCAGTTTCATTCTTCCCAGAGGGTAGCCTTAGAAACTAGAATCCCTCTTCACCAGGGCAAGTGATAGAAACCAGACACTTTTCCCAAAAGCCAGCCATAAAACTTAAAGATATTCTGTGTAAAAACTGGCTGCAAAGAAATTATCTGACCTGTCTTGTTTGCCTATAGTTCATAAGATCCCCATTCCAGACAGGGTTCTGACCCATACCCAAAAGGAAGAAATGCATGCTCAGAGAGGCCAAGAAGAATCTAGACAGACAGGCCTTGCTGTTTCTCCAGTCAGTCTATTAGCATTAGATCATACTCTTTTTGTCTGATCATATTTCTTATGGCTATCCATACTTTGTTGAACCTAACCATAAAAATGCACAATTTCTCCTGTACATCTGGGTCTTCATTCTGAAGTCTCTCATGTATACATATTAAACAAATCTGTGTGTCTTTTCTCCAATTAATCTGCATTTTGTCAGTGATTTTTCAGTGATCTTTCAGAGAGCCAAAGGTTCCCTTGGCCTCTATACCATATAATTCACCCATTTAAAGTGTACAATTTAGTAGCTTTTAGTATATTTGTATACTTGCATAACCATCACTGCAATCAATTTTAGAACTTTTTCATCATCCCAAAATGACACTTTCAGCTCCAGAGCTAGGCAATCATTAATCTGCTTTTTATCTGTACAAATCTGTCTGTTCTGGAACTTTCATATATATATAGAATCATACAATCTGTAGTCTTTTGTGACTGACTTCTTTCATATACAATGTTTTTTTGGTTATACATATTGTGGCATGTATCAGTATTTCATTCTTTTTATTGCTGAATAATATTTCATTGTGTAGACATATCACATTTTATCTATCTACTCAACAATCAATAGACATTTGAGTTATTACCACTTTTTGGCTATTATGAATAATGCTGCTAAGAAAATGCCTATGCAAGTTTTTGTGTGGACTTGTTTTCATTTCTCTTGGTTATACACCTAAGAATGGAATTGTGGGTCATAAGAAACTCAATATTTAACCTTCTGAGGAACTGATAAACTGTTTTCCAAAGTGGCTGCACCATTTTACATTCCCACCAAAAATATATATAAGGGTCTTAATTTCTTCACATCCTTGGAAATCTTTCTCACGGTCTGTCTTTTTGATTATAGTCGTCCTAATTGGGGCAAGGGAGTGGTATCTTATTGTGGTTTTGATTTGTATTTCTCTGACAGCCAATGAGATGAGCATGTTTCCCTGTATTTATTGACAATTTATATATCTTCTTTGGAGAAATGTCTATTCAGAATTTTTGTCTATTTTTTAATTGGGTTGCCATTTTATGACTTTTTAAAATTAGTAAGGGTGAACTCCCTTAAGCTATTTTTTAATTGGCGAGTTTTAACTGACTTAAAAAATGATTTCCATCCTTGATGTAGGGCCTGTTCTACCTAAGTCAAATATATAACATTGATTTTACATAAAAGTATCAATTATAACTTTGTAATTTACTTTAAAATTAATTATCATAGCAAAACATGATTTCATTATGCAATATTTTTAAAATAATACTATACTCTCTTTCAAAGATAACGTTTCTTGGGAAGAAATACATAGAGCATATTTTAGAAAGCAAAAACTGCTTGTTGGCTAACAAATTCTATAATGTCTTGATATCATGAAAATTTTTACAGTTCCAAGAAGACCTTGGCATTTAGACAGTTCCAATATTGTTTGAGTAAAAGTCATTTTTCTGGTGACATTAACTTTTTCCTACTCTGCCTTGGTAATTTTCCCCTGAATGTCTGTGTAGGAATTTTAACAATGTTGTCAACACCAAATACATGTCTGAGTACTAAAAACTTGAAGTTGGCTGGATGTCATAGCAGGAAATAATATTTTTTTGTGAAACAACTGTATTGTAACATATTAATCCTGCAGATCCCTGGAAAAACATGTCCTATTTTTAACATGAAAGCTTTTGTAGAGTGGCAAGGTAAATTATAATATATGTGAAAATACTAAGAACATGCTTTAGAAGAAAGCAGTATTATCA
This sequence comes from Lemur catta, assembly GCF_020740605.2. Lineage (NCBI taxonomy): Eukaryota > Metazoa > Chordata > Mammalia > Primates > Lemuridae > Lemur > Lemur catta. Next base: position 79,288,279 of record NC_059132.1, on the reverse strand, counting down.
ATATATTTTTGAGACTAGTCTCAAAGGGTCTCCAAGAATAATACTAATTTTTATTTGTAAAAAAAAATATTATTACATTCTTGGCATTTTCTCATTCATACATTTGCCTTTTGCTCTAAAAATACTACATTTAAAAATTCTTAATCACCACAGATTGATATCTCCTTTTATTAAAAAAATCATGCTTAAATGGTAAAGTTTTTCTAAAAACCTGTAAGTTTCCTGAGAGCAGAAATCTGTCTTATGATTCACAGAACCACAAATACTTAAGTATATAGTATAAGGTATAATAAGTACTTAATACATGCTTATTGAATAAATGAATTAATAAAGTAATTATTAAGTTTTTTCCCCTAGGGCAACTTCTTTAGATATGGCATAGGACCCTGGGGTCTGTGAGAGTAACTGATGAACAAAGAAATCAAACCCTTATCTGTCAATTTGCAGGGCCGAGTTGCAGCTATTGAAGTAGTGGTCCCTGAGCCTTTGTCATCTAAACTCTCAGACCCTGTGAATCCCAAGACTCAGTGTCTGTCACAGGCCTATTTATGGGCAGCTTCTCAGCTGCAATTGTATTCAATCCTTTTCAGATTCTCCTGGGGAAAGAAAAAGAAGAAGAAATACAGTTGCCATTTACCCAACAATTTACAAAACAAACAAACGCTAATTCCTATTGGAAAGATTGTTGTCAACTATAAAGCATTTGTCCTGTACATCATCCCTTCTTGGTACTGAATACTTTTTTTTAGCAAACGCCACATTAACAAGCATTTCAGCAAACCTACGTAACAATGACTATACATGCCAGTGTTGAGAAATAATAAAAATTAAAAGCATTCGACTGGCAGCAAATCAATTATTTCAACAATTTTATTTTACTTGTAAAATGCAAGCAATCTTAGCATGAGTTAGTATTTTCAGAGTCCTAGTCCTAATAAGTTTCTCTCAATTCTAGGCTCAATTAAGAAGGAACAAGCATAATAACAGACCTTACTTCACCTCAATCATGAACAAATAATGTTGGTTTGTTTTTCCCTCCCTAGTGATATAGAAATGCTGTGGGTGAGAAAATTTAATTTCTTCTGCGTTAAAAAGATGATTGAAAAAGTAAAATATGAAAGAGTTTTTTTGGGAGAAAGGACCTTAGAGATGTAATCTAGTGATTACCCAACTGTTGTTATTCTGTAGAGGAGGAAATTTAAACTCAGAAACGTTCATTTCACAATAACATAAACGAAAGATGAGGCAATAAATGTGACAACAGATTACAGCAACAATTAACTATCTACAACACGTTCAAAGAGAAAGTGTGCAAAAAGACAACCACTTGTTAAACAAATGTCACAAACCCACGGTCAAAAGATTAAGAGCTTTACTCAAACACAGCCAATCTTCTTGTTATAGAACTACTAGCAAATCATTAGGGTTTCAAGTGCATCAGTGATTAAAAATACAGATTAGAATTGAGGATAAAAGTTTCTAGTTTGTCCTCAGCAGCAAGAAGAGGAAAATAAAATAACCATTATCTGTCGGGGAAAATAAAAAACTCTTTACCCTTGATTAATCAATTTTTAACATCCTGCCAAATTTTGGCTGTTTTATTCTCTCTCTCTCACACATGCACGCACACACATGTGCACACAAACACATGCACAGTTAACACAGAGTAGGTTGCATATATCATGTTCCTTTACCTGTTGATATTATAATATACATTTCCTAAGAACAAGAATTCTTACCTAATTACAGCACAGGTAGCAAATTCAGAAAAGCTGACCTTTTGATTTAATCTACATTTTATCCCTTGTACATAACTAATTATATTAATTTCTGATTTTTTTCTTTGTTTTTTAAAAAATGAACAGATACATATACTATCTTATTTCCTTCAAGAGGATCATTTTTTCCACAATAAGTTCATTAAACATAAACAAATAAAACACAAAGCCAAATTTGAAGTAAAAATATTTTTGTAAATTTTCAAATGTTTTTATACTTTCTTATATCTTCTTTCCTTCCTTCTTTCACAACTGTTTAAAAACCTGTTAGTACAAGCCAAACCTAATTTCCCAAGGAAATGGAGCCATAAGCAATGAGGAATCAATGACAGCTTCCAAACAGGGAATTAGTATTATCAAATCTAAGACTTAGAAAGCCACCTGTGGCAGTTGTGTGAAGGATGTAATAAAACAGGAGATAGTAGAGGTTGCAAGACTCAGTTACGAGGCAATTGTAATTTTCCAGGTAAAAGATGTTGAAAGTCTGAATCAGTATCACGGCAGGGGGAGTAGAAAGTAGAGAAAGAAGACCATAATCTGAATTTGGATGATGAACGAGAGGAAGAGTGTGATACTACTGAGTTTTACAGCCTTGGAGGATATATCACTGTCATTATCTGAACTAGGAAACAGAGAAGGCACAGATTTGGGGGAAAGATGAATGGTTTGGCTGTGAATCTGATGAGTTTGAGGAATTGGTGTCCTACCCATGTAGAGAGAGGTTCAGGGCATAATGTGATAACATAAAACAATACAGAGAAAGCGCAGGGTGCTACACAGACTAGGTGTGAGGATAATGGTTTGCTTGATGGTTTCATTTTTATTGTTTTCATGCAGAACCATCTTCTCTCCAGACCTGCAGAGCTAGGACTGCAGTGAACAAGAGGGGATGTTTATAGACTTCTTCATGATTAAACCAGTAAGTAAAGCTGAAGCATCATGCTCTTGGTTTTATATTCCACATAGTTACACAAAACTACATAAAAAACTAGTCTTTATAAAGGTAATCATAAACCAAAGGCATTTTGTAATAATGCATTGTGGTATCTGTAAAGAACTGAATGTGGGCTTTTAAAAATTTTTCTCCCCATAAGACCTGAATGACATCTTAGAATATAATATGTGGGAGTGAACGCAGTTCAACATTCAACTTCCACTCCTATTGCTGGGAAAATATACACACACACACACACACATATGCACATATACAAACTCACACACACACACACACATACAAACTCACACACACACACACATGTATTTTTCTGAAAAGAGGCCAAACCTCTATTGTTGCTAAATTTTTTTCCATGGAGAATAGATTTCATTTTTTTCTACATATAGTTTCCTGTTATGCATAAAGAGGAAATGTTTTCTGTTGTTTCTAGCAGACACATGCATGGAAAATGGAAAACCGTGCTTGAAAGAGAGATGAGAATTATTCTCTACTCTCTGGAAGAGGGGACAGCTTCTATAAGAGTCCTCGGTGCCCTGACTTTGCTCCCCTCCCTGCTCTACAGCCTCTTTCAGTAACATGAGTGTGGGATTTGTGTGGCCGTGAACACCTAAGAAGAATCCCAGCACAGGATGTAGCAGAGGGAAGAAGATACTGAACTAGAAATGGTGATTATCTCCCTTTTTAGCTATACTGATGAAGATAAGCACATTCCCGTGACAGCCCTGGTATCTTCCATTGGCCAACACTAGGAGTGGAGTTGCTGGAACCTGGACTATTAGCCACAGCTATTACTAGTCCTTTTAATTTAAGCATGCTCTCTTCATTCATTCGTTCATTCGTTCATTCAGGAATGAAGCAATTTAATTGAATTAAATCCAATTCCATGATTTATTTAGCACATATGTCTTCAACCATGTTGAAAATTTTGCCTTTCCTCAAATTTACTTCAGCTATTTTATCATATATTTACTCTTAATAGTATAATATTCTAAAAACAGAACTGAAATTCTATAGAATATTTGCTCTAACTATATAATGTTCTTTGTGAAGTCTTCACAATAGGTCAGAAAATAGATTGTGAAATACAAAAAAAATTCATTCACTAATTCTGCCACTTATAACTGATATATATCCAAAGGGAGAGGAGGATTTATGTATAGTAATAAAATGATAAATCAAACAATATCAGATGCATGCTTTTGCCCCCATGAATCCAAGGCATCTCAGTCACAGAAGGCACATTGCTGATGAGATTTGGGGTTTTGAAATAATTTTGCTCTTATAGGGGCCATGGGTAAACTTCCCCTTTGCCCTGAAGGTTCCTTGAAAATCAACACTCAAAAGACAGATTAAGAAATGGCATATAAATTTATTAGCATGTGCGGGCAAGAATCACAGAGTAATTGCCCAACCACACATGGGGTACAGAGAGTTATTATATATACCTTTCTTCTTAAGCAAAAAGGAGATGAGAAAGTATGCATGATTTAGAGGGGTTTAAATGACTTTTAGGAGAATTCAATGGGTTTGCAGAACATACAATGGCCTGGGACAATGTCTGTTGGGCCCTCAGAGCAGACAATGGTCTGTGACAAAAGCCTGCTCAGGTGTGTTGACAGAGTTCAGTCTTTCTTCCTGCGATGAGTTCAGTTACTGAAAACTTACGGAAGAGACCAGAAGTACTTGTTTTCTTCTTTGACACTTCTGGTCTTTATGCAGATGAGGCAACTTCAGAGAACAACTTTATCCTGTGCTTAGGGAGAGAAAAAGTCAGAGAGACTTTGAGGCTTCTGCTTCAGTTTAGCCTGTCAGAGCACTTTTATTTTGGGGTGTTGGTTTGCGAACTCAACATGCCTAACAAAATCTATCAGATTTATCAGATGATAGATAAACCTATCAAATAGATCTCTCAAATAGATAAATCTATCAAATAGATTGGAGTAAGCAAGTTGTCACACACCAGCGGGTCAAATGTGCCTTGCCTCTTGGTTTTGTAAGTAAAGTTTCACTGGAATCCAGCCATGCCCCCTCATTCACCTGTTGTCTGTGACTGCTTCTACACCACAATGGCAGAGCTGAGTAGTTGTGACAAAGACCACATGGCCCATAAAGCCTAAAATATTTAACACCTGGCCTTTAATACCTTACAGGAAAAAGTTGCTGACATTTGAAATTGATTACACAGTTAAAAATCAAACAAACAACACAAAGCTCATGTCATTTTCCTTCTATGTGGAAGAAAACTCAATACTGATGCAGTCCAGGTTATCTGGGTATGTTTTAATTTTTATTGCTTTTATTATGTGCAACATTAGGATTAATGGTGGGCTTCCAACTTATCTACCTAAATATATGAAAATATTTCCTTGAGAATATTTCCTTTTGAAAATATTACCAATGTTAATGGCATTGAGTGTCTCTCTAAATTTTACAAATGCTATAAAAATCTTATTACTAGTTATTATCCATCTTAACAATTGCTATCTCAAGTATTAAGCAAAGAAATATACTAATATCTTTATTAACATTTTAAGAGTAAAAAAACTGTTATTTTTTAAGATAAAATTTTGTTTATCTTTCTAATCATTTTAATAATCTGATAGCCAGATCCGGGGAAGTATAAATGTGCTTTACAGTTGAATTCAATTTTTCTTTTCTTATTCTCTCCTACTCCTGTACACTTCCTTATGTGTGTAATAGGGAATATCATTGTCCTCTACAAGATCATGGTGTGACCAAAATAAATCAATGTCCAATTCCTGAGTAAAAGCAATCTTTGATGGCTCCACTAATTATAGATTCTGCTCTAGAAATACCAATTGCAGTTATATGAAGTTTTGTAAGATTGTTGCAAGATAGAAACAGTCTCTATCAGGTAAGTGAGATGTGTAGCTAGAATTAGGAAAGAAATTGTCTCCAATTTAACAATTCAGAGATTTTGAGTGCAAGTTGATGGAATTCTGAGAGTGTAACAGACAGAGATGAGTAATGACATAACAGGGACAGTTTAACTGAATGGCTTTTGAGATTAAAGTGAGTATCTGAATGAAAGTACTCCAGGGAAAGACAGTAATTGAAATTGGTCCTTACATTGGTAAGCTTCCCAGCACATTGACACCTCAGTGCATTTGGCATTGTCATGGGAATTCTTTGAACCCATTAACATCTTGGGATTCTTGGCTATTTAAAATTGAAAATGCTGGTGTATGTTTTAAAAGAGATTATTACCATCCTACTAATTATGTTGAATTCTAAGTGAAATTCTGACTCATTAAAGGCATAACTTTACTTCCAAGGATTGCTGTATAGTAAATTTTATAAAAACACAGAGTTGCAGGCATAAAGATTGCTGTGTTTGAATATGAAATAAATTTGAAATAAAGCATGAATATTTTCTCTACTTTCCAGCAATCTTTTATTCTCATTCATCATCTTAATCAATATACCACAAATATTTATAGTTTGTACTTTTGCCAATAATTTAGTTGACTTCAAAATAGACACTATTTTATTGATGTAAGTTTTGATTAACAAAGCATTTTATTTATTTGTTTGAATTGGTTATGCAAATAAAGTACATAATTGAAAAGAAATAATATGCAGTAAAATGTGAACCTCCCATCCCACTGCTGTCAGCAGTCTAGTCATCTTTCCTGGAAGTAATCACTGCCACCATTTTCTTCTGTGTTCTTCCAGAGTCACACTGTGCATAGGCAAGCATTTTCTCACATTTTTTTTTTAATAATGCAAATAGTACCATATGCTTCCCGCAATTCAGGATTTTGCTATTTTAACTTAATAATATACCTTTGAGATTTTCTATCAGCACTTTATTAGTTTCAACAGCTCCTAAATATTTCATTATATGAACATACCATAATATTCTTAACCAGTTCTCATACCAAAGTGTGTTCTAATCTTCTTGTTTTTTGTTTTGCTTATGTTAATTTTTTTGTTTGTATGTGTGTTTGTGTAAGTGTGTGTGTGTGTGTGTGTGTGTGTGTGTAAATGTGTTTTGGGGAGGCTCAAATACAGAAACTATATCATTCAGTGTTCATGTCACACTATCCTACTGGACTGTGTAAGTCTCTTCTGTTGCTCTATTTTATTTGCCTTTTCCTTCGTCTTTGATGCCCAAATCCATTTCCTCCTTACTCCTCTTTCACTGTAACTCAAATATGTATGGGTTTTTTTTTCATGGATATGTATGTATTTTTGTAAACTGTAAAATAGTGTTTTGTGAATGTGTCTTTAAAATTATAATCATGGAATAATGGCATTATATTATTGCTCTATTTCACACTTTATGGTCACTGCTTCTGAATTGCTGCATGATACATGCCTATTAGTTTTTTTTTTTTTTTTTTTTTTGAGACAGAGTCTTGCTTTGTTGCCCAGGCTAGAGTGAGTGCCATGGCATCAGCTTAGCTCACAGCAACCTCAAACTCCTGGGCTTAAGCGATGCTACTGCCTCAGCCTCCCGAGTAGCTGGGACTACAGGCATGTGCCACCACGCCCGGCTAATTTTTCTATATATATTTTTAGATGGCCAGATCATTTCTTTCTATTTTTAGTAGAGACGGGGTCTCGCTCTTGCTCAGGCTGGTCTCGAACTCCTGACCTCGAGTGATCCACTCACCTTGGCCTCCCAGAGTGCTAGGATTACAGGCGTGAGCCACCTCGCCCGGCCATGCCTATTAGTTTTAACTAATTTATTTAACTAGTTTACTTATTTAACTAGTTTAACATGTCATTAGTTTTTCCCAAGTTATTTCCCAGAAATAGACAAGCAGGATGTTTCCAGGATTAAAATAATGCTGTAGTATGCACACTCAGACAAACTCCTGTGTGGACCCATGCACATTTCTATATCCAAGTGTAGCATTGCTGGGTCATACTCAGCTTACCATGTACTGCAGATTGTTCCACACATCAGTTTTGCCAGGCTATATTTCTGCCTGAAGCAGACGGAATTTCTTTTTTCTCATATTCTTGCCAAAATTTGGTACCATATAGCTTTCCAATTATTTTAATTTGGATATAAAGTGTTAATTATTTTACACTGTATTTCTCTGATGATTAAGATTTACAATATCTCATATGCATTTTAATCTATGAAATTTCCCTTTCTATTCACATATATAGTCTGTTTTAATTTGAAATCAAAATGTTTTTCAAATTTTAAGAGACTTACACTCTAGATAACATAGTTTATCGGTTTTTTTTCCCTTATAATTTTTCCCCCTAATGTTTCTCTCAAACCTTCTTTGCAAGACAGGAAAGATTATTAAAGACATAAAGAGATTTTTCTAATTGATAAAGTGCCCAACATATATGGAAGATTTAGTAATTATAAACATATGTGGACCTAAAACAGAATCCCTAAGTAAATTAAGCAAAAACTTAGAGAATCATAAGAGAAATAGACAACTCAACAATTTAGTTAGAGGTTTCAATACTCCTTTCTCAGTTAATTGACAAGATAACTAAAATAGAAAGCAATAAGTATACAGAAGACTTGAAAAATCCTATCACTCAACTTGCCCTGACATAGACGACCTTTCATTCAGCAGTAGCAAAATCCGTTTTCTTTTTAGTGCACATGAAACATTCTTCAGGATAAGAGCCTATGCTAGGACATAAAACAAGTTTCAGTAAATTGAAATAGATTGAAATTATATTATGTATATTCTCTAACCACAACAGATTAAATTGGAAATAAACAACAGAAAGAAGTCTGTGCTTACAGGAAAATTTATAGCCGTAAGCACTTATAGTTGAAAGGAAGAAAGAGCAAAAATCAATAAGCTCAGCTTCCCCCTTAAGAAGCTAGGAAAACAAAAGCAGCAAAGCCAATGCCAAAAAAGAAGAAGATGGAAATAATAAGATCAAGGTGGAAATCAAAGAAATAGAAAAGAGAAAAAAACATTAGAGAAAAATCAATAAAACCAAACGTTAGCTCTTTGCAAGGATCAACACAGTTGATAGATATTTAGCTAGATGGATGCAACAAGAGGGAGAGGTAGAAGCAGAGCATGTAAAAGAGAGTCAACCGTTAGCATGTTGACCCTGATCTCACCTCTGCCACATAAAGGTTGTAGATAGTGAAACTCTCGAGATAAATTTGGGAATCCAAGATTGGAGGCCACCAATGTCTCATGTTTTATTTGGAATACTAGGTGCTGTTAGTCAAACAGATTCTCCCTATGTTTTAATGATACGGAAGCAGTAGGAGAGAGATGGCTTGATGGATGTCAGTGGAAGAGAGAGCCTGAAAGAATCCCCAGCTTCTTGCAATACCAAAGAGCTTTAGAAGATTGTCCAAATGTTGTCCATGCTACCAAGAAAAGTTTGGAACCTAGATAAGAAACAAATAGTGAGAGGATCCCCTAGAGTTTGATGAAGGCCCTCAAGAAGATTGTTTTTCCTGTAGAAAGACATTGTCCATATATTTTCATTGTTAGAGTGCAAAGACAGAAATTATATCTTAATGAATTAAATTCAACTTATTCTCCAGGGAATGCTGAGCTGTAGTAAGTGGAAACTTTATGCAGATTCACGCATAGATTCCTGGGTCCTGGTGGTGTGACCTTGGCAAAGCCATGTGACCTCTTTGAGTTTCCTCATCTGTAAAATAACGTTAACTACTACATGCTTTCACCTAATGCTACAAAACAGTATTGTAATTCTAATGTTTAAATGATATGCAATATGTGAAAGGTGCTTTATAAATGTACATAAGCACTGTTAAATATTATATTATATAATGCATGAAGAATAATGCTTTTCGGAATGTCAGGGATCAGGCAACACAAGTGAAGGGTTCGGAAGGGCATCGTGGCCTGCCTGGTATCCTTAAATCACATCACAGAAATAATTGATTATTATCCTTAAAAGCAATCAGCACCTAGAGCACTCTCTGCCATCTGCTGGGCTCCGAAATAACACAGGGGTCTTTTTGTCATCAGCAACGTCCTGACAAATAGAAACACAGTGTATCAAATATTTTATCGTCCATTTGTTGTCCTCTACCTATATACTTACTTATCTTGGTAAAATGTTGGAAAGCAGTACCATTTATGAAATATAACTCGAGGAAAGCTATATTTTCATCACTCACTGAGTTATGCTTTAACCTATTACTTAGAGATTATATTTAACAGATAGGTGATTGAATTATTGAGGTGTTGATGTTCATAATAATCTTCGGTTCACATAAGGTCTTTACACAAATTTACATTTTGTTCCAGAAGAAATTATTGGAAATAGTAGTCCATTTAATTTATTGGAATTACACTTACAATGAAAAGTTTGTGTACCAGGCAAGCATTTGTTTAGAAGTATTTTAATTTCCTGTAGGATTTGAAGACAGCTCTTAGAAAAGAGTTCCATTGAAGTCATATATAATTTTACCATATAGATTATTGGCCAAATATGTCATATTTTCACAGTCTTTTGGTGATGCAAAACTCATGATATTGTAAAGTCTCAACTGTCAATGGTCAGTTCTCCAGCCCTGTGGATAGCAGAGCTGACTTGCCTTGTTGGAAGATGAGAGTGAAGGTCATTTGCTTCAAGCAAAAAAAAAAATCATGATATTGTTTTTGAAGTCCCTAGAAGATTCTGATTTATACTCAGGTTTGGGAAGCACAATAGATAAAAGCATATAAAATCTATTAAATCAGGATTTTTATTTTCACAAATACAATTTAATAGTCAGTTATCCTTTATAAAATATACGTTTATTAACTGGCTTCTAAGTACCAGGCACTATTCCAGACATTTTCACATCCATTATTTCATTAAGTTCTTTTCAGAGATGCAACTCAGTAGATTAAAAAAACAACGGCGATAACCAAAAAAACCCCAGAATTAATATTAGCCACTCTACTATGGAAGGAATGTAACATAGCGTCATGATGGTGAAGTGAAAGGACATAGCTTCAGCAGCTACTGTTTTAAAATGAAGCAGGCCTTGTCACATTCCTTTTCTGAAATATTGTTTCCTTGTTGATTTGTTTGGAAAGGAGTGATGAAAGGAGGTGAAGAGAGGACAAAATTATTCTATTTTCTTATTATAGACCTTCTATTTTGTGCTGTATGATGCCAATAGAAATAACTTAAAATATCCAAGTTCCCTCAGAAGGTTGTGAGGTACAGCATTGGTGATTTTTGCAATGTTGTGAGGAAATGAGGTCCATAGTCCAGGTCTCAGATGCCTGGAATGCAAAGGGGTTGGGTTACCTTAAAGTTCTCCCCTTCCCATTGCTCTTAAACGCAAAAATCATGAGATGACACCCCCAGGAATGAGAACCTGGGATGGGTATTTTTTTAAAGTCCCTTAGGAGGTCCTGATGCAGGCTTCTGTGCCTGGATATTTGGGAAATATTTCTTCTAAAAGTTTTATCTTAATCTTAGAGAAGAATAGGAATATAATGATACAGAATATGTCAAAACTGTTAAAATTCCTGCTTCCTTTCTCAGAGCTAAAACCTCACAGCATCATTGCAAAACTCCCACTTTAATCCCATGGCTCTTGGGGTTGATTCACTGAGCACTCACAGTGAGGGAGGGAACGCTTTCCCAAGAGACACTGTGGGAACCAGAGTTGGGAAAATACGCAACTTGATGTCTGTTCTTTCTCACTTCTCTGAGCTTTAAAAAAATTAGAAAAAGACAAATCAGATAATAAGGGGAAGAAAAGGACCTCCTTTGCTTTCTCATGCATTATAGAATAAAAAATCTGATATGAAAAAATAAACATAATTGATCATTTTGTTGAAACACCTACTTAGAGAGTTAAACTATAGTACTTCCCCACACCCCTGTCCCTCCATCTCTGATGAGGTGACAGAGGTCCTAAGAGGTTAAATAATTTGCCCCAAATTACATATCTTCTCAATCACATTCCAATTATTGCAAACGACATAGAGTTTAAACAGCTCTCTTTTTAATATTTTACAGTTATAGAACAGAGTTACCCATTTCTCTCTGCTATTCTCAGTCTCGCACTGAAGCTGAAAGGGTTTACCTCATTTTCTGCAACAGCAACGCCCTGGCTTCCCTTAGTCTTACTCTGCAATTGTCCCCACAGGACCAGAGCTATGATGTATAGACAGCAAATACGAAATTCTCACTCTTATTTTTTCAGTCTGAGCTAGATTATTTTAAAATGAAAGATGAGTTTCAGACTAACATCAAGAATGCCTTTGGTACTCCCAAATTGAATTGCTTTTAGGTATAAAAGCAGGTTTGTGTGATTTAATCTAAGTTTATTTTTTAAAATTGTAACTCATAAATACATTGTTCAACAAATGAGCCTATATCTTGCCTTAGAGTCAATCAAATTAGATCTGAGTAGAGAAGCCTAAAACACTGAACGTAGGGATAGAATTTGTCCAGACACGAACAAAAAAATTCAGTAAGGTCACTCATTTATTCAGTTAATCCTGCTCGTGGTTTATGAAAAGATTAAATGAAAGTGATAGTAAACACTGAAAAAGTTTAATATATTAATATTCTTAAATCTTAATTTACCTCTAAATATACGTATGAATATAAATTAGTGTTGACTTGCATTAAAGAAATATTTTGACAACTGTAAGAGACAGTGTATGGAAATGAAAGTTAAATTTTTTTCCAAGTTGAAATCTTTAAAAATAGATATACTTATGTTTTTGACCAGGTCTGTCTTTAAAAATAGCATTCTTCATGTTTTTTCCTCATTTTGACTGATATATGGGTTAATTTTTTTAAAAGTCAAGGTAAAAAATAAAACAAAATCAATTTATTGGTCTATCAGTATCCTTGAAACACTTTAGAATCTTTATGAAAAGTCCTTACAGGAAGGAACATTTTCTTCTTTTTGTGTCTTATCCATTTTTAATCAAGTTATTCTTTTAGGCTTACCTAATATTAGAAAATGAATAATTTTAGAAAAATAATGGTTTTGAAAAATATTAATTTATTCAGGGCTTGAATCAAACAAGATATCAAATAGGACTTTTTGCTTTTTCATGAATGGAGGTGAGGCAGGAAATCAGCCTGGGGAACGCCGGTGGTGGTGGAACGATAGGAACAGAATTTGGGTTACAGATCAATGAAAACAAAAGCTGTAGTCGAAATACGATTGTAACTATCGCAAAAACACCTTATTTACTCTAGTTTGGGCAAACCCTGGGGGAGAGGCCTGCACAGATGGATGGCAAAAGTGTCCTCAAGTAACTCTGACTTCATTATATTAATACTGTCATTATCTTACATTACCACCCCCGTGAATGGGCTTTGGAAGCCATAACACATCCGGGCCTGGTGGATGGGAGGGGATAACACATCCGGGCCTGATGGGTGGGAGGAGCTAACGCATCCGGGCCTGATGGGTGGGAGGGGATAACACATCCGGGCCTGATGGGTGGGAGGGGATAACATTTTCTCATTGGCCTGGGAAACAACAACACAGGAAAGAGGAGAGAAAAGGGGGACCCCGAAAGGACTGGGAGTTGGGCGAGGCGCCACTGTCCACTTGGACCTGTGGCAGCTCTGACCCTTTTGGAGTGTACTATTGTCTATTTGCTTAAATAACCTCCTTGATTACTGATCACTTTGAACAGCCCACTTCCGTGCCTGCTTGGGAGTGTGTTTGCTAAACAAAACTTTCTACTCATGCTTCTCTACTTTGATGTTTGGTTTCAACTTAGTTACTGGACACCAGGACCGAGGAAAATCAAATGCTGGAAACAGGTAAGGCAGATGTGAGAAGATGTGTTTCCTGTCATTTAAAACGGAAAAGGTAAAGCAAAGTTAGATACTGGTATCATAAATAGAGACCACCCGAACACTTGAGGCTCAAATATTTTCAGTCTTACTTTAATGAGCTCTACACTTTAAACCCTGATAAGAAAGGCCTTCCTTCTCCACTTAAAAGATATCAAAGAATACACCTGTGTTTTCTTTGCTTTGCAGTTTCTTTTGTTCCATTTAGAAATTATGTTGTCTTTCAAGTGTATAATAATATCATCTGCAAAGAGGGTTAATTTTACCTTATTCTTTCATGTTTGTAAACTTCTAGTATCTTTTTCTGCCATAATGTCAATGGCTGTACCTCCAGCTCATTAGTTATGGTAATAATGAGCATTCTTGTCTTCTTCCCCATACCAGTGTATTTTTCCCACTTAGTAAGCTAATTCCTGGGCTTATATGTATGTGTGTGTGTGCGCGTACACCAGTGTTTGTATATTTTTCACTGATTTCTACTTTTTTAGGTTTTTTTCCTTGTGAATAAAAAATTAGCATAGAATCTTATCAAACACCATTTCAGCATCTGGGAAAATGTTCATGTTTTTTTTTTGGTCATAGATCTATGAAAAGAATGAAATATATTAAAAGATTTTCTAATATTGAGCCATCCTTGTATGCCTGGAATAAATATCACTTGTTTCTGATGTATTGTTATTTCAATGTGCTGCTGCTGGGCTTGCTAATATTTAAAATTTTCTTAAATATTGAAAGTTGGTCAGCATTTTGTTTGTTTTCAATCTTTTTTATGTTTTAATATCAATGTTACATAGTTTACTAAAATAATTTGAAACTTTATTTTTTAATGTACTGTAGAATAGTTAATTTGTATAAGGATTATTTGTTGAGAGTTTAGAATTCTCTGTGAACTGTCAATGCCTAGTGTTTTTTTTTTTTTATTTTGGGGGATAGCTTCTTTATATTCAACTTTTTTATTTTTTCAGGATTTATGTATATTTTATGGTCACTGTTGGTAAATTATATTTTCTATAAATTTTTTATTTCATCCAAATTTTAAACTCATTGTTCTTAGAGTTAGGAAAGTAATATTTTAAAATTAGCCTGCTTCTATGCTTATCCCCTTGTCATGTCTTTTTTTGCACGTGCTCATAGCTTTCTGCCTTCTTTTTTCTTGATTAGAATAATCAAGGTTTTAATCTATTTTATTGATAAAACGTTTTATTTTTATTACTTTTGTTGTTTTAATTAATTAATTATATTATTAGTTCTAATCTTATCTGTTTCCCCCTCCCCCCTTTTTTTGGTATTCTCACTCATTTCTGCTTTTATTTCTATATTTATTCATTTTTCTTTTTTTCTATGGCTTATACCCAAAGTCAGTACATAGTGTCTCCTCTATAATTGTTTTTCAGATATTTTGAATTTTTAGTTTACAATTCTTCTTCAATGTAAAAGTATTTTTATGATTGGGCTTTTTTTAATATAATAAAATTATTTTCAGGTGGAAGGACTTTTGTCTTTTATTTTGTATCAATTCCTGGTTTTACTATATTATGGTTAGGGAATGTTTTCTGTAATATTTCATTTTTGAAATTATGAAACCTTTTTTATGATCTAAAATGATATGATTTTTTAAAATGAATATGTCATGGGCCCTTTTACCTATTATGAGAGAGCATGTTAGCATATATGCATTAAATCTATTTTTTAAAAATATGTTGTTTAGGTCTTTACTATTCTTACTTATGTTTTTATCCAAGTAATCTATCTTCAATTGAACAGTGAATTTTCAAAAATACCTTATTATATATTACTTCATGCCATTTAACAAAATCAAAATTATTTTGATAAATAGTTGTCATATTTTAGCATCTTTTTCTCCCACTTACTGACATAGTTGCAATACCATGCAAATATTTTCTGGAGTATTTCCAGATAGTGTTTTAACTTAATTACAATTTGTTAAAAGTCAAAGATCAAAAACTTGCCCTGTTGTTAAGAGGGCAGATTCTGGACATGGAATTCCCCACACAATGTAGCATTTGTAATCTCAACACCAATTCTTGTTTCATGAACATCCACTCTCTCTATAAGGAAAGCCTATGAAATATTTAGCAATTCTTTTGTTATTTTAAAATGAACATAATAGTTCAAGCTGATGAAAGTTACTACCATAGAGCCCTATTTATATAGAATATGACTCCTGTTTACTTAGGGTCAAATTCCTTACATTCAAAACATGTGTGGCACTCTTTCCCTTCAAAAGAATGCTTTTCTGCAATTCATCAAATTTCATTGTGCTTGTGTAAATGGGCACATCTATTATGCATAGTGAGGGCTCAAAAATGTGAAAGGGATGTCAGAGAAAAGTGATTACTCCTGATCACATACAAGATATATATATTCTACTCAAGTGAAAGATGTAATTACAAGAAAAAAATGCCTAAAGATCTCTGTGAAAGAAGAAAACAAGAATTAAAAAAAAATTTCTATGTCTAATCTTGTGCTTATTTAGAAATATTGGAGAATTACTATTGCTTATTTGAAGCAAACTCATTTCTTTTTACAGAATAAACACATAGAACTTAAAAATAAACTTAAAAATACTTAAGAAAGTTTTTAAAAACTTTGTGCTGATACACGAATGGTAATAATTAAAAATGCTTTAGCAACTCAAGGTTTAACAAAAATGAAGGGAACATAGAGAAAAAATTCACAAAACAGAAATAAATCTGGCCTATAATCATATAAAAAATTGAACATAGCTGTGAAATGGTATGTCATGTCTCTGCATGTGACATTGTTGAAGTTCTTTTTTTTTTTTAGTTCTTTTTTAAAAAGGTAATATTCAATGATGGTAGGGGTGTGGTGTGAAGGGCTGCTGATGGGATTATAAATTGGTGTAGCAGGTTTGTGCAGAAATTTGATATGTACATAGTGCCAAAATATCCCAAACCAGTCAACCACTTCTTACCTCTAAAGGAAATATTTGGAGATAAGTATAAATCTTTACATACAAGTATGCTCATTGAAAATTATTTATGACAAAGATACTCAACTTCTTCCCTAGACACAAACTAAATATCCAATAATTGGGAAATAAAGTGAAATAAATTATAGCCTATTGATAAAGTGGAAGATTATATGGTCATATAAAATTAGTATTTTTGAAGGGACTTTAACAGCATTGAAAAATATACACAAGGTGACATAAAGTAAAATCTGGCTGCATACTTCTATTTGCATGTGATTTATGATACAAAGCCTTCAGTAATAATTTAAGGCACACATTCTTACACATAAAAATTAAGAATATTACTGGGAGTAAAATTCTAAAATGTTGGCAGTAGATATTTATAGATGATAGAATCATATCATTTTGATTTTCTCCTTATATTTTAAGTGTTTTCCACAGTTTGTTTACTCAATATATATAAGAAAATATTTAAGTATGATTGTTATTGGGGGAGTTTATCACACTTGTTTATTTCTAATTTTAGTTCTTTAACCACCATTTCTGTAGAATTATCAGACAAGCCAATAATCACTTTATTGTATTCAATTTTGTAACACAGAGACTCAGTGAGCACAGATTCACATATTTACTGTCTTATCTCTTCCCTTCTTTCCCAGTGATTAGTTTCAAACCTCACTCTAAAACACCTGCATTGTGTGTAAAGTTGGAAAGAAAAAAGAATTTATACCCCACCATAAAGTTGAAGTAGCCATATTACTAAAAAATAGAGAATTAAAAAAAAAAGAAAATAATCCTTGGCATCCTTAAGAAATGATTAAGTAAACAGCAATCACATTAAACAGTACCAAGTACATATATTGCAATGAAATATACACAGAGGACTTATTCTTCAAATGTATCATTTACTAAGAGTATAAATTGAAATTTAAGTAGAGATCTGAATTATTATGAAATTGTCTAACCAAAGTGTTAAAGAGAGGAGAACTTTTTGTTCAGTTATTACAAACAATGCTAATCTGAAGACTTTTTAGGGCTGGCACTTGTGTCATGTCAATTTGCAGAGTCACTGTGTGGATGTGCTGTAATGGCACTTTATTAGCCACTTGTGACTGGACAGAGTGATTATTTCAGGATAGCACAGGAGATCTGATAGCTCCAAGTAGACATAGCCTTAGACTGTTAACTCGCCTGAGAATCATCTGTGTTATGACAGTGAGAACGATGGAGCGGCAGAGTCAGAATTCTCTGCCTAAGCGTGTTTTTTTAATTTCAAAATATTAAGGTGGTACACATGTTTTTGTTACATGGATAGTTTTTATAATGCTTAGGTCAGGGCTATTAGTGTGCCTATCACCTGAATATTGTTCATAGATTGGGGAAGTGAGGGAAGTACCAAATTTTGGCAGATACAGCACTCATATGCCTTCTTTTGTAAATATTGCAAAATATGGAAGACCATCCCATTAGTTGGATCTAGGTACATTCTTTTGTAGTATTGTCAATTTTTATGCTAATTTACTTCAATTCTAGGATCTCAGGCAGCCATTGGTTGGCATTTATTTAATTAACCATATTTAAATTTTCAAAGCTAAAAGTAAATATACCCCTACAAGAACAGTAGTAAAGATGCCTATTTATTCACTTGATTCAATTTTAACACCTGGCAGATATTATTTTAGACATATCTGTGTGATTCTTTTTTATCTCAGAGGAAAGTACACTGGGCACTCTCTGGTACTCTTGAAGACAAAACTTTTGGCCACTACCTTGTAATTAGTAGACAAAGGTATATTTTTAGGTGTAAAAGGAATGTTAGGCAAAAATGAGCAGTAATTCAAAATGTTATTATCAAACTGACATTGAGAGTACAACATTCTCTTATAACTGACATCTGAGAACAAGCAAACTTAAACACATCTTCAAATCAAGTCTATAAAGTACATTTCCTGAATTTACTGATTTATTTGGCTGAAACTCAGTTCACATTTACTGATTCTTCCAACTTTTTGTGGATTTACCTGGTTTGGAACTGAAATAGTGGTAAAAATATCCATCTGATTTAGTTATTATTTAATACATAACACTAACGTTGTATTAGCTGCTGTACAAAGCAACTTATAATAGTTCTCCATGATTCTGCATTTGAAACCATCTTTGTTTAATCTAGGAATTAAGATAATTGACTGTTTCTAAGTTGTCTCATTTGTCGTACAGGAATATAGTCATAGAATCTTAAGAAAACAATAGTCAGCCCCATAGAAATTCTTCATTATCTTAGCATTTACAGTCTCCAAAAATAAGACTTTCTCTCTTAAGCATAATTCTTACTGCTTCAAAATTCAGTATACTCAATTTTAATAAAGAATCTGATTCCATCATTGATGTACTGCTAACAGATTTCAAGTCCTATCACTCCCCTTCTGCTCTACAACTGGACAAGCTGAGAAGAAAATCCAGTTGCTCCCTCCTTTGGCACCAGCTTCCAAAACATGTTAATTTCTTCCTCTTCTTGTTCACATATTTTGGTGTACGTCATTTAAAAAAAAATTTTTTTTGTAGCTGTAATGGAGTTGTAGGAAAAGGTGAAATTAGATATGTATGTATTCAATCCACTGTCTTTACCTGGCCATCTACTTCTTCAGCTGCTGTTCTTGAAACAGGTCCCAATCTGGAATTTACAAGATTACTCAGAGATAACAAAGATTCATCATGACTCTAGACTGTGATGATGTCAGAGACTTATTCATGTGTCATCAAGAATGGGAGGGGCTACTATAGGCCTAACATTAACCATGGAACAAGAAACTGCCATGTATGATTCCTCTCATACCCAGAGCTCATGAGGAAGCTCATAATTCTGAATTAAAGTAGGATCTCAAAATCAGTTGTTAGTTTTGGTAACTTTGGAGCCAGTCATAGGGTGGCTGTTATGGGACTGAATGTTTGTGTCCCCCTAAAATTCATATGTTGAAGCCCTAATCCCTGATGTGATATTAATATTTGGAGATGGGGTCTTGAGAAGTAATTAGGGTTAGATTAGGTCATGAGGATGGAGCTTTCATGATGGGATTACTGGCTTTATAAGAAGAGGAATAGATCTCTCTCTCGTCTTTCTCTCTGTGTGTACTAACGGAGAAAAGGCCATGTGAGGACACAGTGAGAAAGCCCTCACCAAAACTGAATAAAGCCAATACCGTGATCTAGGAATTCCAGCCTCCATAACTGTGAGAAATAAATTTCTGTTGGTTGAACCACTCAGTCTATGGTGTTTTGGTAGGATAGCCTGAGCAGATTAAGAGAGTTGCCAACCCTGTCTGTGAGGATGTTCATGATAAAATAAGATGTTACAGACTTTCCTACTGTTGCTAGCTCTTTGGCTGAGCTTGGCTGGACTGCAAGAGATAAGCACTTAACCATGAGAAACAGCTGGAGATTAATTGCAAGTAGAACGTGTACTCTGAAAGCCATGTGGACCTAACTCTCCCAGCTAATGGCATTTTATTGGAGTCATGTGACTGGATGTTTTTAATGAGAAGCTGATGAAACTCATTAAGCAAAATCTTTATTCATGGCAAATATTGACAGGGGAAGAATGCTATAATGACTTCTGCTACAGAGCGATGGGTATGTAGCTATCATACTCCTGCTCACAGAGTTGTACTGAAGAACTGGGTCATTTGAAAGAACTACTTGATGGAACTGGGAGGCTAATACCACACCAAAATGAGTCATGAAGTGAACAGGAGATAATAAAGTAAATTCATGGAAAGAAAACTATTCAGATAAGCAGTTTAGACTTGAAAGGAAACAGGGAAGGGAAGCAGTTTCAATGGGAGGGAAACAGACTAGGGAAGCACTATTTTTTTCTAGGATAAGGAATGTAAATCTGTGGTCAAAAGGAAGTGAAGGGGCCAATGGAGAAGGAAAGAATAAGGTAAAAATAAATGGACATAATTAGGAGAGAAAGTTCTCAGAGCAGACAGGAAGGGAGGAGATCTAAAATGCAGGGGGAAAGGACTAGCTCTGGATGCAAGTGGGAACAGTGAAAAAAGATAAGAATGGCTCAAGACAAACTTGATGTGGAGGGGCAGAAATTTAAAGAAATTCATGTTTGACAGTATTTTCTTCTTTAAATTGGATAATTTGTTTTCTGTTAAGAATGAGAAAATTGGTATTTATATTAAATAAGGTAAAAATAAAATTGTAAAGACTGATATGGAATAGGATAATGATATGAGTAATGTTGAATAATATCTTTGTGGACCAGTATTGATGAACACGCCCAAGGTCTGACCTTTGCAGACCTGGTGGACCATTGGTGGGACTCACTTGAACATATTTTCACCACTTTTTGTGGATCTGATACTGAACTTCGCCTCAAAAGTGCTATTGAGAAGTAGAACTTCACAATAAATAAGAATTCAGTGGTGAACTGGTTTTAAGAGGGTGAGGGAGATTAGTATAATGGAAAGCAATTAAAATTTGAAATAGATAAATTTTTGTATTCTGCCCATGCTACTTGCAATGTGAGAATATTAAGTAGACACTCTGAAGCTCAATTTTTGTAGCCATGAAATGGGAGGGTAATGATAGAATTAAATGAGATATTTTGGTGTTTTTATTGTCACATTATCATCTTTATTGTTGATATAGTCTAGGAAAAAAAATACTTGCAACACATTTGTGACAGATTGTGCTTTCCAAAGATGGTCACAACAGTATCTCTCATGTCACACTATCTTCTTACAATATATTTTTCGTAATCCTTCCGTTGAGAGGTAAGATTTATATCCCATGCTCTTGAAACAAAGAAGGTTCTGGGACTGTTTTTACTAATAAAGTGCAGCAAAAGTGATGTCAGATGACTTTCAAGGCTGGGTCACAAAAGGCGACTCAGCTTCCGCCTTGCTTACTGAAACACTGACTCTGGAGTTCTGGGCTGCAATGTCAGTGATACTACTTCCTTGAGGCCACAATGCTATGAGGAAGCCCAAACCGTTCCAATATGAAGAGATCACATGGAAAAACTATGAGACTATACGAAGAGAAAGAAGCTTGGCCAGCCCCATACCCTGCCCCACTGTACCACACTATGTTTTCACCTGCAATCTGATTGCAACTTCACGAGAGACCCTGCTCAGCCAAACTATCATGGATTCCTAAAACAGATAGAAATCATGAGAAATAATAACATTATTATAGTTTTATGACATTAAGTTTCTGGGAGACGTGTTTTACAGCACTAGTAACTGATATGATTAGTTTTCTAGACTTTCTCAATTTTTTAAAAAAGGTTTCCTTAATAAATGGGAAGATTATGTTCACTGTTACATTGCACATATTGTCTTAAGAATGAGATACTAATTTTAAGAGGTGACTGTTTTCCTTCTCATATTTATTGCTAGAAATTTATTTTCTTTGATCTGTGAGGGTTATAATTCTCACTTACTTTTCTCATCCTTATTTCCATCTCTTCTGGGAGAAATGAATCTGAATTCCATAAATGAGAGTGACAGCTTTACTTTCTAGATAAGTACAGTCACTAGAATCAGCAACATCTTCTTTCAGCATAAGCTTATTTGAAATTACCTTTATGTTATGCATAATGTATTTTCAAAGTATTTCAATGCATCTATCATTTGGAGATAATCATGGTTTCCTATGTATTCTCTACTTTTGTAAATCTCATAATTTTGATCTACTTTTCATATGTGGTTGATTCTTCATATATTTTGCAGTAAAGTTCTCTTCTTTAGTGTGTTCAATGGCTTGCATCATTTATAATAATATAGTTCTTAATATAGTTCTTATTTGCAATCTTGCCTTTTGTGGCCAAAGTTCTTGAAACACCCAATCTCTGTGGTTATCTATTGAGTCAAATTGATGATGATAACAATGACAATAATGACATGAACCTTTCTCTTTCTCCTTCTTTTCTTCTTCTCTTTGATCTTTAAGGATTTCAGTTTGTGTCCTAATTTTGTTCACTGCTAAAGGAGTTACCAATAATTAAGATATCTTTACTCACTTTTCACATTATAAAACTCATAGTCTTTTTAAAATTTCAGAAGATTACAGAGGTATGAACATTTTGGTTACATAAATTGCTTTTGTACCATTTGAGTCAAAATTATAAGTGTGACCATCCCCCAGATAGTGTGCATTGTACCTGTTAGGTGTGGATTTACCCATCCCATTCTCCCTTCCACCCCTGCTTGATTTCTGGTGACTGTTATTTCCATCTATGCACATAACTGTTGATCGATTAGGTCAATTTAATGGTGAGTGCACGGGGTGTTTGTTTTTCCATTCTTGTGATACTTCACGTAGAAGAATGGTCTCCAGTTCCATCCAGGTTAATACAAGAGGTATTAGCTCACCATTGTTTTTTATGGCTGAGTAATAGTGCTCTGTGGTATACATATACCACATTTTATTAATTCACTTATATATTGATGGGCACGTGGGTTGTTTCCACACCTTTGCAATTGTGAATTGTGCTGCTATAAACATTTGAGTGCAGGTGTTTTTTTTAATAGACTGTCCTTTTTTTCCTTTGAAACTCATAGCCTTAATTGTATGTTAGCCTTAGGAAATGTGTATCATCAAGGAACAAAAGAAAAGCAGTTTTTCTTGCTCCCCTTTTCAGATATCCCTGAATCCTTATTGAAAGTGCTTCTAAGATAGACTTGTGAAATTGTCTAATTTGCTTTTGGTGTTCCCAGGGTTTACACACTTTCTCCTATTTCAGATATCAGCCCCTCTGTCCACCCTTCCCAGGTCTGAAAAGCCACATGTTCTCTTTCCTAAAACCATAGAAAAGCTTACCCTTAAATTGTTGATTCACACTAAAATATAAATGTCTAGTCATGGTATACATTAAACCTTTTCAGGAATTCATTCTTTTTAATGGTAATAAAGCTAAAGAAATGAAAACCTCATTCTAGATTTGCTAGTGGATGGGAAAAGGTTTTGAAAGTGGCATCGGGTCTTCTCAATAGCCTTGAAAAAACATTTGAAAGTGATCACTGGATCAAAGAATTGGTTTATTTCAAACTTACATTTATTAATTTTCTAACATATACTTATGCATAAGATCATGTTTGCTCAGATTTGGGTCTCAATTGGTTCATTCAGACCTGGATAAGTGGGAGAAGATATTTGATATGTCCAAACTGTTGCTTTTCAAGCTATGGGATTCTCTTAAATAAAGAAAAAAATGCAATAAAAGCAATAGTGTAAAATACAGTTTAAGTGTTCAATGGTCTTATGCCTTCTCTGTGAAAGCAGGAAGCCAGAATCAGTAAGTAGGATGAAGAGAAATATATTTCTTTTACTGCACATAAATGAGATCATTTTATTTGTAGCCACCTCATCCCTGGGAATACTCATACGGAAGGCATGTCTTAAACAGTACACCATTTCCAGAGGGAGAGGGATAGAGAGAATGTAATGTACACTGCACAGTCTGTTCTCTGTTCTTAAGAATTTTGTTCCTTGGGCATTGTTTCATCTGGGAGCTGAATATATGTGAATTGTAAGATTTATGGTCTGGTTGAATGTTGTTTGAATCACAGTGGCTGTGATTTTACTTTGCTGATCTCTTGAAAGCCAGACATAAGTCAATGGAAACAGAATTTTTGTCACCTTTATACCTAGGTTAGTATTATAAATTCTTCCAGAATACTAATGAGGTTAACACTATTTTTTTGTTTACATTTGATTCCAGCATACGTTAGGGCAGTTACTGATAATTAGATGTTTATTAGGAGAATACATCTCCTTGTTTAGTGCATGAAGTATTTGGGGACTCCAACAAGTATTTTGATGTAGCATTTGGTATACTATATGAATTTAATAAACAGTTGTTAAATAAATATCATTGTGTAATTGAATGCCTGAGTTTGAATCTCCCTTCTGCCATTTTTAGTTCTATGAATTCTTTGTTTCCTCATCCATAAAATGGTGGTGATAATAATTTCTACTTATTAGGATGGATTAAATGTGTTAATACCAGCAAATTACTTAAGAAAGTGCCAGCACATATTGATAGCAAGCACTGCCTTTAGTCACTCGCCTCTCACTAGCATGCCCAAAGATAGTGTATACACTCCTGGCCACACCACCAGACTATAACCAGCACAGTGATTTTTTAACCTTCACTTTACACAGGAAAACTTGGAGGTCTTTAAAAAAATACTGATACCTAGGTTCTCACTTTTAGTGAGTTTGATCGAATTGGTTTAGGGCTTGACTTGGGAATAGAGAGTTATAAAGGCTCCCCAGGTAATCCTAAAGTACAGCCAAAGCTGAGGAAATGCTGGACTAGACATGATGAATAAAGTCTTGTCCACTGCCAAATCTTATGGCTTTTCCTCACAGTATCTGGAAGTCACTAATAATATATCAAAATCACTCTTTGTCAGATTTGCAACTCCTTTTATGCTAGATAAAAATCCAGATAGGTAATATCTTTATAATCTTAACTTTTTTTAAGCCTGTATTAGTGCCTCTTTGACCCAGGGTGTGTGGGTTGTTAAATTTGTTTCTGTCGTTTTACTGCTTTGTGAGATATGAACATAATAATGAATTTTACATATGCATATACTTCAGAAGTGGTGATTGCATGTTTTCGAACCTTCTTTTTGGAGACTACTGCTTTGACTTAGTACCGGGGAATAGAACGGCTAATGTTCTCTGAATAGGCATTTGTTTTGCTCTAAGAATTCCTTAAGCATGATGTCGGTGACTGACGAGATGAAAAATGGTTCTGTGATTCATTTCCAGTCTCAGGCTTATAGAAACACTTAAATATTTTGAAATGCCCTCCTACATCCTGTAATTGTACTAAATCAGAACTGAAAGGATCTCAACAATCTGAGATAGAACCAAGGGTTAAAATATCATACTCTATTTTCTTTTTCACAATGCACTGAAGCTATGAAAATAAAGTTTACAAAGAAGCATGACATATGATTGACAGGCAAATTTGAGCTTCAAACCTATCATACTTCATTATAATTTCTCTGCACAAGTAAAAAAAAAATGTTATGTGCCCCTCTCATGCCCTAAACATCAGGTGCACCAAATGAAACAACAAATTCATGGATTCTTGGAAGCAATTGCAATTCCAGACCATTTTGGGCCAGTCATTAACATCTTTTGTTCTCTTAATGCCTTGTAAAGTTATTCTCAAGCAATGTTCTGACTGACTATGACTCATAGTCAGGGGACAGGGCCAGGGCCAGTGGAACTTCTCAGTGTGAAGTGCTTTCTGTGGTATAAAGACACTTCTACTGCACTTTAATGTATGAACTTTGAAAGCAGCAGATTCAACATGAGCTTTATATCAAGAAAGAATGCAGGGCTCCTAAGGAGCAGCAGACTCTCACTGAAGTACATAAACAATAGTGTAATGGCATAAAAACATAGTTCAACTGAAATAATTTGTAGTCGTTTGTAGCAAAAAGAGAGTAGCCTTCAAATTTTCAGATGATTGAATATACCCAAGTATCAGATTTCATTTTAAGACACCACGTCTTGACTGTAATATTCATTATAGATTTGTTCATTCAACAAGTATTTAGAGAGTAGCTACCATGGGTCAGGTGTTAGGAGTTGAGACTTCATAGTGAACAAGACTAGCAAGTTTTCTGCCATTATGGAACCTATTAGAAGCACTAATAAAGGAAAAGAAAATTCATGCTATTCCTTGATACCAGTGTTATCCAGAACATGATATTTACCTGAGCCAGCCTAGTGGTTTGGGAGTTCATTAACATATCCAGAAGCATGGTTTAGAAAAACCTAAGTCATTGTTCAACAACTGTACAAACTATTGGGATCAAGAGAACAGTCCAAATCTCTCCAAATAAGTG
Organism: Lemur catta; assembly: GCF_020740605.2. Lineage (NCBI taxonomy): Eukaryota > Metazoa > Chordata > Mammalia > Primates > Lemuridae > Lemur > Lemur catta. The sequence continues at coordinate 79,261,936 of NC_059132.1, read as the reverse complement.
ACCCTTACTAAAGGGTCGCTTATTAAACCATCTCAATGGAAGTGGGTGAATATCTATCCTTTGTAACATTATGATGGTAATTTCTAATTACCAACCCTCAGTGTCAGCTCCTTAACAAGTGAGATTACTAATAAATGTGTCAAATCATAAGTACTTTTGATTCCCAGGGCATGTTACCCTAAAGCGTCATGTTCATTTATTTCATCAGCATTTAATACCACAGCACATGATTTATGTGGTATGATTCCAATGCATTGTTGGAGAAAAGAAATAATTCCTTGTATATAATTATCTGGGAGGGTAGGTCTTTGACAGAGGAATTACCCGCTTAAAGATGATCACAGATGATGCTAGTCACTGGAGAATGTCTGAAAGCAGTGTCTTGTTCCTAGATGAGTCTTTAAAGAAGCCTTCTATAGAACAAATGATTATAGAAGTCATGTACTTTAAATCCCAAATTCTGTTAGCAAAGCAAGCCTCCTTTGTATTATTGGGTACTTATATTTCTTAGATCAAATAAAGAGAAAAGTAAAAAGACAGTGAGAGAAGAAAAAGCAAATTTTCTAAGATCACCACTATCACCATCACCACCACCACTAACAATAAAATCACCAGTCAATTGCAACTGATAGCAGATGAAGCTGAAGGGAGACAGCAAAGGAGAATAGAAGGAAGTGAAATGCGTGAAGAAGTACATATATGTGGAATTATGTAGACGTTCTACTCCGTGATATTAATAGTAAATCGTCTGATCTCATATATGATTCAGAAGACTGAAGGCTGAATTTCAGGTATTTTCATTAGAGATTGTTCACCTTTGAAATATGACATATCTTTATTTTCCTGTCTTGAAATAAAAGAACAGAATAACAAGAAACTCCATTTATCTAGTAAGACCCTAATCAGAATGAAATGGTAGATATTAATGTTCTAAACATTATTTTAAATATTGTAACAAGTCTTTTTTTATTTGCTTTATGATGAATATATCTTTTTGTGATTTTTCCCTGATCTAATTTCTGTCTTTTATATCTCCTTTTGATTGGCCCATTTGTCATGAGTTTAAAAAGCAGAGCTGTTTACCAGTATCAAGTGAACAGTCTTATAATATTGAACAATTACTAACTGATTACTATGTGTTCAACACTGACCTAAGAGGCTAATGTGAATTTTCTCATTAATTCTCATGAAAGTTCTTTGGTCTAGGTGGTATTGTTATGCTATTGTACAGCTGGGAACATGAGTAACAGAGGTTAAGTGACTTGCTCACTAGTGCTGCCATGACTTACAACAAAGGCAGTCTGATTCCAGAAGCCGTCCTCTTAACAATCCCATTAAATAAAAGGAAAAAAAGCCAGGAATAAATGGGGTTTCTTGAAGCATACTTTATGATTTTTGCTTAATATTTTCAACTAATTCAACATTCTACTGATATTTACCAACTGTCTTTCAGTACCGTGCTGCACTGTGCTATCAGGGTGAATAGCCTGTAAGGCCTGCCACACGGAATATATAATTTAGAGAGAGAATGAAATACAAATCATTTATCAATTTTCAATATATTGCAAACACAGGTCTGTGTGTTTTGGGCCCATTTTAATTTTATTTTTACAACATAATTTTCACCAAAACTTAAATAACTCAGAATATATAATACACATTGAGTTTGTGAGGTTTTTATTCTATCCTTAGCTTTCCTAAAAATGTTGACTGTGTTGTTAGGCAAGTTGCAACGGCTTATTACATCAAGTACACCATCTACCACATGATGATCACCTACCACAAATGAAGGAGAAAATGATGACATAGGTTTTTGGTAGAGTTCTCAGCTCTGTGGTAGGGCAGTTTGGAAAACGAACACAAACTCTCATTGTCCACCTTGAATAATTACTGTATAGTGGAGACTAATCCTTGATCTCAAGTTAATAAGGGGAGGCTACCTAAATGTGCCTAATTTGAGAGGTTACAGGTTTAAGCAAATATACAGGGATCAGAAGTAGTAGTCATGCTGTGAAATGAAAGTGCTCCAGGAGTACTTGCTTTTTTAGGGATGTTGAAATAATGGATTGAAACCATGGGAACTGAGTGACGCATCTGGTAAGCTGTTTATACATTGTAATAGAGGTGAAAAAGGAAGGTGAATAGTGAAGCTGTTGAGTTGTGAGAAAAGGCTACAAATACATGAAAAAGTGGACTGGAAGATAAGTGAATAACGATGTTTTTGGAAGGAGAATTTTCCAAGCCAAAGAATTTTTCTTGGCATATCAGTAGAACATCTTGCTGTTTTTATGTTGAAAGTGAGTCCACATTAAAGTATAATAGTTTAGTGATGTTTGCTTCCTTGTGATTTTCTGAAGCTTATAATAAGTGTACTGGGAATAGCTTAAGTGTTGTAGTTTACATCAGAAAGTAATTAACAACATGGTGGTCAGGAGAGATCTTCTAATGTCTATAAAATATGTGCTAGTGGTTTTTTTCACTTTGCCTCTTTCTTTTTTACCTTTTGGCTATGATTTCTTAGGAATAACAAAGAGATGACAAATTATGTTTTAAACTCATAGTTCTTACTCTTCATCTCCCTCCTACATCTTTTTTCATTTGAGTAGCCCCTAGTTGAATAAGGATTTTCCACCTTTGTAATATCCATATTAAAAACTGAATTTATAAATGTCTATAACTTCTACAATGAAAGTGATGGTAGTAGAAAACGTTACCATGTGTGTCTAATTGTAAATAGATGACAATTACTTTTTTGTATGTTCATAACATAAAAATGATGACATTATTAAAAATATCTTATTTTTTACTGAACATAGGCAAAGCAATAGTGATATTTAACTTATTAAAAATGCAAACTCACAGGCCTTTTTTCAGACTTACTGAATTAGAAACTCTGTAGGTAGAGCCTAGGAATATAGGGTTTAATAAGCTCCTCAAGTGCTCCCTATGCAAACTGAAGTTTGAGAAGTACTGGTTTATATCACTTTCACTCACATTTTCTTGGTCAGAACTTGATCATATGACCCCAGTGGCATACAAGGCAGTGAGAGCAACCAGTTCTCAGAACACTACCTTTTGATACACAGAAGCATGCAACTAGATCCAGTCTTTGGCAAACAGCTAACTGTATCTTGCTGACATTAAGCTTTCAGAAGAAAAGTTAGATCTCAAGAATATGTGTTTTACAAGACACTTGAAGTGTGTTTGACCAGCAGTCAACCCAATTTTATGTATTTTCATTGCTTTATATCTAAAATATAGGGACAATTTTATTTTATATTTTTGGCACTTTGGAAAATTTTTCAACCAAAGACTTCTTAGAGAAAAAGGTTTCTATGAGGAAGATGTGTTCTGAAAGCAGGAGACCTGAAATTCTATTTTATTTCTGCCAATTGTTAATCAAGTGAGTGACATAGGAAAACCTGCATCTCTTTTAAGAAATACAAATTAAAATAAAGGGTCGAACACTGAAGTTACTTGAGGCTTAACAACTTTATGGTTTCTGTGTTAATATTTTGTGATTATAATTAAATTGAATAATTAAATGAATATGTATTAGGCTATTTATTTTATCCTTTGCAAAAGTAGTTCCCAGAGATTAAGAAATGTAGTCTAGTGATAGGGTAGTTACATAAATAAAGAAATTAAAACTACATATGTGATTTTGTTCTTTCATAAATTTCATGTTTCATTTTTAAAACAAATTTGTTGGCCTACTGAAATAACTAATTTACAACTTAAAAAGTATTTCTAATGGCATTATGAGGTAGACCATATAGCATTTATTAATTATACATTTTAAATATTTCCTCATTACTGTATAAAAAATAACTGTTTATTACTGTATGCTTAGTTTATGGAACTATACTTAGCATAATAGCATGCAATATAAATTTGTTAAATAAATGAAACAAAATATTAAAAATATTAAGGCATATGGTTTACTTATGACTCTGAGTACCTCCCTAATCATTCCCTAGACTGTTATGTGGTTAACAATTTCATGCCTTATAGATCTATTAAAGAGCATGATCTATGGGAACCACCAGTGTAACCAAAGAAAAATAAAAAGACCGCCATGTGGTTATCTCTGACAAGTGATATTAGTGAGTCAAGTGGACACTCTGTGGTATGTGGATTTTTAAAACCTTGTGCAGGTATTAAATTCAAAAACAAAAAGTCCAATTTGTAAAAAATAAATAGCAAAAGGAGAAGACCTCTGTTTGAGCTTGTGAAAAGGCAAGGTAAATAAAATATATTTGACAGAAAAAAATATCATTCTTCAATTAAAGGAAGAAAACTATTTTAGAGTGCCTTTGCAAAGAAATTAATGGTTAGGATAAATGCAGTTTTTTTGGTCACTTATCCTTAACTTCTTTGTCAACCCAACCCCAGTGACACCTTCCCAGAGATCTTTGGCTCATTTCTTAGGAGCTGGCCATCTTTTTTCTCTGTTTCAAAAAGACAGCAGACTATTTCTTCTTCTGGGCTCTTAAAATGAATCACAGAGCATTTCATTTGTTCAGAGCAAAGATAGCCTTTCTATGGGAAACAGGACCAAGTCAGGTAATATACAGGAATGGGCCTGATATAAGGTGTTTTTGGTGTTATTTTTAGAATCTAGAAAACTACTGTCCAACAGCAGTTTGGAGGTGGTACAGTTGTGTGTGTGTGTGTGTGTGTGTGTGTGTTTTCAGTGAGTGAGTGAAATAGTCTCATTTTAAAGGAAAGATCAGAGCCATTTAAGCAGAATTGAATGAGGACTTCAAACCAATTTTTCTTTTTGATCAATGTCCACTGAAAACATTACAGATTGTTTTCGCTCTCTTTTTGTAATTTTACTACCAAGAATTCTTAAAATTCAGTTTCTTTTTTTTAGAATAGATGCCACTGGTCTTTTAATTTCCTCTCTCTTTGCTCATCTTTCAGCTTCTTTGTTCTCGTTATCCTGCTTCTTCATACTATTAAATGGCAGAAAATGTGCTATTTAAGAAAATTAAAATGAGGTTAATTAGCATATTTTCAGGATACTATAGGTATTCTTAATATTTGATTATGTCCAGCGAATTTTTGCTTTAATGTAATATAAACCTTAGGACTAATTAAATTGGAAATATATTCTAAAGGCCACTTATTCCTCTATCCTATGCTAACTCACAAAATACACAATAGAAAAAAATCATTTTTTCTTTCCCACGATGATAAATCTTACATCAGTTTTGCCAAGCTCAGCATGATAATCTAACTTGCTGTGCAATTTTGATTTATGTCTCACACCACACAGACACACACACAGAAAAAACATGCTTCGACTCTTAAAAATTTATTCTGATTGATTGGTTAGAGAATGAAAGATTTCCAGGAATATATTAGACAAAAGAACAAGCTACAAAGCTACAATACTAATTTCTTATGACAAGAAGACAATAACATTCATATGGAAAAATCTCCTTTGAAGTATCATAAAGGTCATCTATTAAAGATTACTTCAATGTTTTTCAAAGGTTACACAAGAAAATCATGTTAAATTCATATTTGTGTATATGTATATGTGATTGGGCAGTATAAACACCATCCCTGAGTGTAATAAATTACAATATATGAAAACAGTAGACATCTAGTCTTCAACATACTTTAACTAATTCAGTTATGCAGTTCATAGTATGCATGAAATCTTTCTAGGGTTTAAGTTTCTTAAAGAATTTGAGAGGGATAATAAATATGTAAACAAAGAGTCCTCTCTAAATAACTAAACTAAGACCTCTATAATAATTAAGAAAAATATTCTTAAAGTACATGATCCAAATAGAGCCTAAGAATTAATTTAAAAAATATAAAATGAAAAAACATTGAAAATCAAATTTTAGCTATATGCAAAATCAACTTACATACAGAAATAACAGCGGAGGCCACAGCTTCTTCCCACTTTGCTAGAAATCAATGCTTGTAGGGAAGAAAATTTGAGAATTATGAGAATGGTATTTCTTCTTATTTCTTCCAGGTACATGGTAACATCTTAGTGTTCCCAAACTGAATATATACATTTTTCATTATTTGGCACCTTGTAAAATTTGACAATTTATCAATGTTATTTGAGATTATCAAAACCAAACCAAAAAATTTAAAATAACAATATTTAAACCATACATTACAGTGACTGTGCAGGCTGTAATGACAGTGAATGAATCTTAAACTCGATTCTGGTGACAACTATGACCAATGGTTGTATTTTCTAAATGTATTACTATTCTTGAAAAAGTGATGCAATTTCATATTTAATTTTTGTAAAGATAGAATTTCTCATGATGGAGAAATGATTTTTGGCTTCTATTCTCTGAGAGTTTAGCATGGCTACAGACTCCAGTTCACTTGTTCACATATCCATGGTAACAGCCTGGCTTGCTGTGAGCCATATCTGGCTATAGCTGCTGAGGTGCTGCAATATAGGGCAAAACCAACTGCATGCAGTGTTTTTGGGGGTATGCCAAGATACTCTGTATTTTCCAAGCATTTTCTCCTGCATTATATAATGTTTCCTTTAGTTATCTCAAATGTTGTACAATTTAAGACCCCCATATTCACTCTTCTCCCTCAAGACAGATATTGGCCATCATCTCCTTCAAGAAAACTGTACCTTACCCCTCAAAGAAATGCCATTCCCTCATTTATACTCTCTGTGCACTTTAAAGACTTGCATCAAAGCATGTACAGTGATTGATTGAATCTGTCTACCTTGTTTATTAACTTACCCAATTTATTACCCTCACATGGACTTGTGTATCTGATGCCCCGAGGGTTTAGATATTATTTATCTTTACACATTCAGCTCTTTGCCCCAAACCGAGCACATCTAGCCATTTAGTTAACAACTATGTATTAAGTGCTTACTCAGAGACAGACTAGTGTGGTGGTTCAGAGCTCATTGGCTGTGTGATCATGGTTACTTACTTGACCACTCTCTGCTTCCTTTTCTTCCTTAGTAAAATGAATGTCATGTAGCATTTAACTTGCCAAACTATTGCGAGGATTAAATTGTCAATACATGTGAAGTGCACAAAGTAAGTTATGCACAAAGTGCATAAATGTAAGCTATTCTTACGACTGCTAATTGGGGACTGCTGAGGGCCTTGGTGGCAATACAGTGGTAAACAAAAATAGCAAGTCTCACATAGAGGGAGAGAAGAAGGAGACAGATTGAAACATGTAGCAGATAACTCAGATAAATTCTGATTGTAATTAAAATTACAAAGACTGTGAAATAGGCAACATTATGGAGAATTTCTTGGGAATTGGGGTCTAATTTAAAGTAATCAAGGAAGGCTATTCTGAGAAGGTGAAATCTGAGTTGATACCTGAATTATGAAATTAAAGCAGCTATGAAAAACAAGCTTTGGGAAACAAGTTTGTATATACAAAAGAGAAGTTCAGCATGTGTGTGGCTTAATCATAATGGCATTAGAAATAAAAAGTTATTTATTATTTATTTGAATTAATTATTAGAAGATTGAATGCATTGTCATATTTTGAAAAATTCAAGTGCAAAGCCAAAGTGATTCTTGTATCTATCCAAACATTTGGCTTATATTTTTCTATAATCCAATGCAATGATCTATTAAAATTTAAAAATACCATTTTTTTCAATTTCTGAATTTGGACAATGTAAATTGATGTCAAATAATAGTAATTTCCTGAATCAATTCTTAAAGATAATATTGGCTAACACTTACTGAATGTTTTCCAAAAAATATTCTAAGATCATATCAATAAAGTTAACTGACCAAGCAAACTTATGAGTATAGCTATCCCTACAGTATGCTCCTTGAACACAAAGAAAGTAAGTAACTTGTCCAAGGTCTCAAAGAGAATAAGTTGTGGAGCTTGGATTAAACTTAACTGACTTGTCCTTAACAACTCTATAAATCTGTCCCTTGAAAAATTTAGAACAAAAAAATACTCCTTTAACTTTGTAAATTGAATGGTTATTTATCTAATTTGGTTGTAGGTGTACTTACACATGTATTTTGTAACACCTCTACCCGCAAAGTCAATGGCATATATCCAAGATCACATTGTGAAACACATCAGAATTAGTGCCTGTGGTACCAAGGCTGCTCTGTGCGCCTTCGAATCCCCAGTGGGGATGGACGAATTGGAGCACAGTGCTCTCTATGAGGCTGATGAACTTGCCCTTTGCGTTGTCAGAAGGCAAGGCTGCAGCTGACAAATGGAGCCACTGTTCTCTGTTGCTCTACTGTGTCAAGTTCAAAACCAATGAACCCAGAATGGGGCTCATCAATTTCAAAAGGAAAAAAAAAACTCTTTGGTGTTTTTTGGTCTCAGAGGATAAATATTTCTTGTGGCACCTCTGACGTGGTTACATGCCCCTGCAGGTCAGCAGTAAATAGATGGGGTTGACGGATGGAAATGGCAAATTGAGTGGACAGACCTCACCCAAAGCCTACAGCAGCGTGCCCAGAGAGGGCCAAAGAACCTCTCTGTAATCTTTGGTTAATGGCCAATCTAAAGCTTTTCCTGCCAGAACAAATAAATATGTGTCTACAACAACTGATATTGATTCTCATCTGGGCAGCACATCAGGCAGGGATAGCCACATGAGATCTGAAAGGTGCGAAGAGAAGGCATAGTGAAGATAAAGAGGTGATGGGTAACTTTTTGGTAAAGAGGAGGGTACAGAGCCAGATGAAAACACCGTGATAGCCGCTTCTGGGGTAGAAGTGGAGAGTTTGCTGTTGGAGGGGAGGAGAAGGGAGGGACTGTGTGTAGTCTTCTTTTGTTTCATTTTCTTTCCAGAGTATCAGTGACCTTTTCTCCCAGTCTAAGAATTTAACTTAATAGAATGTATCATTTGGGGCAATAATGGCAAAATAACAAAACAGCAGCAACAGCAAGGCGATAGCATCTGCTAGTCTTTGCCTGATAGCTGAAATCGATAGCATGTGTAGAGAGGTCTGGCCCAAAGTAAATACAGCTGATAATGACTAATGACTGCTGTTGTTGATGCTCTTGGTTGAAGCCTCTTAGGAGTGCCTGTTATTTGTTGTGTCACTAGGCTTTTGTTTATGGGCTTTTTATTCATTTTCTCTAATATATCCATAACAGATTTGTAGGCAAATTGTCAATTTCTCATTTTACAATCAATGGAATTTAGGTTTAGAGAAATTAAATTCATTGAGCAAAGTCACATACACAGAAGGTCAGAAATCAAACTCAGATTAGTGTCTGTCCAGGGTTCACAGTCATTCTTTTATATAGTATTGCAAATATTTCATGCACTATGTGTGAGATTTTGACCAATACAAAGGCAGAAAATGGCAACTAAAGTATGAGTAGACTAAAGGTCCATTTTTTATTAATCCATACTTTTCCTTTTTTTGATGTTATTTCTATCCCAAACAAGAGTAAATAGTTCCACTTGGATGTGAATCACAAGCTTGCCAGCTTCAACTTTAGGACTTAAGGGATTTGAATTGTTCCCATAAATTGCGGGAAACATCAATACTTTAAAGATGATCCCTTATCATCCTTCATAGTCACAAACTATGATAACATATTCAAAAAATGAGAAACCATTGAAAAGAGAACAGAACAGGCTTACAAATTATTAATAGCCTAAGTCACAGTTTTGAAGGACAATTAACATTCTCTAAGAGAATTAGAAGACTTATGAACATGGTTTTCATCAATAACCACCATTTGCTAATTAATTTGGATATTCTTGAAATTCTGTTATAAAATAGAACACTTCCAGCAATTGTCAAGATATAAAAAGGTTCATGCTGCGTTATTTATGATATGGGTTTTCCGAAATTAATAAGGAAGTGTGAACTTCCTTGTTGTTGTTCTGCCGCAGCTGAGGGAAAATGCTGTAATACAATGAATGGGCACCCAGCCAGGAGGCCACTTCCTAATAAAAAGTTAGCATTGTGCCGTGAACATATGAAAAACAGTTTATAAAACGCCAACATGGAACTGGTCGAACTAAAGGAAACAGAGGATATATTTTTTGTAACATCCCAACTTAAAAATAAATGTTCTCTGTTTGGGCCACTAGTATAATATGTAAAATAATTTGATGATCATCATCTGCAATTCTGTCACTTCTCTCTTGAGCATTAAATGAGGTAGCATGTCACACAAAGTAAGGCATTTAAAACTTAAACCTTAAAAATTGAGTGTTATCATCCTTAAAATACTCTTGTTTACAGGCCTTAGGCAAAGTATTATTTTTAGCCAACTCAAATAGTTACTGAAATGAGAGTCAATGAAAAGAAAAAAATAAATTCTGGTGGGACTCAACAAAGAAAAGCATATAAAATTTGAACATAAGCAGGAGCCAACACTCACTGAGTTTCTACTCTGTGCAAAAATATCACAAATAAGCAGTGTTACTCAACAATTATAACTTTCCTACTCAGAAGAGAAGCGAGGATGCGTTTTGAAAAATGACTTTCAAAAGGACTCCACATTTTGGAAATACCAATTTAACTATTGCTGCCAATAACTTGTTATAAATTATTTTAAATCCTATGTAGTAATTTTCTGTAGAAAGCCAAAATAACTACGAGTGTCAAAAACAAAACCCCACCATGGATTGACAAAAATCTCTCAAGCATATCTAAGAGACACACACAACAGATAGACTACACGTTTTAGTTGTCATCTTAGAAGTGATAATGACTTCGGAAACGTGAATCTTTTCTGAAGGTTGGGGAGGGCTTTGCAAAGGGGAGAACAGATAAGTGAACCTTACTGGGTATAGAAGCTTTCCAGGCAGGAAAGGCAGATTAAGACGGAGCAGAGACCCCTCTTAGGGGCCCGCAGGCCCCCCAGAGCATGGAAATAGAGAAAACTCTTGAGTCCCTTCAGGGGAAGTTCCGGGCACCTGGCTAGCCTTGACAAGTGAATAGTCAGTCTGATGAGAACAATGGCCTTTCAACTGAGCCAGAGTTATGATGTATTTTGGTTCCCTATGGAAAATTAAAAGATGGCATTTTAACATATGTTTTTGAGTTGTTTTTTCAGAAACTCCTACAGGATGGAAAATGCAGATAAGGGAGAACTGGGGAATTGAATCCAGTTTCCATCTGACCGCCATTCTTTGTTCTAAATTTCCCTTTGAGGGGCATGTCACACCCCTTTTAACATTCCTTTCTGCTAATCCAAGAATCTCTGAATCCACCTAAGACCCTAGCCACCCTCCCCCTACCCGCTTCAGGATATCCCATCTTTTCGGGCCAGGCCAATGTATAACCTCCATGTATTGATTTACAATTTTGCCTTCCAGAAATGTACCCCTGCCTTTAACAATCCTGGTTTATAAGCCCTCTGGGAGTTTGGATCTTAAGCGTTAGCTGCCCATATTCCTTGCATGATGCTGTGCAATAACAATGCCTTTCTCTTGGGCAGCAGCTTTCGGCTTCAGTGTCTGCCTTTACTGTGCTGGGTGAGCAGACCCTGGTTTGGTTCAGTCACAAGATGAACATTCTCGTCAGAAGCGTGATAAAAGCCAGGTTTTTAAAATGTGAGGATATTGGTTGTGCTTTATGTGCGTGGATTAGGGATGGAAAAATAAATTAGTTGGGATTTTTTTTTTCCTGTTAAAAGTGATGCAAATTCAATCTCAACTGCCTTTAACTAAAAAGATAATTATCTCATGTTACTGAAAAGTCTAGGGTTAGATAAATGTAAGCTTTCAGTCTCTCAATTCGGGGGCTTATGCAATTAGCCGGGCTAAGTTTCTTTCTCTTTGTCATTCAGCTGTGCTTCCTTTCTGCTGGGTTCATACTCAGCTAGAAATGCTCTTCATCATGGAGTTGGCTTCATACCTTACATCATCTCTGGTTCAAATGTGGAGAAGAGAGCAAATCCCTCTTTTGTCACTCCCTTAGTTGAGCTGGAATTCATTCTAATTGGATCCCTCTGGTCACTTGCCCATTCCTGATTCAGCACCTCAGTGCTCTATTTGGCCAGGTGTGTGGTGCTACCATGTGTTAGAGCTGAGGATAGAGCCCCACTTGAATAGCCCAGGAGGCGAGGATCCTGGCAACTTAAAAATAACAAACCATAGTCCATCTCTTTGGCCACCTAACATACAAAAGGAATCTTATTTCTAAATTCCTTCCTCCCAGTTACTACATACAGCTCCAAGTCTATGGCCTCTGGTTAATATGAATTCCTGTTCATCAGGTCTGACTGTAGTTCCTCATGACCCAGCAAACTAACAAAGGGTTTGACACCATCAACTATCCCATTATATGCAAAACACAATGATAGAGAATAGAGATATCTTCAATAAAACTGCCACTGAATGAGGAGAATAGGAAATACAATACGGTGGCCAAGAGTCCACACCATATATCCTATTTGGCTTGAAAAGAACAGCAAGGATTTTTTGTCATGTCAGCTCTGGTGCTGGAGGGAGTTCTTTTGTCAGTAGATCTAAGTTGCCTTGGTTCTGCTTTTCTGGATAGTTTTTCTCATTTGTGTCCTCAGTGGTCATATGAGAGATGTGTATGTGGGGTCCGCCCCTCCTGTATGTGTTGCTATAGGATTGGGAATTTGGTATATGCCTTAGCAGTTACAATTGTAACGTAATGTTTTCCAGTGTTGATAGGACAACTCCCTTAAAAGTTAAGTGAACTTCCAATCTATGTGTTTCAGATAATTCTATGAGAAGTACAAGAAATGTCCTCAAGCCAGTCTGTGCAATAGAACTAGGTCCCATATTTTTTTCAATTAATACCTGCCTGCCACATTGCTCTGACCCTCCTCCTCACCCACATTATCTGCATCTTGGCCTCTGCCTTGGGCAATTTAGCACAGGGACTGGGGTAGGGTAGATGCAGTATCTTTATAGTGAGGTAATCATCCTGTTTCCTCTTTCTAAGTATAGTTTAAAATAGGAGCTTCTTTGGAGGAGGCTGAGGAGAATGGCTTCCCATGGGTTCCAGTATTATCTCCTGCTGTTTCTACTTCCTTGCTTCTGCTGGCAACTTTAGTTTGGAGGAGAGAAATCAGCTTTATAAACTTTCAGATTTCTCAGTGACCTTGAATAGAAGGTCTCAGGGGAGAAAGGTATTCCTTAGTAAGGCCATATTTTTTTCTCGCTGTCTGCACTCAGGTAAACCAATTTCAACCTAAGCTTGTCTTTTCTTATAAGACTTATAGTGGACCATACACACTAGAAAGCATACTTCAAAATTCTTTATTTTTTATATCAAGACCATTAGTTCTGATGAGTTTTGAACACCAAGATAAAACAGGTATAATCTCTGTTACCAAATTGCAAATGTGATCATCATTCCGGCCCAGAGTCCTCCTTCCTCCTTGATTCTGCCAATAATGAAGTTGGTGTCTGTCATTTGTTCCATTCGTAGTATCAGCATTCATATGTTCTGATGGCAAGTTAGAGAAAATGCAATCCAATGTACTTTATCATAAAAAGACTTTACAGACTCATACAATCAAGGGTTTGCTTGATTCGGAAGATTGTTAACATGACAAAATTTTTCTATGTTTGTGTTTAAGATTTACATCTTCCTTTTTCAGATAGTGTGGGGGTTTGTATTGTGCCAATTTTTTGAACAATGTTCAGATACAGTGTGGAGGATAGATAAATGGGAAGAAATTGAGTCAGAATAACGGATTTTCCCAGACAGAAGATACAGATGAAAAGAGAACACTAGGCTAGAATTCTGGGATACACCAATGCTTAGGGCAAAGAAAGAGGTGATGATAAAGATGACTGAGGAACAGCAGTAAAAATGTATTTTAAAAATTGAGGATAAGTCTTTTTTTGACTTCATTAGACTAGTACATGGACTATCACTCTGAGGAAAATTGAATGTTTAGATGCTTCAGCAAATTTTGAATACATTCATGTTTGTATATGGCTCTGAGAAAAATGAAAAATGGATTTTTTAAAGGAAGGAAATAAGTTGTGATTAATAACCAAACATAATAGAGCTTTATTTGAAAATAAAGCAACTATAAAGACAGAAACTGAGTGGAAAGTAAACTGTTCTTAAAAGAAAAGCTACACGAAGACTTTGACAATTTATTCAAGTTTATCATAAGATGTCCATATGAGTCCAACTTTCAGTAAGTACTTAACATTTTGAGATATTCCAACTTTGTTATTTATCAATAACACTTTCAAATGTCTTCTAATAAGAAACATATTTATTATAAAGAAATTTTTTATTCTTCTATAGTTACTTCTGACTTTTAAAATTATTCTTTTCAAATCAGTTCCTGAGTGTTCATTTAACCAGAACTAACACCTAAACAGACAACCTCAGGGAAATGCAGGGTTTGTGGTTTGTGTTTCAGCTTCTCAGGAAGATAGCATGAAGTTGTGTAATATCTTTGTATCATCTATTTTTTATGGATATACTGAGTGATTTTCTCATGGCTTGACTCTATAATTATAGACATTTAATAACAAATCATGTCATGGTTGGTCCAGGAATTTCAATCATAAAATTGGCACTTGTCAAGTATCAATTATAAAATTCAAAGCATCATACAGATATTAGTAGTAGTGTTTTGTTCTCAGAACCTCAGCACATATGCATAACAACTATTGTTATGCTACATATATTTTAAATCCCTTCAAGGAAGATAATGCCTGCCTTTTGATAACAGTATTTATCTATCCTTTTTTCTCTCTGTCTAAGGTGTTATGGGTTACAAACTCACAGAATCTTTTGATTTCTTTGAGTATATTTTTGTTTAAAAAAAAAAAGTCAACACATACCAAAAAACCCACCGTGGTGAAACACAATTAAAGGAAAAGGAAAACTGCTAGTTAGAGACTGTCCATGAACTTGGATAGTTAGTGAGATATTTTGGTGTCAAGGATATCAAAGAACTGCAATGATTTCAGACTCTTCTTCACATAAGACTTTCAGTTCAGTGTTTTGCTTTTTTCTTTTAATGTCCAGGTAAAGATTGTTATATTTATGATATATAGTATGATGTTTTGAAGCATGTATACATTGTATTATATTAATAGAATGGCTAAATAAAATTAATTAGCATATGTATTACCTCACACATATTTTTTTGTGGTGAGAACACTTAAAATCTACTCTTAGCAATTTTCAAGTATACAATATACTGCTATTAGCGATGTACACCATGTTGAATAATAGATCTCTTGAATTTATTCCTTCTATTTAGCTGAAATTTTGTATCCTTCAACCAACATCTCCCCAACGCCCTTGTGCTCCACTAGCCCCTGGTAACCAGCATTTTAGTCTCTTCTTCTATGAGTTTAACATTTTTAGATTCTATACATAAGTGAGATCATGTAGTATTTGTCTTTCTGTGCCTCAATTATTTTATTTAGCACCTCCTCTACTTCATCCATGTTGTTGCAAATTATAGGCTGTTTTAACACATGTGAAAATAAAAATGCAATGCTATATAAGACAAAATCCAAAAAGCGAATGAAGTTTGTAAAGCAAAAGCAGTAAACAAAAAATTTTAAATCTCATATAAATGATATTTGAGGTAAAAAGTGACAAAATTTTATAATTATATACTATTAGGACAATAAAAATGAGAACCCTACATTAAAAACTGATATAATTGAAATCTAAACTCAAATGCTATCTTATGATTAAACAATAGCAAAAATGAACTAAAATTTTAATTCAGAATGATCCAGAAAAAATTATAATCCCTTCTCTTCCCCCACACACAAAGAACACAGAGAAAGAAAAAGAGAGAGAGAGAGAAAAGGGAGGAAGAAAACAAACAAGGAAGGAAGGAATTAAAACATGTGAATTAGAAAACAAGAAAAATATAGTAGAACTGCAAAGGAAACATGAGAGCTGATTCTTTGGGGAAAAATAGTAAAGCTAAACTTCTGGAAACTGTAACCATGGGAGAAAAATTTTTCAAGAGAGAAGGAATGTAAGAACATATAAGTAGGAGATTAAAGTTATAAAAATTTTGAGATGACTGTATATTCTTCAATTCTAATACATTTGAAAATTTCTATGAAATAACTGGCTTTTTGGAATATACTAAACTTCTAAAATATATAAAAAAATAAGTAATAAAAGGAAAATACAATTTGAAAAATTATTTCCACATAAAATTCTAAATAAGAACAGATGACTTATTACAAACTTACAAGGAACAGATTTAACATTTCATGCCAAATCATATGGTCAAGAGCATAGAAAAGGATGGAAAGTTATTCAATTAGGCTTTTGAAGGTAGTATAGTTCTAAAATTATAGAATAATCACTTTTATGATTGTAAACAAGAAAAATTCACAATAAAATCCTAGCAAATTGCATAAAAATCATTATTTTCAATCAGTTTTACTCTATTAGCGAATGGTTAAATATTAGAAATATACCACATAATACATATATATATGTCTGATAACAAAAAAGGAACTCATTTCAAAAGAGGCTAAAATATATTTGATAAAATTCAATACCTTGACTACTTGTCAAAGCTCTTAGAAAATGAGGAATAGAAAAATCCTTCTATGATTCCAGTCTTTTCCCCTAGTCCACACCAACCACCAACTTTTGTGGTTCTACCTTGTCTGCTGTTTTCACCAAAATCTCTTATTTCATACATTGCATGTAGCCCTACTTTTTTATCATTCCAGTTCTATTTCTATATTAATTCCTAGAGCAACTATTGTTTGAATTAATAAAGGTCTTCAATCCATTTATCCTTCACCAACCCCTCCTCCGTTCCCACCTCCTATCTGCATTTACCTTTTAATCTAATTTAGATAGCAAGGTAAATCATCATAATCACCCCCTTGCAAACAGATACATATTCTTTATTACGCTTACTACCCTCAACCCTGCAATAATTTTTAATCTTCTACCCTCAATTAACTCATCTATTCACGTACACCAACCATACTTGCAGCCTAATAGCTGAACACTGAAGAAGTCCAGCTAATTTCACTTGAAGTTGTTAACCACAAGCCTCAAAACCGCTCACACCTGTCTGACACTCCTATTCAACTTTGCGTTACCCAAGATGACGGTATTATTCTTAATCTTCTTGTCTCAAAGTTCTCCACCACCTCCTGTATGTAAGCCTCACTCACAGAAGATGATTTAGTCTTATAATTCATGGGCTAGTTGGATACAGGATCTCAGAACCTTATCTTTTACTTACCTAAAGGTATACAAACTTAGCTACCTTTCTGTCCATAATGCTGCATTCTACTGGTTAAAATGGAAGAAGTTCCCTATCTCCAATAGGGCCAACTCTTCCACCAGGGAGTTTTCATTTTCACATAAAAGGAATCTAACAACTGTCTTCATTCTACTTGTTAAAATGGAAGTGCTCCTGCTCTAATCACCAGTGAACCTTTCTGTTCACCTGAATTTTATCCCTTGGGCCTTTCAGGACTTGTGTACCTGCCTCCGTTTTGAATAATGTCTCTCCCTCTCCAGTTGGTTCATACACTCAGACCCTCAGAGCATTTCCTAACTCTCTGTTTTTAAAAAGCAAACACAGTCACAACAAAAGCAACAAAACTTTGACTACACATTAATCTGATTTTTCTGTATCCTTCTCAGCAGCACTATAAGTAATTGTCCTCACTCATTGCCTTCATTTTATTACTTTCTTGTCTTCCTCAAAAGATTTTTTTAATACATTTTTTTTTGAGAAGGCACCATAAAACTGCAGTACAAAATCCAAGCAGTACAAAATGTAAGCACCTTTGTTTCAGTGATCCCCAGCACTCAGGTTTCTCTTTCTTGAAGTGATTTTTTTTGTGTGCAAGTTATAGCATATTTAGCATTTCGACTTAATTTGTCGTGAAGTGTGCAAAGGTGTGTCCCATTCCTTTTAAGCACTTCATAGCTTGTTGTCATATAAATGTATTTCCACAGTTCCCCACAATGAAGAGTAAAGTTGCTTTCAATCTTTTGCTAATACTGAAAATATTGCTCTGAAAATCCTTGAAATTATATTGTTATGGCATGTATTTATAGGATAAACTCTTAAAAGTGGAATTATTGAATCCAAGGATATGCTTGTTTACGATTTTGGTAGATGTTGTAAATTGCCTTTCAGAGGATTGTACCAACACTATGAGAATGATTGTTTCTCTGTGCCCTCACTGATACAGTGTAGTAAGGGAATTTTGATTTTTGCCAAACGTATTAATTGAAAAGTTGATACCCAAACATAATTCTAATTTACATTCATTTTGTTATGATTGAGGTTGATCATATATTAAAATTTTAAAAAATCTTTGCATTTCTTTTTTTCTCTGAATTCATGTCTCTACCCACTTTTTCTATGGACTTGTTGATAATTTTCCCACTGACTTGAATGGGCAGTGTATATATTAAGAAAATTGGCATATCAGCATATGTGTTACTCAAATAGCTAAGTTACCAAGTTTGTAATTTTTCTTTTTCTCTTAAATTTATTTTTTCTTGGAAAAATTTAATTTTGATGAACTCTACAAATTTTAAAATAGATTTTACACCATGTTCTGAAAAGTCTTACAAAATGTTTATAAAGACCTTTTCTAATCAAGTATGTTTCTAATCAAGAGAATTTGCCAATGTTTTCCTTTCATTTCCTTTCCATTTTATGGTTTTATTTTTTTACATTTAAAACATTGGTCCTTTTGAAGCTTATTTGGCAAAAGAATTGAGAGAGACAATCTAGCTCATTTGTTTTCCCCAGATGCTATCCAATTATCCCAGCATTATTTAATCCACACCCCCTCTGCCCCACCCCCATTGATTTAGAATGCTACTTTCACCAGTAACTAACAATCCATATATATTTAGGACTATGTCTGACTTCTTGGTTATATTGACTATTTGTGGCCAGTGCTAATATTTCCTGTTGTTTTATAATTTTTTTTCTCATATGACTAACATTTAATCTCATATGGCTCATTATTCTTCTGTTTCAGATATTCCTGGATATTATTGCAAGTCTATTTTTTTCCATATAGACTTTAGAATCAACTTGCAAAGTTTCATGAAAAATTCTGGTGTAAATTCATTTATACTGAGTTAAATAAATAAATTATCTTAGGGAAATAGATATATTTATGATGAGTCATTTCATCAAAGTACTAACACAACTGAATTTTTTTTTTTCGAGACAGGGTCTTGTTTTATCACTCAGGCTGGAGTGCAGTGTCATCATTATAGCTGACAGCAACGTCCAACTCCTGGGCTCCAGCAATACTTCTGCCTCAGCCTCTGTAGTAAACTGGGACCACAGGTGGGCGCCACTATACCCAGCTAATTTTTTTTTATTTTTTGTAGAGATGGGTCTCACTTGCTCAGGCTGGTTTCGAACTCCTGGCTTCAAGGGATGATCCACCTTGACCTCTCAGAGTGCTAGGATTATAGGCTTGAGCCACCACTCCCACCCCTACAATTGATATTTAATTACTCTTTTAAAACTTAAGATAGTTTTATTTAATATTTTATTAATGTAGACATTATGGAGTTCTTAATTGACTCATTTGCAATTTGACCCTACCTAGGGTTTTTTTAAAAATTATATTGTTCAGCTGCTTATTGTTCCAATCACTGTTTCACTCAAGGGTGGCTTTTGTCCTCACCAGTCCACTGAAATGCTTGTCGTCAAGATAACCAATGACTCTCTTTTGCAGAACCTAGTAGCCTTTTCTTTATTCTTCTTTATTTTGATTTTCAGCACTATTTGATCCTACACCCAATCTCTCTTCCCTGAAAATCTTTCCTCTTATGGCTTCTTTGGCATGATGTGCTCCTGATTTATTTATTAATTTTTTACCTAACTCACTAGAGATTTTTTCCTCTATTTTTCTGTCCCTTCCTTCTTACTTGACTTTTAAAATTGTAATGTTCTTGGGTCCTTTTGTCTTCTTTGGCTACACTCCTTCCCCAGGTGATTTCATCCTGCCTGCCACATATATGCTATATTCAGGATAATCATGAGAGACTTTTAGATATTGAAAACTACAATCCTTCTAGTAGATCATGTTGCCCTGGAAAAAAAGTTGCCCATCAACCTCCAAAAGGAAGTGTCAGAAAAAGGATTTAGAGAGGCCGAAAGAGAAAGTGGGGAGGCGGTCCCGTCTCCCCAAGTAGCACTATGCAAAATATTCTTTCTCTATTGCAACCCCGACTGTCTCAGTACATTGGCTGTTCTCTGTGCAGTGGGCAAATGAACCTGGTTGGGTGGCAACGCTCTCAGAAGGCATATTATGTGAGCAACAATTTTCACATTTGGGATAAGGAAACTGGGAAAATGGTGCAAAACTTGACTTTGACTCAAAAACTGTAAATAATGCAATTTTTACTGCAAATGCCCAATGAACTTATCTAAATTCATTATCAAGGCTTATGGACAATTTGCATTATTCTTGTTTTCCTCTTAATTAACCAAGGGAAGATTTATACTCCAGCAAATACTTGCTGCAACTACCTACTGTAAGACAAGTACATAAACACATGAGGAAGTGAAAAAAAAATAGATACCTGACTTTCTAAAACAAACACAGGTGGATTTATAGCCTGAACTTTATAATGTAGAGCTCTGCTTTCATGACTTGTGTCAAAAACTAATAATCATTTTGTAGCTGATAATTGCTTATGTTACAGTTGACAAATCTATGCTTTTCTGAGTTTCAGATACTACCATATAGCAACGGTCACATCAGCGTGTTCAAAAACTCATTTTGCAACAAAAAGAGCAGGTGACTAATCCTAGTCCAACTACAGACTGTGTTCTCTTAAAAAAAAGAGGCAGGGGGGAGAAAAAAGCCTTATCAGCAAAATCTCAGTAATAGTAAAAATACGGATCTTATGGATTAATGTCCCGTGGCCTCACTCTGTCTGCCCTTGACACACAGGGGAAAGTGAGAAAGAGAAAAGCAGCCTCTGACATCTGGGACTGGCTTGGTGCTATCAGCTAGACTAGCACAATGAGCTGAACTGACACTTGAAGTTAGGCCTTATGTTTTTCTTTTCTTTTGATCATAAACAATTTTACAGAACATCAACATCAGACAAGGCCACCCTGTGACCTGGATAAATCAAGACAAAAGCAAGACCACTTGTAACCATGACTTGAGCACAGACAAAACATAAACACTGCCCAGCCACATAATACCAAACATGTCCTTATCCTGGCAAACATGAGAGCCTGCTGCTTTTTTCCACTTACAGCTTTGCCCTCAGTCTAGTCTTCCCTCCTTCCAGATAAGATTTATCAAGATAAACAACCATAGAACTGCCTCTGCTCCCTGCAAGCATCGAATCTAGGACAAGGCCTTATTTCCTGACATCTACCCCAAAATCATCTAACATGAACCCCAATTCTTTAATAGCTAGTTTTAGGGATAAAAATTTTAAAAAATAATAAACATGGAACCATAAAGAGTTAAAAATTCTTAATGTGTCTTGTTAGGTGCCTCCTTAGTAAGAAAAGCTAGAGCAGTTACCTCATGTTCAATAGAAGAAAGGGAAAATGATATTATATTTTTAAATGGAAGTATGCATAATTAAGTTCTAAGATCATTTACCATTGTGTTGATTGAATAAGTTAAACATAGGAAAAAGACAAAAGTGGTATGTGACATGGGCATGAACTCATGATTTTAATAGTAATTTTCAACATGAACAGAGTTTCTATCACTTAATCTTCTACTGCTTTATGATACTTTATATTGGTGTGTTATAGTGTTATTTATTTTCTCATGTGTTGATTTCTTCTTATTAACAATATGTAAGTTATGGAAGTCCAGTACTTCATCATATTTTTTTTCTCCTGTTTTCTACCTAGTATAAGGATTTTCTCATTGATTCATTTTAATACCATTTACTGTTTCATTTTAGTATGTTTTAGAATTATGTTAAATTTTGCCAAATCGGTATTTTTTTGATGTATAACAGACATCTATAGTACCAAATGATCAAATTGAAAGAGAAAAATAAGATTGTTCACATTAAATATTTAAAATGTATAAAATAATAGGGAATTTCTTTATAGTTGGACCAACTGAAGGCCATTCTATCATTAAGAATACACATGTTCAAAAAAATTTGTATACAAATTGAAAATCAAACAAGGAGATGTATATGTGTGTGTGTGTGTGTGTGTATACATATATATGTGTGTGTGTATATACAGAAGTCCAGGATCCACTGAGAGACAAGTAGATGACCTCTTTCCTTTATTATTTTTAAGATTTAATGAAAGATTAGTTTATTTGGCCTTGACTCTTTCCTGGCTTACAAGCTACTTCCTCTTTCACACACATGCTGTTTTAATTAATCTCCACCAGTTGCAACGGCTTGATTTTCTGGAGAAAGAAATGAACTGTTTTGTTCTGTAAACGCTTTCCATGGGTGCTCAGACACATGAGGAGACGAAGGAACAAATGAAAGATCTTTCCAAATACTGGTAGTTTACCAAGCGCAAACAGAAGATGAAAGTGTCTTTGTTTGGGTTTCTATCTTTTCAGTCAGAGGAAATGCCCAACCATGACTGTTCATTGTTTACAAAAGTCTCAAGGATTTTAGTTTTCTCAGAGCTGGTTGTTTTCTTGAAAGGGAAATGTGAGAAAAAAGGAATGTAATTAAGAAACAGAAATACTATCTTTGGGCTACATTGTTGGGTTAAATCTACACATCTTCACTACAGTTCCATTGTTCTCTACACTGCTTCTGGCAAAAATTTGAGCAATATTTGCCTAATCAATTTTTGTCCTGACCACGGCCTACTCCGCTTGTTTTCACTCGATTTTCCTCCAAAGCTAAAAAATATATTTGACTGCTTAATGTAATTTTATAAGTGAAACATATAGACATATATGTTTTAATTTCCTCACTTTAAACTCTTTGATATAACCCCCAACAATAATTCTGGTTTTGTGTCAATGCCCTGTCTAAACATAGAAATACTAAGCATTGGAATCTTTTTGGTTCAACAAATATTTATCAAGAATATGTTTTAAATGCAAAAGTAATGGCAATCTTTTATGCCGTGTTAGAATATTGGGGCTTTATTCTGTAGGTGAATGGAGATTTATTGCAGGTATTTAGGCAAAGGAGTGAAATAACGGCATCTGTACTAACATTCTGCTAATATATTACCGAAAATGTTTTGGAGAGGATTGGGCTGGAGTTCAGTTCAAAAGTACTATAGGTGACATAATCAGGTGTCTAAAGTGAGAAAAGATTTGAGAAATATTTGTAAAAGTACAGGGCTTGGTGATTAGTTGATTTGAGGACCCAGGCAGAGGAACCAGTTGGGGATGATTTTTAGCTATTTTGCTCTGACGAAGTGATGGGAGGTGGTATCCCCACAGAAAGCAGAGAAAATAAGAGGAAGAGCAGGTTTCGATGAGAAAACAATGAATTCAACTTTAAATACGTTGACCTTGAGGTACTTTAAAGTGTTTGAACCCTGGTAGAAATAAATATACAACTGTTAGGTTCTAGGGAGAAATATGGGCTGGAAAGTAGATTTGGAAGTCTTTAGTATTTAGGTTCAAATGTAAAGTTTTGCAGTCACAATAAAAATGGGTTTTCATGTAGTTTGCCCTCTTTTTCTCTGTGTTTTATGTTTTCTCTGAGAAGACTTCAGACCAACATTTTTCCTCTTGTACAGATAAATGGAGAACTTGTAATGATATTGAGAGGTCTTTGTTTCTAAATGTTAATGTTTTTCTTAACTCCCAAATGGACCAGCTCCTTCTCAGCCTCAAACACATCTACTTGTTTGATAAGTACCTTTTGTTTTCCTTTAATTTCTCAGTTCCAAGGAAACAAACTACGACTTTGCCAAAGTGTTCATTAGACAAAAAACAAAATCAACATCACATACCCAAGGTCAATATTAGAAGGGTAAGGGTGACATTATAAACAAACTTTATTTTCTTAATTGATAACTCTAGCATTATGTTACTTTGTGGGTTTTATTTCCAAATAACGCCTGTAAAATTTTATATTTTCTGGGATTTTGAAATCCACTGGAATGAATACTGATATAATGCTAAAAAATCAGGACTTTCAATGCATTTTAATATGAATTTTGAAATGCAGAGAAAGAGTAGGGTATAATACTCATAAGGAAAATTTGTTAAAAGTTCAGAGTCCCCTTCTGATATTAAAAAAATGAATGTTCATCTAATAAACTTGTAAATATGAATATATTAATTTGAAAACTCAAAAAGGAAAATGTAGATTATTGGATTTCTTTATTTAAAACATAAAAATATACTTTAAAATAATTTTTGTTACTAGTAATGGTCATTGAAAGTATAATTTATGTAAAATTTTTGCTCTCATAAATATTTGTGTGTTTCTTAATGACTCAGAAAATAACACTGCATTTAAAGGGATATAAATCTGTTTCATTTTACTGCTTAAGATGGGGAAAAAAATCGTTAGGAAACATCTGGTCTCTCTAAAGAAGCAGAAATCCCACAGAAAATCTGAGTTGACCTATTTCATAACTATTTTTTTTTTATAACAGATAAGGGCTTGCTCCAAAACCCAGGCTGGAGTCATAGCTCACTAAGGCCTCAAACTCCTGGGCTCAAGCGATCCTCCCAACTAAGCCTCCTAATCATAAGTATTTCTTTAAAAAAATTGGAACTACCATAATTATTTTGAAGTTAGACAGTTTTCATTTTTTGAGAATGCCTGAGTATGTTCATTGTTCACTGATAGCCAAATTAAAGTGGCAGTTTTCCAAAAGATAACAGGATAGTGCAGCTTTTTATGCCAAGATGAGGTAGAACCAAGAATTTAAGATTCACAGAAACATTTGGGTAGAGCACTAGTCCTTTGGTTTGTCTAGAACATTCAACCTTTTTATTACCTTGGATTATGAATCAGCATTTGAATTCATGTCTTTTTCTCTGATCTTTGCTGCCCCCTGGTGACTCACATTGCACTTTTTCTCCAGTTTACTTAGTCTATACCTAATTAATGTTATAATTATTGTGTAAATAAAATATTTATGGGAAGCCAATATTTAAAGATTTCCAATGTATAGGTAAAACACTAACCTTGCCTTAATGTGAAACCACTGATCCCAAGAAATAAACTGGCTGGATTACTCATCATAACTGATGAAATAATTGAAAGGAAAAATAAAACACTGTTCCAAATTATTAAAAATGGTAGTGGTAAAATTGTGATTTTTCAGACTATTTCCGGTGGGGGAAGTGCAACAATACTTAATGGAGTCATATAAATTTTCACATCTTTAAGCCAACTAATGCCATATTGAATACAATTATTACCTTAAAAAGCAACTAAAAAATATAAACCAAAATAAATGCAACTATTTTTAAAAAGTTAACAATTTTGATATAAATAATAGTATAAAATTAGGAATGTATCATATGACCTAAAGTTGAGAAATGCTTATAAAAGCATACATGCATGTATGTGTGTACATATAAAATTGCATGTCCTCATGTTGCCATTAAAAATAGAAAATATAACTATTATATAATTACATGATACTTCCAACAATATAGAATATAGGATTTATAAGTATAAAATAAAGTGGTTAGTCTGTAAAAATGGAGAACAAATATTTATGGGAAGCAATATTTAAAGATTTCCTATGTATAGCTAAAATGCTAACCTTGACTTAATGTTAACCCACTGATCCAAAAAAATAAATTCAGAAAGAGTCTTACCATTTGTAAACGAGAACTGAATTTGTATTTTTTTGTGTTTATTGATTTGTTTTTATTGTATGGATGAATAATTATGCATGAAAAACAAATTAAAGGAAGTGGCATGTGCATGCATGATAGGGCTTGGTGAAATATTGTCAAGTATTATTTTCATTTACCTCGTGTGGATCACAGCTGGGGCTTATAAATTTAGGGTGCTTGGCTGAATAGTCAACTGGCTATTATGAAAAATTCATGGTTTCAGGCAAGATTTCAATTACTGCCATTTTTCTAAAGGTGAAAAAAAAAAACAAAAAAACCCACCTTTACTCACATGGATGCCCTGAATGGTAAAAATCTTTAACATGATACCTATAGTGATTTTAGGAAAAGTAGGAGAAAGGCTTATCTTTGATGTAAATCCTTAGAATTCCAAATTTTAATTTTAATTCCAAATTTTAATCCAAATCAAAATGTTCCTAACTCTTTCAGTTCAAATGTCATTCTTGAATTCTTAATACCACCAAACTCTTCATACCATCCTAAAGGCACATGGATGAGTAGCTGAAACTGTCCTTCTGTACTATTTTTTAAAAACTTACTCCTCCAGTATTTTAGTTTTCCCTTAAGGTGAGCATTTCCTAAAGTTTAGTGCTGTCTTTCCATTTTTATTTCCATGTTCTTTGCTTTGGAGATCTTACTGTCACAAGCCTTACGAATTTCTCCATGTAGACACCTCGACAATCTTCCTCTTCAACACTGACTGCTTTTCTCAACTTCTATTTTGTATTCCAGTGTTCTCCTTCATATGAGTCACTTGGTTGTTCCACTGTTAATACCAACACAAGTATAAACGTAAGTTCCTCTCAAACAAGATGGAAGGATGGTTGAGATCATTGAGTTCAACACCGTCTCTTTTAAGATGAAGAAACTGAAACTTTAGAAGGAAATTTATTTGACCAAGCTCACAAATTAATTTTTAGTGGAATGAGGATTAGAAATAATGTTGTCTGACTGCCAATCAGTCCAGCATCCATCCTACCTCACCAAACTCCTTATTTCCCTACTAATTTCTGATTTCTCTCCCACAGGGTTGTTTTCAAAATTTTCTTCAATCATTCAGGCATAAAACCATGGAGTAATTTTTAAAATTTCTCCTTCTTTGCTTCAAAATCTGGTCATTCTGTTCTTTTCTATAGATTCTTCTTTGCAATAACTTCCGTATTTTCCATTTTCTTTAAAAAAATGATCAAAACAATTCATGCCCATAGTTTAAAATATCAAGGAGCTCTACAAGGCTTATAACCAAATATAGTAGATCATTTCTGCATTTCTTTCCCATCTCTGAATTCTGTTCCAAGAGACAGACAACTTTGAATCTTTTACCTGTTTCTTCTGAGCTTCCCATTCATGTCTCTAAAAAGCAATATACATATATATAGGTTCCTTCCTTGGAAGATAAGGATGTATTTCTGTAAAAATGTTAACCTTCTCACCCTCTTATCCTTTCCCTATCATCTTAATGTAATTATTTCTGGTTTTGGTTAAATAAACATTCAGGATTCTCATTATTGTATTTATATAAATATTATCCACACCTGAGTCACATCGGTGTGTTGTGATCACATGTTCTTTCTTTTGCAACTTTTTTTGTGTCCTTGGGAATTAGCAGTTGCTTTATTTTTGTTTGTTGAGTGTTCTGTGTACCTATTACCATTTCATCTACAAACACTTGGAGAGAAGATTAACTCCTTCCTCAACACGCTAGACATATCAGATAATTTATTGATTTTCTTTTATTTTTAGAGACTTCCTTCCTGGACTCCTGTAAAACTCTGATCTAGACAGACCATTGTCTAGAACTGCTGCACAGCTCTTTTCCTGAGTGTCATATATTCCTCTTCATTGTCACTGTGGGAGTTTCATATATTTCTCTTTTCTTTTAGACCTACTAGCTAAGTTCCAAGTTGCCTGCTTCTTGGTTATTTTTTCATTTTAATGAAGTTCATCTTGTCTTGTGTTTTCTTGACAAGTAATGTATGGGGGATAATTTTATTTTATTTCTTTAGAAAAAGTGAAAAAGTGAAAAAGTTTGATTCTGCCTTCTCATTTGATAGTTTGGGTTCAGAATTCCATACTGAAAATAATTTTTCACAGAATATTGAAGGCATGACTCCATTTTCTTTCAGCTTCCAATATTGCTGTTGAAAACGGTTATATCATTCTGATTGTCTCCTTTTCTTTATATCTCAATTTCCTGAAATTTTACAGTACTGTGCTTTGCTGTGAATTATCTTTTCATTCATTGCAGTAGATACTAATCAGCCCTTTCAACCTCTAAATCCAGACATTTCATTCCTGGGTGTTTTCCTATTTCTTTCTTTATGATTTCCTTTCTTTCATTTTCTCCTTTATCTCTTTCTGGGACTCTGTTATTTGACTGTCTGAACTTCAGTAATAAACCTCTAAAATTTTATCTGTTCTTATGTATTTTCCATTTTGCCTTTTGATTCCACATTCTGAAAGATTCTGCAGTCTTTATATTCCAACCTTCCTATTTAATTTTGCCTCTGCTACCATATTTTTAATATCTAACAGCTTTTGTTCTTTGAATACCCCTCCCTCATTTTAACATGATATTCTCAATATTCTAATTTTATGGATATATTATGTACTTTTATTTCTTTACGGCTATTAATTACAGAGGTTCTTTGAGTGCTTTCTTCTGTTTCTTACATTGCCTCAGTTCTTCTGTGTTGGTTTCTATATTTCTAGTTAGTGCTATGTCTTTCCTCATCCTTGGCTGTTATTTGATATCTAAGAGTAGGACCCTAGAAATAGACTAGAAGTTTTATATGTAATTTCAGGGCTTGTTGATCAGTGGGTTTTTTTGCAGGGAATTAGAAACCCAGTTGTTTGTCAAGAGTTTTCCTTGGGCCGGTGGGGTTCTTCCAGCCTTCCTCCACCTGTGAGGGAAGCCTGGCTGCTAATGTTATGAAAAAGTGGGGAATGTGGGTCTCATTGTTCAGTGTATAGACCTTTATGGAAGGTCTTGACCATGTTTGGTGTCTCTGAGTTCCTAGTTTTTCCAGAGAATAGATCTCATTCTTCTCTTGGGTGGAGATAATTTGACTTCACCTATTCTCATAAAGAATTTGAGGGAATGCAAAGGTCTAAGTGCTTCTTATGCTGCAAACAATCTTCACGTTGTCTGCCAATCCTACACCCCAGCCTTCAGAGGAACTTGCAATTCTTTCCTGGATTCCAGAGCATGTATTGACTAGTGTCTTGACTTGAACCCTGCAGACACTATCTTCTTCCTCTGGTCTTAATTTTCTGTTTTATACCTTCTAATTGTTTCTTTGCATTTTAATTTTTGTTGGTGTTCTCATTTCTGGTTTCTGTTCTGTGATTTTATGCATTTTTTAAATACATTTACTGAATTTTATGGAATTGTAAGAAGAAGTAAATGTTAATCCTACATGAGTCACCAAAATTCGGTTCCTTCCTTTTTTATCCCATTGCCATTGCCTGAAATCATATTTTAATCATTTAATGCTGGATTAATGAAATTGCTTCCTAACTAACTAGTTTCATTCACGTCAGTTCTTTTTCCTCAACTAAAGTGTCTTACCTGGCACCACAGAAACAACCCTAAAATATTACTCTAGTTAAATCACTCACCTGCTCCAAAAACTCCAGATATTTTTAAATATCTAAAAAAATAAATTTCCAACCCATCCATAATCTACCCAAATTTCCAGGCTT
Organism: Lemur catta; assembly: GCF_020740605.2. Classification (NCBI taxonomy): domain Eukaryota; kingdom Metazoa; phylum Chordata; class Mammalia; order Primates; family Lemuridae; genus Lemur; species Lemur catta. Next base: position 79,232,490 of record NC_059132.1, on the reverse strand, counting down.
ATCTCTTACCATGCTTCAATATGAACACTTTTTTCATACAAATGACTTTACTTACTGTCTTTGGAAAATGTCTGTCTTTTCCATCACTCTTGGAATAACCCATTCTTCCTCTTCATTTAATCTTACTTATTCTTTTCAACTCCTCTGAGAAGTTTTTTTGATCCTTTTAGTAGAAAAATTATTTTTGCCATCTTTGCACTCTATTTCTTTCCTCATAGCATCTGTAACACTTAGTTTTTGTATTTTTATCTTTTTCTACTAGACCCTTAGTGCATTGAAGGCCTAGATCTTGCCATATCTGTTGAATGTCCCTTTTCAATCAATATTGAGTACCTACTGTGCCAAGTCCTGTGCTAAAAGTTCTGCAGGCTTTCCTCAGGTAAAGACAAAATCATGTAGGCAGTAGTTTTCAGAAAGAATGAAAGCTGAGAATGAGATCCCAGTGGTTAGCTGGGGTTCAGAAAGAAGACTCCAGTTTCTGAGAGGATGGATAAAAGCAAGACTCATCTTAAGCCTTACAGGAAACAAAAGTAAGATGAGGACTCAGTTCTGTGGGAGGTATGCAGAATGAATGATGAATAGGGAAATTGTCTCTTTGTTGGTCAATGGACAAGGGATCAGAGCAGGGCTAATAGTAAGGATGAGTTACTTAATAAAATCTTGTTCATATCTCTTTATCTCAGGCAGGATTGGTCCACAAGTTTAAAGAGCTGTTAAGCTTGCCTGCCAAGTGGTTTAGCATTTGCAGAAAAGAGCCACTGTAAGGTAATAAAGTACTTGGAGTTGTGAAGGACTAGATTTCTTTAAACTTCCCAGAGAGCTTTTTGATTCCAGGATGTATTATAAATGTCACTCTCATTTCAGGAAGATGTCTATTTTCTTCTCTAAATGATTTTCTTTTCTTTTTTTTAAAATAGAGACAGGGTCTCACTCTGTTATCCAGCCTAGATGCTATGGTGTGATGATAGCTCACTGCAATCTCAAACTCCTGAGCTCAACCTACTGCCTCTGTCTCCCTGAAATCTGGGACTACAAGTGCGCACCACCAAGTCCAGCTAATTTTTTTTTTACTTTTTTTAGAGATGGGGGTCTCATTGTTGCCCAGACTAGTTTCAAACTCCTGGCTTCAAGTGATCCTCCCACCTTGGCCTACCAAAGTGTTGGGGTTATAGGTATGAGCCACCATACCTGGCCCTTATCTTAGTGATTGTCAAGGGGAGATTCCACATACTCAAGAAAGTTACTCACGATCTGTTAACTTTTCAGTTAAATTTATTTGGTAAATTTTTCCATATGTCTAATCACAATGCTCTCATTTAATTTATGCTAATTGTGAATATTTTTAGGTTTTTATATTATTTAACCCCATGCCGACTATGATTTTTAAAAGTTATACTCTTTTAATGGATTACAAAATTCCACCCACCTATAAGCTGTTGGAGTATAGGGTCCATGTTTTCTCATCTTTGATACTCTACCACATTTAGTGTATTGGAAATGCTAAGCTAAAGTATCATAGGAAAAACAATACTTTTAGCATTAGAATATATAGGTTTGTGCATCAATGATTTCCTCTACTAATTGTGTGATTTTGTCCAATCCCTCAAACTCTTAGGGAATGTCTCACTTTTTTTCATTTGTTAGTGCAAGGTAGTTACCTTTGCAAATTAGAAAGTTGTGAGGATTAAATAAGAAAAAGGTGAAAATACTTTGTGATCACTAAAGCACTTTAACCACAGAACTTTTAGGTATTAATTGAAATGAACAAATGAATGAATGCTTTCTGGTTGACTCCTGAAAATTATTTGTCTCCTGAAGCTATACAGAAGACACTTTCTTTCTTTATTAATAACAATGTTATATGGGGTAGTAATTAAAGGAGGGTTGAAAGATTATCTTGCCCACCAAATTTCCAATAATCTCCCTGACAATATGCCTAAAATACTCTTAATTTTCAATATTTTGTATTAAGTATTTGAGTGAACAGGAGGCACCTGTTAACATAAAAAAAAAATGGGAGGTGACTTAATGCACGAATATCCATTTACACATTTGTACAGACTAACATATCAACGGAAAGCAGAACCTAAAGAAAAATATCCAAAGAAAGATAGGAGAGTACAAAGACTTATGCTTTGCTAGAGTGAAAATACACTGTGATTCTGGGAAAAACAAGAAATGATATTTTGAGTGTATGTATTGCTTTTACTCACTACTTTACCTGGTCTCCTTGCAAACTTCACTTTTAAGGTGTGGCTAGGCATTCTCCCTGAATCTCCATATTTTAATTGAACTGACTGTTATAGATTATGCAATAGTTAAAGCTCCTTTGAAAATGTGGTTGGAAAGAATAGTTACCTACTGTCTACAAATCCTTAGCAAGCACCCAGAAGACCCATTTACCCTTTAATGATGTACAATGATAATGAAACTATTTCTTAATGAATTAAACAAAAAATGTTTACAAAAAGAGATGAAATTAAGATAAACATGAATATATTTCATGATTCTATGTAATTTATTATTTGTTCTGTGTAATTTATTATTTTGAAATATATACAAAGCCCCTACAATTTTTAATCCTTTTTGAGATGTATAAATCTAGAGAATAAAAATTGTAGTCACTCTTGGATTCTGCCCTGCTACCTTGTTCACACTGTCAATGTGCACACAATGAAGGAAATACATAATATAGAGACAGATATGGTCGACTATCATTTGTTAAGCATCTGTTAAATGTAAAACACTCTGCTAGGAAACATCTGTTCATGTCCCCATGTGTATGTGTGTGGGAAGAGGGTAGGAGCAGGGGAATGCGGAGATTCCTCTTCCAACATTCTTTCAGCGCCCCCCCCCCCCCTGTACTTGACCCTCTATTGGGTCCTGAGGTCACCATTTAGTAAAATCTCTGCTCTGGTGCAGCTTACATAGTAGTGGAGAGAAAGACAATAAGCAGGAAGAGTGAGTACAGCGTGCTGGATGGTGATGAGTGCTATGGAGAAAAAGAAAGCAGGCAAGTGGATGGGAGTCCAGAGTGAGGGCTACAGCTCCCTGTCACATGGACAAGGAAGGCTTTCTATCAGAAGCGGGCACAGAACTCAAAGCCCAAACAAGGGGAAGGAGCCAGCCGTGAGGCTGTCTGAAGGAAAACCATTTCAGGCTGAGTAGGCAACAAGTGTCAAAGCCCCAGATTCATGGAGCAGCAAAGTGGCCCATGTGGCTGGAGCAGAGTTAGAAGAAGAAGAACAGGAATGACTTAAAAGAGAAAAGGAGAGAATTGATCATGTCAGTCCTATAGACCATTATAAGGACCTTGACTTTCATTATGAATGATACGAAAAGACATTGGAAGTTTTAAGCTGAGGAGTGACATTATCTGATTCATTTTGAAGAAGAAAAATGAGATGGGAGCTTATTCTGATTGATTCATTTAAAAATTTAAAATAGACCAAGAAGAAGAAAGTGTAGAAGCAGGAGGTGATCCTTTATGCTGCTATTAATAATTCAGTTGGAAGTAGATATTGGATTGGACTGAGGTGGTAGGGGTTAGGTAAGATATGGTTGGATCTTGTAATAGATGAAGGTCTACTTTATAGAATTTGCTACTGAAATGCATGTGGAGTATGAGAGAGAGAGAGATTAAGAACTCCAGGCTTTAGGGCCTGATTAGCTGCAAGTATGGGGTTGCTATCGACAGCAATGGGGAAGGAAAGAGACATATCAAAAAGAAAGTTTAGGAGTTTGGTTTTGAACAGGTTGGGATGGTGATTAGATTTGCAAGTGGAATGAAGAGTAAGCAGTTGGATATGTGAACCTGGAGTCGAGGAGACAGGTCTGTGCTGGAGTTATTGTGGAAAGACAATATTTGGGAATTTTATATTTGTATAATATTTAATGTCAAAGACTGGATGATATCTCCAAAGAATAGAGTGTGCTTAGGAAAGAGAAAAGGTAACTAGGCTGGGGCTTTCCATTGTCAAGAGTTTGGGGAGGTAGAGAAGGTAGCAACAGAGTCTGAGATGGAGAAGTCAGGGTCAGCAGAAGAAAACCAGGAGCGTGTGGCATGCTGGCAGGAAGTGTTTCCAGGGTGTGAGTCATCGGCTATGTCAAATGCTTCTGACAGATCGTGTGAGATGCAGACTGAGTAATGTTCTCTGGATTTAGCAATGGGGGGCTCATTGTAACATTTTCACTAGTAAATTTGATGGAGAGAAGGGGTAAGAGTCTGATTGGCATGGGTGCAGGAGAGAATAAGAAGGGTAGAATTAATACGGGAGAAGTTAAAGTATGGTTTTTTTTGTGCTGATGAAAATGATTCAGCAGAAAGGGAAAATATGATGCAGCAGGAGAGAGGAGAATTGCTTAATTCCTGAGTCAGTCAGAGATGCTGGGATCTTGTGCACAAATGTGGGTTTTAGCATTCTCAGGGGCAGGTAAAATTCTTTCCTCAAAGCAGGAGAGATGGAGGATTAGATAAACTCAGCTGAAATCAGGTGGGAAGCTTCCGAGGTGGGAGCTTGTGGAAGTTCTCTCCTGACTGCTTCTGTTTTCTAAGTAAAAAGGAAGCAAGGTAGGAACTTCATGCTCTCAAGGAGTTTAAAATATAGTGAAAGAGACAGAGGAACATACTAAATCAAGACTGAACGTTATTAGAGTTATAACAGATGTACCTGTTGTGTTGAACAAACAGGACTCAGGGGATGTTATTATAAAACAACTTTTCTTTTGTCCTCCTTTAAATTTATTCTTTAGGCCCAGTATTATCATCCCGTGGATGAAATTTAGGGCCAGTCACCACATTTTTTTCCAGGCATTTTCATTAATAAAAATCCCCCAGTGAGCAATTAATATGTCCAGAGTTATAGGCAAAACTTTAAACTTTATTCAGAGATGAAACTACTCCACTTTACCAGTCCAGGGCTATTGCAAGTTGGCTTCTTCTAATGAGAAAGAGGCCTTAATTGGGCTTTTTCCCTTTTCCATTTTCAATCGTTCTCCCCTATTGTTACCATTTTTTACCTTTTAACCTTTTAGTGTTTGACACGGGGTGGGGATAGTTTAGGAGATAGAGGAAAGAGCAGGAAAGTTCTTTTCTTAGTTTATATCATCATGAGCTGGCATTCTGTACTGTGGGCCTGTAGGTGTCCAAAGCTGACTTTCCCTCTCTTGGGGAACTTGTAGTTTTCTTATGTGTGTGATGCATCGTGTCTGGCTGACTTATTGGCATCTCCTAAGGAAAGGAGAAATCAATCGTCCTGTGGGTTCAGCTGAAGCTGAGGCTAAACTAGTTCCATTTTAGCATTCTGTTGCATAATTGAAAATCAACTGTTACTGGTGTGTAGGGGAGAAAGGAGAGAGAGCGAGCGAGAGAGAGAGCATGCTTAGTTTTATTTAGGAACATAAGGATAAAATAAAGGGGCCTTTGACTTTCGGCTGGGTGATAGAATTTAATAGGACTGATATTCTTAGTGATTGCCACTCCCAAGTCTTATCTCTCTGAGAAAAAAGCAGCCGATGGTTTCCCATAGGTCGCTATGTGCTCTACCATATAACTTCACTACCTTGGGTACATGTGACTGAACCAGAGATCAGATACTGAAATGAAGGCCACTATCTATGAGGATGGCTTTTATGAGTTCTCTGTCCCATATAGGTTCTTTACATGGGATGCTGACTATGACAATCAAACTCACTTTCAAAAAATTAAAGTTTTAATAAAATAAAATAAAATTAAATTAAATTAACATAAGAATTTTCAAAGTGAGTCTGCAAACAATATGGAGAGAAGAAGAGAAAGAAACAAAACAGAAGTACTGAGTAGAAGCCCTGGGATGAACAAAACCAAGAGCAACCTGGTAGCATAAAACAGAAAGTGAGTAGACAGAAGTGTTGGAAGCAGCTTATTGAAAGGAATGAAATAATAGATGATTCAGAGTAGCTGAATCATCACAGTCATGACACACTAGACTCTAGAGCCATATTTGTAAAATGACCCTGGGTTTACAGCTGCACAGACTCTACCTTATTGATGTCTAAGAGCAGCTGGAGTTAATCACACAGCTGTTCGAGATAATCAATAACAGTCAAAGCTGAGGGCTTGGTCTCATTCTCCACCCATGTTGGGCTCCCCTACCATTATGCGCATCCCAGTAAAGGCATCACCAGCCAGTAGTTTCCCAAGTCTAAACTCATGGACTTAGTCTTGTTCCTCTTTTTCCCATCTCATGAATCACTTCATCAGAGCTAACTCTATACCTGTCTCAAAGAAAATCTCTTCTTTTCTTCTCCACTATTCCCACTATTTTAAACCACACTAATTGCTCACCCATAGCATTATAATTGTACTTCTGCATCTTCTCTCACCCACTTCCAATTCATTCTCTATTTAGCAAGTGATTCTTATGAAAATATAAATGAGATTATTCACCTTTAAAACTCTTCTAAAGCCTTCACATTGCACTTAGAATAACCCCCGCCCCCCTTCCTCCATCCTCACCACAAAGCCTTGGCCTGTCTTACTCTGTGACCTTTGTGACCAACCACACTGGCCCAGTTTTTGTTTCTCAAACTTGCCAGGATTGTTTCTGCCACTGGGACTTTGCATCCCATTTCCCGTATCTGGATTGTTCTTCCTTCTAGTCTTAGCATGGCTGGATCCATCTTGACGTTTGGTTTTCAACCTAACTGTCCTCTCCTCACAGATACTTTTGTTCTCACCCAATTTCAAGTAATGAGCCATTCGTTGTCTATACCTCACCCACTTCAAATTGCTGGTGTAGTGCGGATAATTCTTTCTGGGTTTTGTTTGTTTGTTTATTGGATTGTGTGTGTGTGTGTATGATTTATTCAGCTATTTTTGCTTGGTCATATTAATAGAAGAAGAGCCCTTCTCTATTGGAAGCAAAGAGACATAGATTAAGTAGAATGCCCTCATTTATAGGTTAGACATCTATTGTTTTCATTTAGTCTCTAAGTTTTGATTTTTCAACCCAGCAGAAAATTTATCTTGAAAATTTCTTCTTAGGGGTAATTAGTCTGAAAACAATTTGTCCTAATGACAAACTGATACCAGTTAAGAAAAAAAAAACTTGAGAGATATCATAAACAAATTTATGTCTCTTTTGGTTAAAAAAATCTATCATGACACATACTCAATATTGGCACACTCACCATTCTCTCCATTAATTTATTTATTGGGTTTATGAAGTGCCTTCTCCTCCACTAACTCAATTTAATTTTATTCAGTTTTGTGGCTGTCATAGTTCATATTTGTCTATGTGAAGGTATCAAACCTGGTCAGGTTTGGTTTGGCAAGAACATAATTCCCTGTTTTCTCTACTCATACAAATATTAATAATGGAAGGTAATGAAGAATTAATGTACTTCCAAGCAATTCTGAACCCATATTCAAAGATCTTTACATTATAATTGATTAATGGTTTCAAACAGCAATGTCCCAAAGTGGATTTGAATTATAAACTTAAAAGTATTTAGGCCTCTGATTTTAAGTTTCTTCTTTTTCCTGTCTTTTCAATCTGCTTATAAAATGAATGTCATAGCTTCACATACTTGTTAAAAATCTGCAAAGCAAAATGCAACCTTTGCTAGGCTGACAATTTATTTCTTTTCTGTAGTTAAAAATTATACTTTATATTTTCTAAAGGGAAGTGATGAAACCTCATCACTGATGAGCTGATTTTGTGGCCTAAATAGATGAACCTGTGGCAGCCCATTCCTAGGTCTCCATGGCGTAAGTTAACAGTGCTGAAACTCTAAAAGTTTCCTTTTACCAGTGGGAGGATAAGAAGTGCTGAGCGAGCCAATGAAAAGGCAGAGGTCTACATGAGAAGGAGCAGACAGTAGTGTATGGGACTTTATAATAGGAAGCAAGTGGCTCTGACAGCAGGTGTCAGCAGATCACTCTCAGAGGCCAGAAAGGGCCCAAGCCCTCAGAAGCCATGGGTTAAGATCACATAAGCCACCACGCAGCAGAGACCAAAGTGTACCCTGGTGGTGATTGTGGGTCTGTGGTTCCCAGTGAAAGCTGCTTCTCAGAAAACATTTCAGTATTTATAAAAGTGTGGCCATCTTTGGAGAGATGATGGTGGTGGTGAGGGGGTATCCAAATGGTCTATATCTCTCTGAGGGAAAATATTTGGATTCTATTTTTCAAGTGTTTCTCTGAACTCTCAGTTATTTGGGGGTACTTCCTTTCTAGGAGCTGATGACGTAATCCTGAGTGAGAAATGGTCCCCGCTCTCATGTAGACACCAAGTCAACTGGACTTGGAGAGATCAGGGCAATTAGAGAAACATGGACATCTACAAACCCCACATTGCTCTAACCCTGGCCTTACCATTTATCCTCAGATTTTCAAGCACAACTGCTGCAATAGGGTATGAAAGTGAAAATCTATATTGTATATAACAGAGCACTGACTTATATTTTTACATAATCACAATTTATATTGCTTATAATAGGATAGTGATTTATGCTACATACCGTTAAAGTGTCAATTCTAGGGTCCTTTACCCTAGAGTAATGGAATGTTTTGGTAAAAAATATTTTAATATAGAAGAGTAAAATGAACAAAATGACCATAGTGGATGACAGTTTACTAATCTGCTTTTCTCTTTGCCTTACTATTTTGCTACTTCTTAATATTGTCCAGAAGAGAAAAAAAGGGAAAGTACTTTATTTGCTACTAGGGGATTTAAGTAGTAAGATTGGAGAGTTACTAACTAGGGTGACCATATAATTTGTTAAACAAACCAATTCCCCTTGGAAACAAAGGGGGTGCTGCTAAAAATCATGCAGTTTTAAACTGGGTCTCTTTGCTAAAACAGGGTATAAACTTACCCTTTGGTCTTCAGGTTACTTTTATGGAAATAATCAGTACACAAACATGAGTTTCTTTTAAAATAGAGGAGTGAATGATGGTCTTTAAAAAAATTGCCCGGGGCCTTACATTCACAGACTGTCCAACCTAATGCCTACATTTAATATGTCAATGGAAATTTTTGTGGGAGGGAATTTGAAATTAGGTGGGCAATGTAATTTTGTAACTAATTATGGATTTTCAATATCCACAATCCACAAGTCCTCCTTTCACTAAATAAAATTATGTTGGCTGTTGAAGGAAGGAAGGAAGAAAGGGAAGGAGGGAGGGAAGAAGGAAGAAAAATGGAAGATTAAGTAAAGAGTCAAGTATGTAACAAAAGAATTCAAGTTTTTTTCAAATGTCTCAGGCAGAAAGCATACAAAATTTGGCTAAATTCAGAGACTATGTTTTCTTATGGTGAGACAAAAATCACTGTGTTAACAGCTCAGATATCCCTAGTCTCTCAGTGAAGCGTAAAATGGTGCCTTTTGCTTTCCAGATGATGGAAGCCTCCAACTATTTAGTTCTAAACCAGTAGAGGGCAATGGAGTACTGGAAAGAAAACTAAATCTTTAACAAAGAACATTCTCTCACCCACTGCACGCCCCCTCAACCCCATAAGCCACTCACTGTTAAAAGAGAAAGGAAAGATAGAAGGCATAGAGAAAATCTGGATGGGAGGAAATATACTATAGTACAAAAAGACAAATTTCATTTCAGTATTGAAGGGAAGGAAAAAGGGAAAGATTGTTTCAACATACCCTGAGATTGAATTGAAACTGAAATTCTCGCATTTCACAGAATGAATTATAGGGACTGAAAAAAATTTATTTTAGCTGAGAATTATAAGGAATTTCCCCGTTTTTGCAAATACTCAACTGCACAAAATAAATTTCTGAAATTCTAAGAAAATATCTGAGAAAATATAAATAAATAGTGAGATGGGTTGCAATGACAGATTTGCAATCAGACAGCTCCTATCTTTTGAACTGTTTCCTCTGGTACTTTTTGTTATTAATAGGAGTCTAGGTATGGGATTCAGATAACTGAACCATCTTTTTTTTTCCTTTTTTCCTTCCCCCTCCCCCCATGAGCAGTTCAAAGACCTAGTTATTTTCCCCTAGGTTGAGCAGTCACTGATGGCAACTGAGTTTCTATTGTTTTAAGTGATTTTATTTTAATTCATCACATAAAACAAGATGAGGCTATCTATCTTAATAAAAATGCTTTATTTCCTTTTTTGGTTTTTTTCGAGGTATAAGACATTTTTGTAACTGATATGCGATATCATCTTTAAAATTTAGAAATTTCTCAGTTTCTAAATGTATTTTTAGCATCACAATGTGTGTTTTTTAGTACTACATATGTTTGAGAAAACTATCAAGATGGCATTTTGTTATGGCTCAGAAAGGAATTTGGTGAAAGGCTTGTACTGTTGGGGGAAATAGCAGCTTCCATCTTTAGTATTTAAACTGTTTACATGTTTGCGCTTTTAATTCCACCATTACTTAAAAATTAAGACACTGCTGGGCATTATTGAAAAAAATGCATTAGAAGATTTTTCTAGAATGTTTCAAATTTAAGAAGCAGCAAGAATAGAAAGGAATTTGACTATATGTGTTCTTTACTTTAATAGCTGTATTCTTCAAAAGATATTGGTCAATTGATTTTTTTCTAAATGAAGCCATATTTTTTATTGACTCATATGAAAATTTTAAAGATGCTTTATCTTTATTATTTGTCAGTAATTTCTGACATTTACCTTTGAGGTTTCTCTGCCCATTGAGTAAACAATCTAAAAACAGTCCCATGTACCAAACAGTTACTATTTTAAAAAAGAACTCTGTGGAAAATTACTTTCAAAGTAAAGAATCATTTGGCAATATAAAAAAAATCTTAATTTGTCTGTTTATGAAATGTGGCTTTCATTCTTAGTTTTCTGGAAATATTTTCTACTTCTTCTTTGTGCTATTCAGTTAAGGATCATACTGACTGAACAAATCTTAACTATTACTACATATAAATAGGAGTCTTAGTTACAAAAGCCCATACAATACTCTCATTCCCTTTTTAAAGAATATTTAAGAGCTATATTTTCTAAGAGTTCATTTATAATTTTCTGAACAGTGTCATAGCTCTCTTCTGTTTAGTTGGGGGAAATAATTCTTGGGCTGTCTCTTCAATGACTGTCAGCTGGACTCTATTACATTTTCCCCAGTAAGTAGCAAACTTGTTGTTGAAATAATTTTGCCAAGAGAGCAAAGGCTGTTGTACAATACTACCAAGGAATTTGGGGCTTAGAAGAGTAACTGTCAAAGTTAATGCATTTGTTTTAAATTTCTGAAATAGAAACTAGTTCCTGAAAAAAGGAAGGATGAAGGCAGAATTTCAAGGCTCTTGGGTAAAACAGAAGTGTTTGAGGTTTAGTAATTCTAAATACTTCTTCTCCCCAAGAATTTGGAATTTATGAATACTTGATAACACAATGGAATTGAAATACACAAAAGAATCTAATGGTCATCTTTATATTCCAAAAAATTGCCTTAAATATATAGCTTCTATAATTTTGAAACTTCAATCTGGTTTTTTGAAAACTAAAACTAAAATTTTATTAATGTAAAATTCTAGCATGTAGCTCATGTATACTATTAATGAATTCAGATCAAAAGGGGCAGGTATTGAATAGAGTCATCATAGTATTAAAGCTGAGACGATTACAGTCCAGAAGTCTTCCTGCTCCTGTTAACACAGGCGGCCTCACAGGTGTGTGAATGAGTGTGAGTGTTGGAGGTACAGTTCCCTACCAAATGAGCTTAGAGAAAGGTGAGTTATAATATATCTATTTGTGCGATAGGTCATCAGTCAGATATTTTTACCACTACCAATTTTATTTCTACTAGTAAAAATCATATTGACTCATAAGATACAATATTGTATTTATCCAATTCAAAGTTTTAATTATGCTCCTTTCTTTGTACTGAAGGGCTACAAACATTTTGCTATGTTTATACCGTACAAGAGTTTCAATTTAGTTGGCAGCATGTCATACATGCAAGCTCAGAGGAAAGGCAAGGCAGTAGAAATACTCATTACATCTACTGAACCAGGCATCATTCTAAGTGCTTTATGAGGGAATACTTCTTTTACTACCTCTACTTCCATGAGGTACTGATATCATCCTCATTGTAGAAATGAGGAAACTGAGAAACAGAGAGATTATTTAAATTATCCAAAGCAACACAGTTAATTAGTGGGGAAGCTAGAAGTCAAATCTAGACGCTGTGGCCCCAGAGCCTATGCCCTTAGCCACAGCACCAGTGCCTGCTTTTGTGTGATTAGTGTCAGAAGGAGTGGGACTAACATAAATAATTCATACTGCCTTCTTGTCATGCCCACGTCTCTGTGCATACTTTAATTGGCATTTTAAGATTGCTTAATGTTTATGTTTCTTTTTCATTGAATCTAATGAAAAAAATTCTGAGGTTTCTCACATTTATCCATTTTAATAAGAACCTTATATTGCCACACATTTTGACTAGATTGATTACAAACACAATTTTTATTATACTTTCTAGAAAATGGGGGAAAGTTTTTTTAGCTTTTACTGACTGAAAAATACTAAAGCAAAATATATTATTTCTGTCCACCCATTAATCAAAAAGAAAGGTAAAGCTTGACCTCTTTTGATTATTTAAGTCACTGACTGTCTTATGATAACATAATAGTGGACTTTTTCATTACTTAATCAAATTTCATGGATCTCAAAGGTCAACATGATGAAATCACTCACTGAAAAACTTCCATCAATAGTCCAAAGTATTATTTAGTACAGTTATTTGGTATAGTTATATAAAGGAAAATTTTAGTATAGTTATTTGTTAGCATATATTGATTTTACATGTCCAACTTGTGTAGTCATTGTCAATGTACTTTTGCTATATATGAATGATTGGATAAAAATTGGATTACTATAAACATTTAAAGGTCAGTACCTAAACCAATATTTATGATTTTTTTTTTATTTTGTACCATGAATATTTCACATAAAATTAAGTATTTGACAGGCATTTTTTTCTTATAAATTATTTTTGTTCTCAAAAACTTAGAGGTTTTTTTCTTTTCTTTTCTCCTTTTTTTTTTTTTTTTTTTGCTGTTTGAAAGCTCAGAGACATATTTGCATTGGACCCATAAAAGCTGTATAGCTGTTACAATTGTTGCTTTCACCTGTTGTCTCTCCTGGCCTTCTGTTATTCTATTTAGGATGTCTCTTGAACTAATGCTTTTTTTCTGTAACAGGTATATTTTCCTAGCTTCATCAGATGGAGATACAGTCAGAATATAAATGATGATAAGTACAACACTCAGCCCAACCCACTGGGTCTTTTGTTTCGTTTTGTTTTTTTAATCGAGTGAGCATTCAAGCTCTCATTGGAACTTAAAAGGAGGAGAGGACATAATCCTTCAGGTGATGCAAAACATAATTTGTTCATTTTTTTTTTTTTTAGCTCTCAGATTTCATAGGCCATGGAGGAGTCAAAGCTATGAAATCTGATTACTTCCTGAATATTTTAATCATCAAGGTGTGCAGCAGAGAAAGGAGGAATAGCTAGGCCTCAAAGTCTAATTGTTTTCAAGGAGATCCATCTGCCTCTTAAGAATATCTCCTCAACCCCAGAACTCCCTCTACTATTTCTGTTAGGAAAATAAAATCTTAACTTCCAAGTTATGACTCACCTTCCATTGCTAACCTTGGAGACTCTAGATGTGATTTTATGAAGGGTTTCTATTATCATTCAACCATTTCCGGTGAATCTGAGTGCCAGGCAACACATGGCACAGATGTCTCAGTGGTGCCATTTGCCATTGGCAAGCTCTATGATGACATGTCCTGCAGCACCTACACCACCACTGTGTCCTGTCCAATTGACTGCTTTTCTAGGTGCTGAGACCAAGCCTTTGTAAAGTTTAGTTCAATGGAGACTGTTCCAATGGAACCCGCTGCCATGACCTATCATTATGGCACTGCTATTTATAGTCTTCTCTTTTCCTATTTCCCTATAATTTAAATATTTAATAACATTTACTGAGCTTATATGATTATTATATGCCATATACTGCCATTTAGTGACTTACTGTCACTGTTCCATTAAAATTGGGAATAGCACGCACGCGCGCGCACACACACACACACACAGAGTCCTTGTCCTTATGGAGCGTATATTGAAGAAAGGAGGCACAAATTTTAGCAGATAAATAACTAAGGTAATCATCAGTTTTGAAAAGTGCTAGGAAAGAAACATTCAGGTGAAGTAGTAGAGAATAACTGTAAGGCTGGGGGCTAGGCAGGTAATCTGGGAAGGTTTCTACAAGGGTTTAGTGAGCACATCCAACCTCAAAAGCTACCCAATGTACATTTTTCTATTTTAGCATTATTTGTTGTCATAATTTCTCTCAAATCAATTCAAAATGTATATGAAAGTAGAGGGATAGAAATAAAAAATAGCAGAAGTTGCTAGCTAGCAAACTAGTGATATAGATATAAATGAGTATGAGATTTGGGACTATAAAAGGAAATATAATTCGTAAACTAGTTTCCACTGCAATGTACATGATCTCAATTATATGACCAGCAGGTGTCTGGTATTAAAATCCTGCAAATCCTTTATCTAGGGTGTTTGCTCATAGTAAAGCATCTGGGGTTTCACTGATCTATATGAAGAGAAAGGAATTGAACTAAACTATAAAATGTTGCAAGGGGGAATTAATGCAAGCTTATTCCAAATTCCAATAAATATGACTTGAACAATGTTAAAATTTCAGATGAAAAACACATATTGAATGTGCTTTAGGATCATTAAGCAGGGAAAACACTGGATTTCCATTGCTATAGTATAGTGATTTACCAGCCTTCTTCATGCTCAATTAGAAGTTTCTAGAGCACAGAAGTTATCAAATCTCCCACAGAGGCTGAAAAGGAGAGCAAAGAACACAGAGTCAAACTCCTACCATGTTTGGCTAAGTCATTAATTTTAACTGCATTGCAATCTGAGGTCTGTTATAAAAAGACTGAAGAAGTCAGAGAAGCAATAAAATGGTATGAACTCGTTAGAAAGTAGGATTCCAATGACACACTGGAGGCTAACTGGAATGAATATAATTGAAGAAGTCTAGGCTACTTTTGGAAAAAGTATCACAGGAGCACAAAACATAGCTGATATTTTTAGAAGTGTATTAGGTATGATGAACAGTACTGGATAATAAAATAAGTAACCTCCTAGGGATTTAACAACATGCATACTTCAATTATGTTGCATTGTAAAAAAGAAACAGTTTCCAGTGATGGAATTAGAACTCAAAGACATTATTATTTGTCAAGAAAATATAATTATTTTTATAGGGCAATATCTTTACTTAAAAGAAACAGAAAATGCTCTCTTATTAACATTATGGAAAGTCTGTGAAAGGAGAGGGGAAAAAAGCATGCCATGAATCCAGTTCATATTTCCTTACATTTTCTTCTCCAGGCCTCTGACTACCAGTTTTTATCTCCTTTTTACCCAGATACTCAAAAGTCATATTTGTATCTGGAAAATAGCTCATTTACAATCATGATTTAAAAATTTGCAATTCACTATAAGACAAAGCCTTACAAATGGAATAGGAAAAACATCAAAAAGGAGTGATCTTATTAGTATTTGCATAGAGACATGGATAAAATAATAATTTATAATACTCGATTGATAGAAATAAAGAGAGAAGTAAATTATCCACTTGGCATCCAGCTAAGTGTATTTCCTAAGAGGTTAAATAACCACACAGCACGATTGGTCATGGGTAAAATGGTAAAATAAGTAAAATATATGAGAGTTTCTCCATATTAGTTACCTATTGCTGCATACCAAATTACCAATTACCACTCATTGGCTAAAAGCAACATGGGTGTATTATCTCATAGTTTCTCAGGGTTAGGAATCTGGGCCTGGGTTAGCTGAGTCCTCTGCTTCAGAGTCTCTCCCAAGCCTATGATCAGGTGTTGGACGTTGCTGAAGTCTCATCTGGGGACAAATTCATTTTCAACTTACTTTCATGGTTGTTGGTAGGATTTAGTTTCTTGAGGATCATGAGGCTGAGGGGGGTTAGTTCTTGATGGCTGTTGGCTGGAGGCCACTTTCAGTTCCTTGCTATGTGGGTCTCTCCAACATGGCAACTGGCTTCATCAAACCAGTAAGAAAGTCAGCGAGCAAGGCAGAGATCACTATCTTATGTAGCCTAATCACAGGTATAATATCCTACCATCTTTGCCATATGCACTTGTTTAGAACCAAGTCACAGGTCCCACCCAGACTCATGTGGAGAAGATTACACAGGGGCATGCTGCCAGGAGCTGAAGGGAAACTTTGGGGGCCATACTGGAAGCTGCCTGCTATTCTCCAAGTGCATTTTCTACCTTTCTATTTCCTGATTTGTTCACATGCTGGGTCTTTATTAGAAATAAAACAAAACAACTGGTCATGTAATTCCCACTGAGAAATAATAATTCTAATTTATTTGTTTTAAAAAAATACATAGTTTACTTCATTCTGTAGAGACTGAGGTGATTGAAAATACATGCAGTGGAAAAGAACATGGAAAATATAAAGCCAAATAGATTGTCAATATGACATGGAAGAAAAATGGAATATATATTATTCAGCACATAAGATTTCATACAGGTGTTATTGCTATCCTGAGATTTTGGCTTCAGTTATCCAAGTTTTAAAGCAATAAGAAAAAATGATTATTAATAGTACTCCATGTCTTTGAATAAAATATGTGTCATTTCTCCAGGGAATCAAAATCTTTCCCAGTGCTTATTTTAAAATAATGTGTTTTGTTTTCACGGGACTTTATATGAGGCAAACCTAGATGAGTCATCTAAAATTTCTTTACGAATACAGATATTGGTTCTGATGTGCTATTTTTGATGTTGTTTCCTGATGAAATCCAGAATCTGCATTAACACACAACTTAAGGGGGAATAATTCTGTAGAGACAAAACTAATAGGTCCAGTTAAGGAACTTTCTCGTAACTCAGTTTGAGCCCTGAAAACAATTGAGTCCATGTAGATTCTGAATTGTCCAAAGAACTTCAGTATATGTGACTTTTGTTAGCTGGCTTTTCATAATATTTTTAGGACTGGGTGGTTAGATGTTTTACTCCCTGGCCTAGGCCTGGTGTGCAGATCTCCAGTGTGACAGTTAAGGGTGAATTCACTTGCATTAGGTGGTAGAGTTGACATTCTTTGAGAAAAGAAGGAAGGTATAACATTATACCTTAATTTGTTTTTCCTAATAGGAGATACCTGGAAAGGCAATGAATCAATCTGTAACGGTGAAACTTCAGGTCTGTTAACACATGACTGAGATCTATTATTCTATGGCTGTATACAAAAGTGAAAGAGGAATCAGGTGACTTCCAGACCATAAAGCCTATTCCTGAAGGCTTGTCTGCACACAAAGATTGCTTTACTCGAAGACTACTTGACTGAATCAACTACTTTCTAATCTATTATATTTGTGGCTTTATAGGCAACAAAGGGAACAAAATGAAAAATAAAACAGTATTTGCTTCTTAGACACTAAAAATAGCAATGGTAACAGAATAGGAGAACAATTATAGCAGCTAATATTTGAGTCTCATTCCAAAAGTGAAATAAACTTCAATACAGTCAATAAGCATTTTCATCTTTCACTTTGTTCTATTCTTTTGGTTAATATATACTCAAGGTAGAAAGGTCAAAATTCTGTCCTCTTCTGAGAGAGTTGAAGATAGAATGACATTATGTGGCTTTTTAAAAAATATCAACTAAAGGGAAAGAGAATCAGTGACAGGACTTTCAAGGGGGCTAAAATTTGCATGTGCCATTTTTACATTTATTCCAAATTTGTGTAGAAGACGGATGGACTGAACTGAATTTATTTATTTATTTATTTATTTATTTTTGTTTTGGTTAAATTTGTCTCTTTCTTTTTGTTTTTAAACATATTGTCTGGGTCTTTTTTATCTTGTAAGATGGCAGATGAAAAAGCTGAGAAGCCAGATACTAGGGAGAAGAAATCAAAGCCAAGAAGGCTGATGTCAGTGCAAGGTTAACAAGGGTAGTGTCAAGGCTCAAAAGCCCAAGAAGAGACGTCTCTCTGCACTGGTTCCTCGCCAGCAGAATTGGCACATATTCTAGAAAGGCTGTGCAGAAGAGGAAGGATTTAACCTTTAAATCCAGGATTGAGAAGAAAAAGAAGGAGAAGGTTCTTGTTAAGGTCACAAATCCGTTGGTGGTGACAAGAATGGTGGCAGGAAGGTGGTTTTTCTGAAGCAGCTGAGCCGTGGCTTGCTACTTGTGACTGGACCTCTGGTCCTCAACTGAATTCTTCTTTGTAGAATATACCAGAAATTTGTCATTGCCACCTCCAGAATTAATATCAGCTATGTGAAAATCCCTGATCATCTCGCTGATGCTTACTTCATGCAGGAGAAGCTGTGGGAGCCCAGACACCAGGGAGGTGAAATACTAGACACAGAGAAAGAAATACAAGATTACAGAACAGTGCAAGGTTGATCAGAAGGCCAAGGATCAAAGCTATTCCTCAGCTCCAGGGCGACCTGTGATCTGTGTTTGCCCTGACAAATTGAGCTTAGCCTCACAAATTGGTATTCTGAATTTTGTACCAAGAACATAATTAGATAATTGATGCATGAAAAAAAGAAACAAAAGTAAACACATTGTCAGCATCATGGATTTTAGCAGCAAATGTTTGCTGAGTATATTTTATGTGATAAGAATTCACTTGCAACTACTCCAAGCTCTGGAACCCACTATTACTTCAATAAATAGAAACCAGGGGAATCAGGCTATTAATAACATCTGTTATACATTTATTATATATTACATTACATACTCATATATATTAATATATGCATAGTATATATTATATGTAATAAATGTAAAATGAATTATGATATAAGTGTTTTTGAATATGGTGATGGGAATTGAATGAAGTAAAGGTCACTGTGGGCTATAGTGGCCAAGGTCTCATTAGATTTCTGAAAAGTTGTCTAGACACAGTGCATATTATAAATGGGCCATTAAAATTACATGGAAACATAAGAGCAGAGTTAGGAAGAAACAGAATTTATCTGTTCTGTCTCCCTGCCTGGTTTCTCTATAGCCTAAAGTTGTGGAACATTATTACATTGAGAGTTTTAGTTAGATGAATGGCATTATAATATGATGTGGTTTTAAAATTGTTTTTCCATTATTAAGAGCCACTTATAATACTGAGAGTTTGTGTCTTTTTGTAAGGGGAAACACATTACTGCTCTGAAACAACATGCATTCTATTTTGCTGTGAATCGAGACTGCAGGAATAGAAAGAAAATAGGGCATTGAGGCTGAATAAGGGGCTGATCATTTATAGTTTGGTTATATTTTGACTACACTGTTTGGATTTTGGAATAAAGATATATGATTAAAGAAATCTGTTGTGCAGCAGCTTTTATTGACAGAATGAGAATTGATTTCGTGCCTCCTGTGCAGTCAAATGATACAGGGATCAATGTTTCTTGATTTTGAGAAGCTTTTATAGGGCCTGGGAACCCAAATGCAAACAGAAGAAAGCATATAAAGCACACATAATGGGATAGTCAAGTGGGAGTATTTCTGGCTAATCATGATGGATACGACGAGGGCACGGTTGATCATCCAAAAGTAAGGAACGGGGAAACTCAGGAAGGCATCCAAATGGAGCCCTTTGCCACCAAAGCATTTAAAGATACACTGACTGCTTACTATGCTCATTGTGTGGGTCAAGAGAAGCTTCTACTATCATATTCTTAACATAATAACATTAATTTAATATTTGCATAGTACTTTAACTTTCATGAATAACTTTAACATTTGATCTTTCATGGTTCTCACAGCAATCCTTCAAAGTAGGCATGCATTTTTTATCATCATCAATTTAAAAATGACATGAATAAGTAATGAAAGCAAAAGTTGAATATGTTATTTGCAAATGCCTTTCTTTCATAGAGAAATTATATTGTTTTGCTTTATATTTTTTATTTCACAAAAGAAATTTGATCACATTTGTTATTTCAAGGAGGCTGGGCTAATTTGAAATTACTTTTTGTTTGGCTGTTCTCCAAGGTATATTTTTCTTCCCTATCTAACCTTTGGCTCATCAGGAGTTGT
This sequence comes from Lemur catta, assembly GCF_020740605.2. Taxonomy (NCBI): domain Eukaryota; kingdom Metazoa; phylum Chordata; class Mammalia; order Primates; family Lemuridae; genus Lemur; species Lemur catta. Next base: position 79,212,378 of record NC_059132.1, on the reverse strand, counting down.
CAAATTGATCCTATTTGACTGCAAGGTGTTGAGTAAGCCTTTGCCACCTCATTAGTTTATAGTCAAATGTGGTTTACTTGGGAGGTAAGTAACCACTGTCAACCCCCTATCAAGATAAGAGAGAATTAAAAGTTACAATGCCGAAGTCATTCTGGACCCAACAGGGAGAATAAAAATAAATGTTCTCATTTTAAATTGCCTCAGGAAAAGGCCCACAGCATTATTAACCTGGTATTAGGTTTTCGTGTAGTCACCACTATTAAAAACTCAGGTCCCTGAAAAACATAACTCAGGAGCTCATATTGGTTTCTCATAGAAATATTGTCCAATTATGTAACTTCAAGATTGGCTCAATATATTGCAATAAATTAAACACTGCTATTGATATTATTAATATAAAGAGACAAAAAGTTTCAATTTGTGAGGAAATAATTTCATATGTAAAATCTGATTGAGCAAGAATTAAAAGGAATATGATATTTTATTCATCTTTATATACTTTTCAAATCTTATAAATGAAGAGGGAAATGACACATATTTGGGATTATTGTAACAAGATAAGTGATTGACAGTGGGAAGGAAGGAAACAAACAGGAAAGACTGAGGCATATTAGGAATTATGCCTGAGTATTTTGAATTCTTACTAAATATTTCAGTAGATTTCTGAGATTATGGATAGCATGCATGATGACTTTAAAGGAAAATAAATTTTTCATTTGGGGTGAAGTAAAATATCAACAGGCAGGAAATTTTGTCATTTTACTAATAAACTCCATCCTTCTTAACATTAATTGTTTTATTAGTACAGGTGAAATCATATACATGATTTCAGTAATTTTGGGTAGCATTTGTATATTTTTATTATTTTATGGGAATTTTTTTTCTATTTCTATTTTGTTTTTGAGTAGGTAACACTGTTCCACTTTGCCAGTCAGTCTTGGAGATAGTCATAGATACGGTTTTCAATCATGCAAGAAAATACTTAATTTGCTTACTCCCAGTTAGAACCCATTCTGTTTCTATATACTTGCCCTTGTGAATTTCATTCGGATCCGGTATTGGTAGATAGCCCTTACCTGATCCATGGAGCCTTTTGTTTCCTTCAAGTTTTCCTTGGATATATTAATACTTAACAAGTGGAGTTTAGTGTTTTAAAATTCAAATTGCAAATTCTGATGCTAGTCTCACAGTCACAATGGGAAAGTAATGAGAAAAATAGCCACACTGGCCCTTTTTCCCATAGCAGAAGGTGAAGGAGAGAAGAGAGGTCTTATAAATATACAGTTCTACCTCACCTCTACCTAGGTGTCATTAAATATTAATGCTGTTGCTGAGTGTGAATGCTGTACAGAAGTCATTACTGAGATTTAATTAAATGACACTATAAATTGAGAAAAAGTATTAATACAGACTTAGGGCTGAATGGTTGGAAATCATGTCAAAGAAGGGAACTTTTCTCTGGTGTTTTAAAATTGCATTGAAAATCAGTGGTGAAAGTACATGTCAGGAAGTAAGAGAAGCTGGTGAATGACTTTTGATAATTATCCCAAAGGTGATAAACTTTGGCCCTTGGTATATGTAGCTCAGTTTAAAACTTGCTGATTTAATTGCTCAACAGAAGTTGTCTGCTCATTAGGCCTTAACCTTAACAATGTATCTATGAGCTTCAGCTCTCTGAACTCCCATGCTTGAAAATCTTCTTCTCAAGCTCACCTTAATGCTGCTCTCTGGAAGGAAGGTATTAGCCAGTGGGGGAGAAGATCCTTGCAGACAGAATAGTACAGTGTGGTTTCAAAACTTGTTAAAAGCTGCCCAATCTGTGTCTTGAGTGAAGGCCAAGTTTTCCATAGATGAAAGGTAATTCAGTATTGGCTCTAGCCCAACTTTCCCCCAAGCGAAAACCGCCAATTGAGCTGTTTTGGTTTAAAACAGGATGTCAGGCTAATTTTATCTTTTTTTTTTCTTGTGCTACTTCTTTGTCTAGCTCAGCAATCTGATGTTCCTATTTCTGCATGAGACTGCATTTTAGAGTGAGGAAATGATGGTCTTATCAAAAAGACAAAACACTTGGAAATATAGGAAAAGTCATTCTAATCTGGTTGTCCTTCAATATCTCTTGCCTCTTTTATAGAAATAAAAATTTTGTCAGGGCATATGGCTTTCATAAACACAAATTGTATTTTCCTTCCTCCCTTGCCACTGGGTGAGTCCTGGTGAGTGGGTTCTAGCCTTTGGGGTACAAGTGGAAGTAACCTCTGCATCTTCTAGGAGCATCCCCTAGGAAACAGCTGATACATGTCTTTTGCCCTTTTATCTCCCCCTTTTCTATATTGTGGTTTGGAACATGAATGTGATGGCCGGAGCTCCATTTGGACTATGATTCTGAGGGCCACACCCTTGAAATAACAGAAGAGAACAGTAAGTAGTCCTAGTCTCCGAGGATTTTTAGAGCTCCTTTGTCAGCGTTGTAGGACCACAGAGGATATTGTAGGCTGCCTTGCTTGCCCTGAAACTGTGAAAATCCAGAGGGGGAACTACACTTCTGATCTGTTCAAGCTATGGTATCTGAATTTTCTGTTATTCGTAGCTGAAACTCATTTTTTTAAATTTCAAAATACTAATTAAGGGGATACAAGCGTTTTTGTTACATGGATACCTTGTATAACGCTTAAGTCAGGGCTTTTGGTGTGCCTGTCACCAGGATAGTGTTCATTGTACCCACAGGTAAGTTTTATCCCACACCCCTCCTCCTAACCTCCTTCCTCATTGGTTTCTCGTGTTCTTTTCTATTGCATTGTGCCTATGTGTACCTGTCTAATAGCTCCCGCTTATTAGTGAGAACAAATGGTGCTTGCTTTTCCACTCCTGAGCTATTTCACTTAGGATAATGGTTCTCCAGTTCCATCCCAGTTGCTGCAAATGACATTATTTTATTCATTTTTATGGCTCAATAGTACTCCATGGTATACATATACCACATTTTCTTTATCCACTCTGAAACTAATCTTACACAACTTTAAAATAGTTTTGTTTTTTTATTTGTGTGCTCCAATTGTTCAGTCACGATTAAAGGAAGCATGTCATAAGAATTTTTTTTTTTGAGACAGAACCTCACTATGTCACCCGAACTAGAATACTGTGGCATAATCATAGCTTACTGCATCCTTGAATTCCTGGGCTCAAGTGATCCTTCTGTCTCAGTCTCCCAAGTAGCTAGGACTACAGGCATGTATCATCATGCCCTGCTAATTTTTTAAAATTATTATTTTGTAGAAGCAGTGTCTTGCTTTGCTGCCCAGGCTGGTCTCAAACTCCTAGCATTGAGTGATCCTCCTGCCTCAGCCTCCCAAAGTGCTAGGATTAAAGATATGAGCCACAGTGCCTAGCCTATAATAGAATTTTTATAATGATATTGCAGTTTAAAAATCCTGCTTTAAAAAATGGAGCTTCAAGGAATGTTCTTGAAATACATGTATTTTCAAAGGCAGATTTGTTTCAATATGACACAAAACTAACTTCTGTGAAGTAATTTAATGCAATTATAAATGCCTGAGAATGGTTCCTATAAACTTGCTAGCAATAAGAATTTAAATAATACTATTTCATTTAAACATTCATACTTAATGTTGGAATTTTTATATGTAATTCTAAAATTCCCTGACTTGGATAACAACATGTACACTAGCTTTTACCAAATAAAATTTTATATAGCTTGCATGAAACACACACTAGTATGTTGGTTTACTAATTTAGTTTTTTATCAATAAGCATCACTTTCAGCAAACAGAGGTGGGTTGTTTGATAATAACACACATAGCCATTATGTGTCAATGAGAATAATGTCATCATTTCAGTGGGACCTTTGTCTTTGCTCTGCCTTTTCTTATTGACGACTTGTAGACTATACTACCTGTGGAGTCTTTCTCTTTCTGTAGTCAGGGATTTTATGGGCTGTACATAGCACTATTACTGCCAAGTACCCTTGTTTTTGAGGAACTTCTCAGACATTAACCTTTTTGCTAATCTGAATTACCATGTACCATAATCCACTTCTCCAAAAGTTTTTCTAAGTATTTTCCTCTATAACTTTAGGCGTGTCCACCTCAGTCATCAGAAATGATTGCAATTCTTCAGCCAGTCCTTTCCAGCCTTTCTGAATGTCTCTGCTGTTCTCTCCTTCTCCTCCCCAATTCCTCTGCCTCCCCTTAAACTTTGGAGTATTCTCTAGAAATCAATAAAACGGAAAAAATATGACTCCCACCTCCTTCAAAATATCTTCCATCTAAAAACTCTGTAGAAATGTGTGAGAATACTTTGAGATTTTAATAAGCTTTTACTACTGTGATCTACAAACACCAATTAAATGCCAATCAGGACAGAAAGGTGATGATATCATAAAGGTTCATGTTCCTAGTATTACTTAATGGTATCTTATTTATTGAATAATTTTACCTGGAGAATATTTATACATTAGCATGTAGTTAATATTTGATAATAAGCTGATTATACCACTCTTATTTTAAGAAATTATAGACCATTGTTACAATTTGGTGACAATGACAGTTGGCAGACTGGCTTTCCACATGATAACAAACCACCAAAGGGTCATGTAATATGGGTGGCTGATGACAAAGAAAATTCAGTTAGTATCTCAAGAGAATTCCTACTTTTGGCCACAATAGCAATATGTTGTTAATAAGATGCACTATTCAAACTTGCACATGCTTCATTGACTGTATTGCTTTAGGCATGGACTCTATTTTAACAGATAGCATAATATAGAAGTCATGCTACCCTGCTGTAATTTTTGACAAACTGTTAAGTCAGCTAAACAAACCAACCAAAAATGATTGTACTGCATTTTACATGAATTTCAGAGCATATTTAGAGGGGGCAAGTTAAATTTTCAGTTTGCTTATCTGTTTCCCTTTGGATAAAATGGTTTTTGACAAACTAAATATCACATGGGCTCCTAAATAGGCCTGTCACAATTTTCTATAGCTCTTGTACCCTGGATCTCTTAATGTGAGAATGGCCTGATATGTGTGATTGTGAGTCTTGAAGACAAATGGAACTATGTTAACGTTTTCTGAGTACCATACACAGGAAATTTTAATTTCTTTGCAAATTCAAGTTAATTGTCTTTTATATTAAAATATTTCCATGTTAAATTAATTATAATATGTTCTAAATCCTGCTTTGAGCTTATGACTTGACAATCAACATGAGACAATTGAAACTTGTAAAAGGGTGAAATAACATTTATCTGGATCAATTTAAAAAATATATATTTTCTTAAAAAACAACCACCTTAGACAGTCAAGATGCATGGATATAAAAGATCAAAAAGGGAATAATAAAAAAAAAAATCTAAAAAAAATCCAATCAAAGGAAGATCATAGTACATAAATGTGATTCTGCTAAATGCAGAGGTTCTTAAGCCCATGCTTATGTTACCATATAAGGCTTGACTGCTTTTGACTATGAATTGCCTCATTTAGTAGACTTTACGTCTTTAGTATAATAACAAGGAGCTGAAGAAACAATAATTTGGTGATTGTTTTTGTTTAGCTCCCAACAATGTGCTTTCAACTAATCTAAATAAAATGAGTAAAGGGAAGTCTAGGTTTCTCAATCATAGCTAAAAAGCCCCATCAATTTCTAAATCATATATCATTTAATAATTGTATTCTTCATGAAATTTCATGATTACTTTTTGTTACTGTTTGCAATTTCAACTTTTTGTTGCATATCAATCACAATAAATTTTCACTTGGACTCTGAGAGTAAATCATTAGGATTTACATGTCATTGTCAAGAAGGAGGGAATTGGACTTGATAGTTAATGGGTTATTATGTGATTCCAATACTAAACATTAACCATATAATTACATCAAAGCCTTTTTGTGATTATTTCTATGTAATTACATAGGGAGCATTTTTGTAAAATATTCTAGACGATCTTTCTTTTCAAGTAAAGTGAATTTGGAAAAACAAAATACAAACCACATAGATTGTTTTTCCTGTCTCTCTACTATCTTCCTGTTAATGGTAGCATCCCTATCCAGTTTGAATCTTTGCCAATGTGATCATAGTTTTCACAGCTCATGATATGGCTTTATAGTAATATATGGTTGAAAATATATTTCTAGTCCTTAAAGATGCCACTAACAATACCTTTTAATTTTGTTTACATGTCATATAAAATACTCTCATTTCTAAGCATATATTATGAACTAAATTGCTCTGATGTCTTAAAATATAATTTACCATAAATTAAACAAGCTGGATTCAGAGAAAGGCAAAAGGAGATATTTTTTAGTGATTGTTTTTATGCTTTGAAAAAAATCCAACAAATTGCCTATGCGTATATAAGATTTTAATTACATCTCACACAAATCTCTGTATAAATAACTTTAAAGAAACATTGGTTTTGTGTAATTGATTGCTGGTTATTTAAATAGTCAATGTGAGGAATTAAATTACTTATTCAATATGCTGTGACATCATTTTCAACACAAAGTTCTAAATACATTTTGTCATAGCTAATTTGGTTGGACCACTGACAATAAAATTAATTGGAAATCTGGCAGGTATCCAGGTAAATAACTGTGGTTAGCTAACCTAAAAAGAAAACTGTACAAGAAATATCATGAAACACAATTCTTTTGTTCATATTGAAACAAATGTATTTTTCTAAATGTAGGAACAAATATATTTCTAAATGTAGGATTATCTAACTCAGGAATCAACACCTTTTTGTTAAGGGTCATATAGTAAGTATTTTAGACCCTATGGGCCATACAGTTCTTGCCACAACTACTCAACTTTGTCCTTTGGCTCAAAAGTAGCCATAGACAAACTATGCAGATGACTTGGTGTGGCCGTGTTTCAATAAGACTTTATTTTTGGACACTGAAATTTGAATTTCATATAACTTTCATTTGCCACAAAATATTATTCTTTTGATTTTTTTCCTGAATCCCTTACAATTACAAGACCCATTTTCAGCTCATGAACCACACCGAAATGGATGGGTGAATTTGGCCATGTGCCGTATTTGCTGACTCCTGATGCAACTTCTATGCCAACTTTTATCACTTTTTCTGACAATGAAATACTCTCTGGAAATCTGTTGTTATTTTTTGTTTCAACTCTTTTCAAAGTCACATGATTGATTTCATATCATATTCAAAAGCAAATCGACATCATTTATTACAAAAAACATAAAATGTAGAAGTTTTAAAAAGTATTTCACTAGATTTTTCAATATAAATGGATTATTCAATATTTCCTTTTTTGTCCTGTTTCATAGCATTATTTTTGGAATTAGGTGAGGGCTTGACTGATTTGGCATTTCTGCAACATATAGAAGCTTTACTTTTAAAGAGCAATCGTGAGACACAAAAATCAGTGACGCAGAGATTAAAAGGCTAGCATTGTACTAAAAGTTAAAGAAAAAAGAAGTTGATTTGCCTTGGTATAGAAACTGATATAAATTATAATGGAAGTATTTGAAATTTATTTTTAAAATAATTCTATATTGTATTACTTTTTCTTAAAAGTGGTGATACCAATGATGAAAATTATTTCTCACATATGGTTAAAAAGAAAGAGAAAATAAATCCATCTGTTGGGAATGCAAATTAAGATTTTCAAGTGTTTACTGCTCAAAATAGTTTACGGGTAACATTGGAAAGTTTTATCTGCCAAATAGAAGTTTATGTGTGTAGAACACTAGTATTTACTTAGCTTGATTTCTTCTTCTTCACCTACACAACTCAGTGTGGGAGAAGAACCCTCTAAGCAAAATGAATATAATTCACATCAAATCTAATCTTGGAAAAGTTACAAACCTGGGACCTCCTGTGGTTTCTACAGATTTTCACCTGGTGAAACATCTCTTTAGGCATTTGTTCTTGCACAAGGTAATAAATTTTAACCAATTTCTCTACCTACTACTTTAGATTTTTTTGGAATAATTCTAGAAATTAGAATCTAGTCATCCTTAGTGCTAAATGACTCAAACAGATGAAATGTTTATATGGATGGCTGGGAGTAGGAAGTAATATTCTCTTTAATTTAGTGAATCAGCTATTTATTCAGATTATCCCATGCCATTAAAAGCTCTTTGTTTAGGGCTTTTAACACATACACTAGAGCCCATGTTTATAGAACAAATGAATAAAACCACACTGTTCTCCTATAAATTGTGCTGTCCTTCACCCACAAAATCCATATGTGGAAGCCTAATTCCCGAAGTGTTAGTATTTGGAGATGGGGCCTTTGGGAGATAATAAGATTCAGATGAGGTCATGCAACTGTGGCCTCATGATAAGATTAGTGCCCTCCTGAAAAGAGATGCCACAACACTTGCTCCCCCTCTCTGCTATGTGAATAAACATGGAGAATGCAGCTGACTTTAAGCCAGGAGGGGCCTCTCAACACAATCTGAGCATGATGGAACCCTGATCTTGGACTTTGCAGCCCCCAGAATTGTTAGAAATAAATTTATGTTGTGTAAGAAAATCTTTAGTATTTTGTGACAAAATCTATAGTATTTTGTGACAAAATCTATAGTATTTTGTTATGGCAGCGTGAACAGACTAATGTATCATTTCTTTCAAATTGTACAGTGAGAAGCACCTTTAATTATAAATTTCAACCTGATTCAAGAAAAGGAATTGCCGGCTCTGAGAGTTCTTATTTATTCCCATTCCCATACCTGTCTGATAGGAATGATTAACACAAAACAAGTCCTTCTGCCTAGTTTAATTTGTTTATCTAAATACAGGGTATATGTGAGGCAACTAAAAACCAATACTTTAAAACTTCTTTCACTACAATTTTATGTACATATAAATAATTTGTTTTTATTTTGTTCTCAAATGATATTGATACCTACTTTAGTTTAATTATCTACCTTTAATATGATCTACACTGTAAGAGACAGCAAAATGAATAATTAATGTACTCTATTTATATCACTAAAAATGAAATGCATTTCTACAATTTATGGGAAATGATTATACTTTTTGGAGGGAACATAGATAAAAATTCAAAATTGCTTGGCCAGGTGCATGGGTCATATCTGTAATCCCAGTGCTTTGGAGGCCAAGGTGGGAGGAATGCCTGAGGCTGGGAGATGGAGGTTATTGTGAGCTAGGATTGCCACTGCACTCCAGCCTGGGCAACTTTTGCTAGAAATAATAACATGGCAATTTAGCTAAATACCTGATTTTACAAAAAGATACAAGTTATGTTCCTATGAAAATGGCACTTAAACTGCAAGAGACCAGTTAGGTTCAGCAGAAACTTATTGGGTATCTACTACTTGTAGTGCAGTGGAAAAATATTACTGTCTATTTTACAGTGTGAATTCTGTATTGAACTTGATCTTTTTTGGAAATATTAATAAGTTATGACTAGGGTTTTTATTTGTCTTTTATGGCAAATAGGTTTTGAAGTAAACAGAAATGAACAAAACTGATCCTGGTTTTCTAGAAGTGAAAATATTTAAAAATTAAGTTACCTTTATGGATTACTTTAGATAATCTGAGCTAATTCGGCTAGAGGACTTGATCCAAGAAAGCAAAGTGGTAGGTAAATTTGTGGTTAGGCCATTTGCCCTCCAATGTCACCAGATATCAAGATAGCACATGATGTTGAGCCTTAATTTTAGACCTTACACAACAGCTGCCCAATCAAAAATGTCCTGTTGTGGATTAAAAACCATATGGTTATCATAATTATGACTGGTTTTTATAAGCTTCATTGATTTCTTTGGCCCAAGGGACAAAATGAAATGTTCACAGGTCTAAACTTCTCTGGTTTCTAAAGCAAGCACATAAGCATATATAGGTTTTGGAATATTAACTTTTTTACAACTAATAAAAATATATAAATAGTAGATTAAAAGTTTTCCTCCTCTATTTCTGCCTTTTGATGTTCATCCTTTCCCTTCCTAACACATACCATTTTCTTTCCCCTTAGATATTAAGGAAAAAGGCACAGATGTACTAAGTTGATAATAATATTCTTCAGAGACATGAACACATGTAATAAGACTCATTTGTATTTCAAAGCACATTGTGATTTAATGAATCAGTTGGGCATTCTGTTCTCAGACTTTAAAATGGGGTCATGGATTATCTTCTTAAAAGAGATGAGGGATATAGGAAGCAGATGTGTTTTGGGGGTGGGGGGAGGAGATACAGACTTACACTCACTCTTTTTTTCTTTGTCAGTAGGGATCACACTCCAGACCATCAATTAGAAAAATGTGACAAATTTAAACCAGTCGGAGGTAAATGCAACATAAATTGAAAGAAACTATAAATGTTCAGAAAGGTATTTAGCAGTAAATTTCAAGAAGTGAATAGACATAAGCTATGGTGTGGGAAAGAGCATGGGAGTTTCCCTACAGGGTCACTAAAATATAAGGGACATTTAAAACTAATTATACATTAACTGGCAACTCATCAGTCTAAAAGGTGTCTTGAATTCTGTGACTACCATAATTACAAGGATTCTTCTTTAAGAAATTTAATTGCTTCTATATTAGTAGATAAGTAATGGTATATATGGTCTTACAATATTTGGATGTGAGATCATTATACAGAACTTGATATTACATCTTTTTAAAATAATTTTTATTCTCTTTATCATCGATTAAATTGAGATAATCATGTTTGTAAAAGGGCAAAAATATGTCAAGAAGCCCCAATTACAAATTACTTATACCCTTAATCAAAGCAGAGACAATTGGATCTAGGCTTACTGGAAGGGTGTGAGTGGTTCCTAATTCTCAGAGCTAGGTTGAATCTTGAGGTTAACTCCTGCCTTCTAGAACTTTTCCTGTGTTTGGCTGACCTTTGTGGACCTTTCATAACATGGTCTTTTAAAAAAAAATTTTTTATTACAGAGTTATTATGGGGGTACAGACGTTTTGGTTACATAAATTGCCTTTGCACCACCCAACAAGCATGTCCATCCCCCAGACAGCACACACTGTGTCTGTTAGGTGTGGATTAACCCATCTGCTCCTCCCACCTACCTGACACCCTATGAATGTTACTTCCCATATATGCACATTAATGTTGATCAATTAGTACCAATTTAATGGTGAGTACATGTGGTGTTTGTTTTTCTATTCTTGTGATACTTCACTTAGAAGAATGGGGAGCCAGCTCCATCCAGGATAATACAATAGGTAGTTCATTATTTTTCTTTTTTATGACTGGGTAGAACTCCATGGTATAAATATGCCACATCGTGTTAATCCACTCATGTATTGATGGGCGCTTGTGTTGTTTCCACATCTTTGCAATTGTGAATTGTGTTGCTATAAACATTCAGGTGCAGATGTCTTTTTAATAGAATCTCTTTTTTCCTTTGGATAGTTTCCCAGTAGTGGGATTGCTAGATCAAATGATAGCTCTACTTTTAGTTCTTTGAGGTATCTCCATACTACTTTCCATAGAGGTTGTACTAGTTTGTGGTTCCACCAGCAGTGTATGAGTGTTTCTATCTCTCCACATCCATGCCAACATTTGTTGTTTTAGGATTTTTTGATAAAAGCCGTTTTCACTAGAGGTAAATGATATCTCATTGTGGTTTTCATTTGCATTTCCCTGATGATTAGAGATGTTGAACATTTTTTCATATGTTTATTTGCTGTTAGTCTATTTTCTTTCGAAAAGTTTCTGTTCGTGTCCTTTGCCCACTTTTTGATGGGGTTATTTGATTTTTTCTTGCTGATTTTTCTGAGTTCTATATAGATTCTAGTTATCAGCCCTTTATTGGATGTATAGCATGTAGGTATTTTCTCCCATTCTGTAAGATTGTCTGTTTGCTTTAGTGACAGTTTCTTGGGCTGTGCAGAAGCTTTTTAATTTATGTTCCATTTTTTTAGTTTTGTTGATGCTATGATTGTTTTGGGATCTTCTTTACAAATTCTTAGCCTAGGCTGGTGTCTATAAGGTTTTTTCCAACATTTTCTTCTAGAAGTCTTATAGTTTTGTGCCTTAGGTTTGTCTGTTCTCCATTATGAATTGATTTTTGTGAGAGGTGAGAGGTGTGGATCTTGTTTCAGTCTTCTACATGTGGCTATCCAATTTTCCCAGCACCATTTATTGAATAAGGATTCTTTTCCCCAGTGTATGTTTTTGTCTGCTTTGTCAAAGATTAGATGGCTATATGAGGATGGTTTTATATCTGGGTTCTCAGTTATGTTCCATTGGTCTATGTCTCTGTTCTTGTGTCAGTACCATGCTGTTTTGGTTACTATAGACTTGTAGTATAGCTTGAAGTCTGGTAAATTGATGCCTCCTAATTTGTTCTTTTTGCTTAAGATTGCTTTTGCTATGTAGGGTGTTCTCTGGTTCCATATGATGTGTAGAATTATTTTTTCTAGATCTATGAAAAATGATGTTGGCATTTTAATGGGGATTGCATTGAATCTGTAGATCACTTTGGGCAGTATAGACATTTTAAAAATGTTGATTCTGCCAGTCCATGAGCTTGGTATGGTTTCCCATCTGTTTACATCCTCTACTATTTACTTCCTCTGTGTTTCATAGTCTTCCCTGTAGAGGTCTTTTACCTCCTTAGTTAAATATATTCCTAAGTATTTTATTTTTGTTGTTGCTATTGTGAAAGGTATTGAGTCTTTGATTTGGTTTTCAGTTTGACTGTTGTTGGTATATATGAATGCTACTGATTAGTGTAGGTTGATTTTGTAACATGAGACTTTGATGAACTTATTTATGTAGCATCTATTTTTTATAACATTATATCCATATTTTAGTGTACTGGAAAAAGAAAACACTTAGAAATAGTAGGGTGCTAAATATTTTTATTAGCATTTTAACCACAGAAAGGAACTAAGACTTCCGATTCTCCTAGCATACTCACCTGACAAGTTCCCACTCGTGGATAAGCCCTATTCTCCAGTGAGGCCATGCCTGCACATGCCAGCCACATACATAAAGTAACAAATATTCTATAAGGTAACTCCAAGATATAGTAGCTTATTATGCTTTCAATGAAGTAGGGAGATTACAATGTTTTTTTAATTTAAGAATATCTTGAATGTTTCAAGTATAGGTGGTTTGGAAGGCAAAGGCATGTCTTTGAAAAAAAAACAGATAGAATAATAGGAGAAACAAGTTTGGGAAAGAAAATTAAGATTTATTTGGAAGCATTTAGTTATTTTATACTAAGCATCAAATACCATTATATACATTATATTGATTAACTCCTTTAATCCTCATAAAAATCCTATGGAGTAAATATTCTTATTATCCTTATTTTACAATTGAGGAATTATAGTTAAGATTAATTGCAGAGTGGAGTTCCATCAGTATGAATGTTTTTGTGGTTAGAAAGTCTCAGTGGCTTCATATATGTATAGAAGATTAATTTAATTTAAGTTTTCACCTATAAACATATTTAAAAATAACTTTTACTTCAGGCAGTATACTCTTTTCTGTTATTTGGGGTTCTTTTGAAATATGTGGATCAACTTTTATTATGAAATATTAACTAATGTGTAGAAAATTTTAACAATGTTACAGAAATGTGGACACACTCAAAGTGCTGTTTTCCACTAGTCCTGAGATATTTACTGAAATCTCTTCATCTAAATCATAAATCTTGCCAAGAACAGTTCAAATACATAAAACCAATGCTAATTTGGTTCAAAAATCTAGGAGGAGAGTCAACAGATAACTTATTTATAAATTTGTGTGATTAAAGAATATTTTCTAGACTTAAGTGAATACCCATGTATTAAAGACTTTGACTTTATAAATATTTCTAACATGGTTATCTCCCTATTGCTTTTAATCATCCTTATTTTGTAAAAGTACTAAAGGGATCATAAAACATTAAATCATCTCATTTTTCTTATATTTTGAACTCAACCCATATCTTTCCTTAGAAGGTACATTTCTCAATCAGGAAAGGATGTGTCATATAACTTTGACTACATAATTTTATTAATGTTTCATATATGTAGAAATATTTGGTATTAAATTTCATATATTATGCTAACCATGTTCCCTCATGTCTGTTTGAATTGCTTTCTATATCATTATATTTATTGAAACTAATTCAATAGTTAGTTCCCCAATTTAAAATAACTTAGTATTTTTAGGAGACAGTTTTATTAGCATAGTTAAGGATTTATAGCACCTGATGAAATGAAATTAGTGGAAGAAGAGGAAGGAGAAATTGCTTAAAAAGTGAGAAAATATGAGCAAGCATCTGGGAAGGGAAGGAGGGGGCCCAGACTGTGTTATTTGGGAAGGGAATATGTTTCAGTAAAATTGTGTGCTACGGTAGCACGTAAAGGAATTGATTCTGGCCCCAAACAGTTTATTTTTAGAAAGAGTGTAGAGGCACGTGACATGAAGTGATAAGAAAAAAGTTGAGTCAGGATTTCTTTTTTCTGAACATACTTAAAAACCTGTGGAAATTCCCTCCAAATCCAATTGTGTGTTATCAAGAGCAGAAATTAAAGAAGCCTTGATTTATTACCTAATCTCTGAATACACAGTACCCTCCAGATGACAAAGAAAGAATCATTAATCAGGTTCAGAAAGTTAAATCAACTTTTTTGTACTAGAACTTGGTGCGAAATTTTTGTGTTATCAGATCTGTGCAATCACATGAAGGGCTTTGCGATGCTATATAAAATAGTATCTTTTTCTGAATTGTCAAATATAAACTAACTGGAAAACTCTTAAGGCAATTTTGTAATTTTCTTTACTCTCTACAAGTGACAATCAACTGATATGTCTGAGACTAGCACAATAAATCAACTTAATCTAAGAAACATGAATGAAATTAAATTCATTTGGAATTCTTTAATCTTGAAATTCTTTTGTATTTTTAACATAGAAATATGTATAGATCATGGAAGAGAAATGAGAATTTAAAAAATATCATATTGAAATCTATACACATCTATGGTAATAATTATATATAATATAATACAATTTGCACCATCTAGCAATTCATTATATATATATATATATATTTTTTATTGATTGGCTGCTAAGGTATTTCCCTAAGATACTCTCAGCAAATCTGTCATGGGGAGAGGAGACATTTTTAGGTACCCCCTTAACCAATTCAATTATACTTAAAAACAAAGCAAAAAACCCTGACCACTTTAAATTAGTTCATTTCATCATCAAATTGTGTCATCTTTCCTCTAATAAAAATAGGAGTATCTTTCTCTTTTAATATTGGTCACTGCCTGTCTCAGTTAGTTCAGGGATTTCTCATCTCCTCCAGCACGACCTCACCAAATCAAATCCTGGTCAACGTTAAGATCTACAAGTTGGGGCCCAGAAAAAATAAGTCTTATTATCTCTCAGGCTTTTTTGAAAATTGTCATTTTTATTGCCTTCAGTGCTTCTTTTTATTATTTTCTCAGTACCAGAGTATTTTTTTGCAGCATTTTAAGTGGAAATTTGGAGAAGACAACTTTAAAACTCACAAGAGATAGGAATAAAATCTATCAACTGTTTGTTATTTAGTTTTGACTTTTTTCCTGCAGTAAATACATTAACTGACTTTAAAAAATATAGTATTTGGCCAAGCATGGGGGCTCATGCCTCTAATCTCAGCACTTTGGTAAGCTGAGGTGGGAGAACTGCTTGAGGCCAAGAGTTTGAGATGTATAAAAAATTAAAAAAAAAAATTAGCCAGCCATGATGGTGCATGCCTGTAGTCCTAGCTACTCAGGAGGTAAGGTAGGAGGATCGCTTTGAGTCCTTGAGTTTGAGGTCACTGGACTCTAACCCAGGCAATAGAGTAAGACCTACCTAAAATTAAAAAAAGAAAATATAGTACTAGCAAAACCTTACTATGCTTGGTGGCATACCACCCTCAAGTCTGTAGATCTTGGCTGATCTCGTACAGAGATACCAGTAACCAGAGCAATTTTCCTCCCTTTCAAAGGCCTCTTTAAAGAGATTGTCTGTGCTCCCACTTCCCTGACTAGTGGCAGCTCAGTGCTGGAGAGGACACTTACCTTCTATGTTCTCTCTCAGTCTGGTTGGTCACCTTAACCCTCTGTCTCTCTTCTTTTCCATTGTTTGCCTTGATTATTTCACTCTGTGTGGGAACCTGCATGTACCCACTGCTGTACAGCTGTGGATTGTACTGTAATTATTCAGTTGCACGGGTTTTCTTGGCGAGGCTCTTCTACACATTAAGAACTGAATAAATTTTTCCCATGAATTATAGAAAATCAAATGATCTTGCTGTTTTAATGTAGATATGACCTATGAATATAAATATTTAAAATTTTATCTCTAACATATATGTTTTGGATGTACAGCTGTTTATTTAGTTTTTATTTCATATTAGAATCCCTAGTGACATTAAGTGAAAAAGTACTTTCAAATTGTAAATTTTAAATGAAGCCTCAACAATGAAAAGACTGAAAGTCCCATTACCTTAGAAATAATGAATACAAATAACAACAGCCAAAGATGTGGAAACAACCCAAGTGCCCATCAATACATAAGTGGATTAATAAAATGTGGTATATGTGTACCATGGAGTTCTACTCAGCCACAAAAATCAGTGGTGATCTAGCACCTCTTGTATTATCCTGGATGGAGCTGGAGCCCATTCTACTAAGTGAAGTATCACAAGAATGGAAAACCAAGCACCACATGTACTTACTATCAAATTGGTACTAATTGATCAACACTTATGTGCACATATAATAATAACATTCATCGGTTGTCAGGCAGGTGGGAGGGGGAGGAGGGGATGGGTATATTCACACCTAATGGGTGTGGTGTGTACCATCTGGGGGATGGACATGCTTGAAGTTCTGACTCAGGCAGGGCAAAGGCAATACATGTAATCTAAACATTTGTCCCCCCATAATATGCTGAAATTAAACAAACAAAACAAAACAAAACAAAAAACAAAGCACAACAGCCAAGTTATAGATAATTGAAACCAAAGCAAAATAAGGAAACACCAGAAGGACACACAGGAAACCAAAAACAGTGGTTACCTGTTGGAATGTGGGGAGGAAGCTGTCAGCAAGGGGAAAGGATGGCAAAAGGAGTTTTTTACTATTGATATGTACTTGATTGTATGATACTTTCTGGACTTGGAGTGGTATGAATGTATTGGCTATTCAAAAAATTAAAAGTAAGTAAAGTAAAACAGAGACTGTCTGACAAGATGTGGCCTTCTTTTTCCTTATGCTGCTGTTCTTTCTGTATTCAACTGCTATGCTGGGAAAACACTGGGGAGGCAGTTTCTGTACTGCTCAGTGGTGGCAATGGGACTGCTCTAAGTCGTTTTTTCCCAACATAGCCATATGAGGAAGGTGGCAATGTATCTTGCAACCTGGAGGTGTTAGCTGATCACGTGTAGCAGCCCTGAGTCAGGGCAGTTACAGTGGAAAGTGAAGGAAATGGGGGAAAAGTCTCTGTTTAATGGCTGCAAGTTCTAGAGAGAGGAGTGAACTAAGACAGCTTTGTCCAGTGCTATACACAGAAGCTTCTAGGATTTGTATCTTAAATGCTGGATCCAGTTCCCCAACTGACCTAAGGCCTTTAATGTTTAGCTACTTCATGCTCATCCAGTCTGACTGGCCTGACATCATCGGTTTAGTGGGCCAATGTAATGTTCTGAAGAACGTACAGATATGTTGAAAAATGTGTTTCCATATATATTTTTCACTCAAATAATGTTTTTTGAAATATTTATAAAATATATAAGAAGTTATCAAAATGATTTTGTTCTGTTTTAATTTTTTTTGTGGTATAATTGAATTTTATCAAAATAAAAATTATTTTGAAGAAAGTTTACTGAATTCAGTAGGGACTATAGTTAGCAGTACCATTCATCAACCCTGTAAGAAAAGCTTCTTCCCTGAGCCCCACATTTTAAAGTTTCCTTGGCCACAATCCACCCCACAGGGTGAGGAGGCCGCATGGCCAATGGGATGCTCCCACAAAGGCCACTCCATTCCCCGTTCCCTCAGACCAGGCTCCCGGTTCTGGGATCTTGAGATTTCCAACCCAAAGAGCCCTGGGTGTGTTTCCAGTGTCCTTGTGGGCTCCTCCTCTGAATCTGTCTTCCTAGGCCTCACTCTTCTTTGTCACTTGAGAGGATTAAAGATTAAGTCTTTTCTTTAAGATAGAATTGCTCTAAACAGAAAAAAAAAATACTTGATGTATTTTATAATATTTGATCTCCAATTGGAGAAAAAAAACCTGTTTAATGAAAACTGTGTAGGAGAAACCTATTCCAGTTTCTTGATTTCAAAATTTCCTTTCTGAAAGAATGACATGCAGGGCTTCACCACACTTCTAGGTTCCAGATGCCCCTTCACACTCCTCAGTGGTTTCCCAGAGAAAGTAAACACCTGTTCTGACCCTGTCCCTATGAAATAGGGATAAAAAAATATTAGTGCCAGTATGTATGCATTGATACAGATAATATATATATATATTCCCATTGCTTGGAAATTTAAATATTAAGTTTTATAATTCTATAGATAGCTTTAAATACTGAGTGCTCCTATTCGTGTTGCTTTGAATAGCTCCTCTAGCAGAAGCATGCACAAGAGCATTAATAAATATACTTCAATGTTTATGATGATAATGCTGATTGAGGAAGATATGCTTAAGATTTTTTGCAACACTCTCTAGAAGGTGTAATTAGAGCAGACAAAAAGCTCTATTTGAAAGAATGTGATGTATTCCCTGTAACTTGCAACAAAACTATGTAATTATTCTCACAGTTATTTAAATTTAAGAATTTGTTCCCTTGAAGCCTGAAAACCCATCTGTGCCTGAGTCTCATTTTCCTGATGTTAAATGCCATAGCACTCAATATTGGCATCTTTAAACTGCAGGAACTATATTCAAATTATACAAGTTTGCATTAGCTGCAAACTTAAAACCACTGTTTATACTCCTTGAGGTTTTTTTAGGCTTGTTTCCTCCCAGTTCTCACAGGTACATCCAGCAAACTCACCTTGACTATTTTGTGAACCTGCCTATTCCCTAGTGCCACTTCCTGAGATCTTACTCCTAAAACGACCTGGAGACCAACTGGTGAATTGTAAGCAGAAGATAAACAACATCAAGATGTGATATGACAACCATACTTTATTCATTTTCTTCATGTCAGAACAATTTTTAGTTTTTGAGCCAAAGAATCAAACCAAATCAAAGCAAAACAACTCCCAAAGCAAAACAAAAAACCCCTACCCTCACTCTAAGGCCCTTCAGGAAAGATGTTTTTCCTGAAAGAGAGCAAGTACCAAACTCCTCCTTCAGTCTGTGCTCTGAAGATAATTTATCAATAAGATAGAGTTAAAGCTATTGGTAACATTCTGGCTGCATGGTGATCTAAGTGTGGTAACGAAGAAAAATAAAAATTTAGCATAATCAGAAATCTGTGCTGCTTTTATTTCCTTCCTTTTCTCTATTTTCAAGTTCCAAAATATATTTTTCTACTATTATTTGGAAGGAAAATAGCAACCGCTCCATGAAGTTGCTTCTATGTTCTCAAGCAAGAAACCCATTTCTTCCCTATACACTCCCAAGTCTATATAATGAAATGTTTAAAATATATTCACTTCTTGTGTCTCTTACTCTCCCTGTCCTTCCTTCTGAGGAGAAATTTGGACAGCTTCTATATCCACCCCTAAAACCTCTGATCCTTTAGTTTCTTAAATGGTTTCATATCGTCAATTCTATATTATTATTAGAATTTCCACTATACTACATTTCATCCATTTTATTTACATATCGAGGATTTTATTTAAATTTGTGTTGCCCATTCCCAGGTAGTCCATCTTTTCCCTTTTTAGATTTAATATTTGTATTTATATATTGTGAGGGAAAATTGTGAAAGATGTTGAAATGCAGTGGGTGTCTTGGCAAGCTCTTCAGTCTGGGTTCCCTCTGTCTCTAACTCTGTAGAGGTACATGTTAATTTGTGGAAAACTGAGAGAAATGCTAATGACTTTTGTCCATCGAAATGCAAATTGTGTTTGATGATACGCGATTAGTTATTGCCTTGAGAACATTGACTAGCTTCACCAGTTTTTCACCCCTGTGTAGATACATCTCAGCATTCCTTATCTGACTAAATGTGCTCAACTTTGAGTTCTCTTTTTAACCACTGTGACATTTTTCTGTTTTCTTCGTTAATCAATTCAATAATAATAATTAATGAAATAAAGCCTTTGGAATATGTCCATTTTAACTTTGTATTGATTGATTTTGTTTTTTTGTGGAAAATAATTCTTTATGGTCCTTTCTCCAAGACTTCAACCTGATTCTCTAGCAATTGACCCACCCCTTCAGAAAAAAACCCTACTTCCATCCTCTACTGAAATCCAACAGAAGTCACACATTTTCCTGTGCTCAATCACTCACAGGCCCCAGTGGCAGCTTTTATCAGGCAGCTTAGAGTTGGGGGTCAGCAGACGGGGCCATCTTCAGGTCCCCTACATCCCAGAATCCTCTCCTCTTTTACTAGTTTTTAATAGGCACTCCTGCATCCCTGATTATTTGTATTTCAAAGGCAGATAATTAATAGCTTCAAGAGGAAAGTTTATCCGATTAATATCATTAATAATTATTGATCGATCCTTATTTTAAAAAATCAATCGTGTGACTGGGAAACTCATACACAGAACAAACAGCTGAAAGAAACTTTGAGATTATAGAGTCAGATTCCATGTCTGTATGTACATCTGCATTTACATTTCCCAAGTAAAATTGTCATTATTTAAACATGTCTTGTTCAGTCTCAATTTTTAACTTTCTTTGATAAATCTTTTTTCTCTCATTTATATTCTCTTCTCTATTCCTATATTTTCCTTTATACCTATTTAATAAAATGTTTTTATTGTGCTAAAATACACATAAAAACTTACCATCTTAATTATTGTTAAGCGTACAGTTAAGTGGTATTAAGCACATTCATGTTGTGCAAACGTCACTACTGGACACTTCATCTTGCAGAAGTGGCCCATTAAACAATAATTCCCTTTCCCCCATTCCAGCCCTGACAACCACCATTGTACTTTATAAATTTGCCTACTGTAGGTACCTAATATAAGTAGAATCATATAGTATGTGTCTTTTTGTATCTGGCTTATTTCACTTAGTATGATGTCCTCAAGGTTCATCCATGCTGTAGCATATGTTAGAAATTTTTTTCTTTTTAAGGCTGCATGATATTCCATTGTGTGTGTGTGTGTGTGTGTGTGTGTGTGTATCCCACATTTTTTTTCTTCATTCATCCATTGATGGACGCTTGAATTGCTTCCACGTTTAAACTATCATGAATAATGCTGCTGTGAACATGGGTGTGCAAATATTTCTTAGAGATCTTGCTTTCAATTTTGTGGTATGTTATATAACCAGAAGTGGAATTGCTGAATCATAATGTAATTTTATTTTTATTTTTTAGGGGAATAGTCATACTGTTTTCCACATCAGATATACCATTTTATATTCCCACCAATGGTGCACAAGGGTTGCAATTTCTCCAAATCCTTGCCAGGACTTGGTATTTTTTGTTTTTATTTGTTTATTATTTTTTTAATTGTAGCCATCCTAATGGATGTGAGGTAGTATCTCACTGCAGTTTTGATTTAAATTTTTTTCCCTAATGGTTAGTTATGTTGAGTACCTATGCATGTGCTTATTGGTTATTTATATATCTTTTTAGAGAAATGTCTAGTGAATTTTTTTTGCCCATATTTGGATCAGATTATTTGTTTTTTTGGTGGTTGGATTTTAAGAGTTTCCTATGTATACCGGATATTTATCTCTTACCAGATATATGATTTGTAAATATTTTCTCCCATTTTGTGGGTTGTCTTTTTACTCTGTTGATAGTGTCTTTTGATACGCAAAAGCTTTTAATTTTCATAAAGTCCAGTGTATTTAATATTTCTTTTGTTGCCTGTGTCTTTGATGCCATGTCTGAGATATTATTGCCAAATTTCCTCATATTTTTAAATGGTTGGCCATGTAGATTTGCTTTACTGAGGAAAATCACCCATGAAATTACATATTTTCAGAAGCAATATGCTTTCAAAAACATATTTTCAGAAATAATATTTATTATGTAAAAAGTGTTTTCTATGAATGCCTCCGATCCTCTAATGCTTATTTGCCATTTTTATTTTTATACTCACCTGTAGTTTGGAAAATTTCTAAAGTTATTTAATATTTCCAACAAACCATACTCTATATCAGTTTCCTTTTATAACTTTGAAGTAAAAAGTTTTCAAGGACTAAAATTTCGGGGACCAAATTTATAAGTGCTCTTAAAGCAAACTCTACATAGGATTAGGTTTTCTGCCATATGTCACTTCTCTTTGCCTCACTATGTCTCATCATCTCTCCCAGGCTGCAAATTTAGTGAAAGTAGATTCCATAATTTTTATAATCGCTTAGAATCAGAGAGAGGAACCAGGGTTTGATTTCTGTTTTAGGCATATATGGGCTATGACCTCTCTCCTGTGACCAAGGGCAAAGCACCTTAACATTTCTAATATATGATATGAATAAAAATAAATAGATTGCACAATTACTACAAAGATAAAAAAGATAATGTACAATGTTTGGCAATAATGTTAGCTATTGTTATTACTAGACTGATTCACATGGTAGGTGATAATTAAAAATAACAAATAAATACTGGACTGACATTTAAAATGCTGTTAATTAATATTAATATTTGTAGCTGTATTACTCCTTACCTTCAATCCTTATTAGTGTGACCAGGAGACATGTCAACTTAAAATCATTTAAAGTACATAGCTGTGATAGTTTCTGTAACTAATGGACTGAACCAATATAACTGAAACACACTGTTGCTTATGCGTACTTTATATTTTGATGTTGATATGCTAATTGGGATCCACAATTTTAAAGGTATATTTATGGTTGAAGAATTCACAGCATCATGTTTGAATAATGTTTCTTATGTAATTATAAATCCCTCAAATGAGATTTCTTTAGTAATATTTGCCTGATTTTGTTCAGCATTGTAATAGGCAGAATTAAAAAATGCAGCCATTTCCAATTAAATATCAGTAACCTGTGGCTAAAATAAATGTTATGTGAGTAAAACCTATTAAATAGGATAAATTTAAATATATTACATTTTATAATTTGACCAATATCTCCAATGTAATTAAAACACAGTAAAATGGCTCTACACACATGTGTGCATATTTGTGTATGAATGCATGTAACAAACCTTCATGTTAGGATGTAAATGTTTGGAACATCATATCCTATTCAGATGTTATAACAGTGCTGTTAAGAAACAACTATTTTTCAATGCAATAACATGAGATCTTGCAGGGCCAGCAGTATATATGCTACACCTTTTAGACTCTAGTATCCATTTATTAATTTTCCGTGTGCTTATGACAATGTTTACACGTGGTGTTTCGTTTTCCATTACTGAGATACTCCACTTAGGATAATGGTATCCAGTCCCATCCAAGTTGCTATGAATGACATTGTATCATTCCTTTTGGTGGCTAAGTAGTACTCCATGGTATATATACCCCATATTTTCTTTATCCATTCATGAATTGATGGGCACTTCAGTTGATTCCACATCTTTGCAATTGTAAATTGTGCTGCAATAAACATTGAAGTGCAAGTGTCTTTTTATGAAATGACTTCATTTCCTTTGGGTAGGTACACAGCAGTGGGATTGATGGATTGAATAGTTCTACATTTATTTCTTTGAGAAATTGCCATACCATTTTCCCTAGAGGTTGTACTAATTTGCAGTCCCACCAATCTAGGAGGCTGAGATGGGAGGATCACTTGAGGTCAGGAGTTGGAGACCAGCCTGAGCCCTGAGCAAGAATGAGACCTCATCTCTACTAAAAATAGAAAAAAATTAGCTGGACGTGGTGGTGCAGCTACTTGAGAGGCTGAGGCAGGAGGATCGCTTGGGTCCAGGAGTTTGAGGGTGCTATGAGCAAGGCTGATGCCACTGCACTCTAGCCCAGGTGACAAAGAGAGACTCTGTCTCAAAAAAACAAACAAAAAAACAAGCAAAAGCTCTGTCAAAAAAAAAAAAATCAAAAAAAGAAAGCATGTTTAGTTACAAAATTAGTATAAACATATTCTCTTCATAAAAAAAATCAAAACAGTACAGTTAAATGTTAAATTCCCTTTGATCACTCCCACAATTTCTTCTAGTCCTCCTCCAGGCATAACTGCAGTAAGATGTTTATTGTCAGTTCTTGCAGATTACTTTCTCTTTAATATGAGAGATGCAATCATCTGGGGAAACTAGGTCAAGGGATGTAGGAAGTAGCTTGTATAAAAACAGCAACTACTTAGTCCTTAGTACATGCTAGTCACCCCTGGCACATAATAACTCCTCTAGCCATAACAACAAATCTGTGAAGTAGTTACTGTTATTACTGTCCTTATTTTATAGATACGCAAAGTGAGACACAGAAAGGTTAACAAGTTGTTTAAGCTCCCAGAATTAATACTTTGTGGATCTTTCATGGCAAGGTGTGCCATTTTCCTACCAAGTCTGTGTGCCTT
The DNA here is from genome assembly GCF_020740605.2 of Lemur catta. Taxonomy (NCBI): domain Eukaryota; kingdom Metazoa; phylum Chordata; class Mammalia; order Primates; family Lemuridae; genus Lemur; species Lemur catta. Next base: position 79,187,773 of record NC_059132.1, on the reverse strand, counting down.
GCCAGCATACTCCACTGTCTCTGACAGATTGATGCAGGATGTGTTCCAGTCACAAGGGAGTAAGAAAGACTGGAATCACTCTTCCATTGTAAAGAAACAGAACACTGGACAAAACGTGGAATAACTGTTTTCAGAGATGAGACAATAGGCAGTGCAGGCCTGTGATCCCCGAGAGAAAAGAAACATGAGTTAAGTCTTATGCAGTTCTAGCTTACTGGCTGGAGGCAATTTTTACAGTGTGACAGAGAGAAAGGGAACTCAAACAGAGTCTTACTCTTCTGAGACATGGATCAGAGTTCAGGGGGGTTGAAATAGCTAGAATTTGTGGGGCAGAATACCAAGAAGACAAAACTACAAACAGAAAGTGTTCCAGAAATCTGCATAGAACGTTGTGTTGAATCGTTGGCTGAATACCAATCCTGACATGTGTAGAGTCGAAAAATAGTTCCAGGGGAAGAATAATTACTAGGGACCTCTAAAGATAAAATTTTCTAGGGGTCTCACAAGAACAAGAATCATGGCTCTTTCCACCAGTCAGAGTTGGGAGATGTTGTTGGGTTCGTGGAGCTTTCCATATAGACCTCTCAAAGGACTAGGCTTGGTGGAGCTAAATAAGCCCAAAAGAATACCAGACACTCACCCTTTAAAAACTTAAGAAAAATCTATTCACAGAGAAAACATATATTAACATATTGAATATCAGCCCAATGATGTCAGGTTATATTACATTAAAAGGAGGCAAAGGAAATACTTCAACTTTAAGAAAAAGCAAACAAATAGACGAATCTCTAAAAGCTGAAAACAGATCTGTAAGCCACTTTACTGCCTGCCAGAGCAAAGTCCAAAATACTTTAAAAGAATAAGTAAAATCTAGCACCCAGTAGCATAAAATTTGCAAAGTTAAGCATGCCATCCAAAAATTTCTAGACTTGCAAAAAAGGAAAAAAAAGTGACCCGTAATAACAGGAAAATATTCAATCTATCTACAGAAACAGCCATTGAAGTGACAGAGATGATAAAATTAGTAAATAAGAACATAAAAACTGATGTTACAAATATACTCAATGTGCTTGAAGGTTTATAGGAAAAAATAGAAGAAGAATGAAAAATATAAAAGAAATAGCATTTTTTGAGTTAAAATCAGTATATGAAATAAAAATTTCACTGGATGAAATTAACAGCTAATGAAATACTGCAGGAGAAATATTCTTGAACTTGAAGATACAACAATAGAAACTATTCAAAATGAAGAGGACAGAGGAAAATAAGACTGAAAATAAATTAACAGAGCCTCAAACCGTCTGGGAAAATATCAATCTAATACAAATGTAATTTGATCTCCAGAAGGAGAAGAGTTGGAAAAAATTATTTGAAGAAATAATAAATAAATAATTTCCAAATTTGATGAAAACTGTGAAACCCATGAATGCAAAAAGCTCAATGAACTCCAAATAGGATTAATATAAACAAAACAATTTGCTGAATGCAAACAATAAAGGAAAATCTTAAAAGCAGCCACAGAAAAATGACATGTTACTACAGAGGAGTAAATGTAAGCATAATACTAGATTTTGCATCAGAAACTATGTGAGTCAGAAAACAAGGGAAGTGACTCTTTAAAATACTGGAAAAAAAAAAACCCTGTAAGTTTAGGTATACACAGTGAAAATACATTCCAGAAAATTAAAGGAAATAATTACATTTTTCAAGGAAGATTTTCAGAGAGGTAAGAGCTAAGAGAATTCATTATTAGCACACCATTACTGCAGTAAATGTTAAAGCAAATTTCTGTATCTTAAAGAATATGATACCAGATAGAAATCTGGATCTATAAAAAAGAAAGAAATGTAAAAAAGAGATATAGAGCTTTAAAAATAGTTAAAATTAAGATCTATATAAAAGACTTTTTAAAATTATTTTTATATGCTCCGAAAGATAGGTGACTGTCCAAAGGAAAAATAGTAGCCATGCACTTTGGGGTTGTAGTATACATAAAAGTAAGATTTATAACAACAGTAATATAATGTGCAAATTAAAACCACGTTGTGACAACTTGAATGGCTAGATTTAAAAATACTGATTGAGGAATATAGCAAAGATGACAAGATGCACAGGGATACCTGCACAGGATTATTTGATTATGTTACATAAGATCATAATGCCCAAGATAGTTGTCACAGTTTTTGTGTTGCCACTTGGTCTTACTTAAAATACCCTTGGGACATTTGACTACTGAGCCTCAAGTTTCTTGTCAATATAAAAAGGACATTAAGACCTTTCATGCCCAGCACACAGTACAACTTAAAACATTTTTTCAATGGAGGTAATTTAAGTTATAAATTCTCGTAAAAATATTGTTTCTTATTTCTTCCCTCATTCTTCTCCCAAATCAATCTTATGACTTCTGAACCATATCAAGAATGTATTCTATTAGAGAAGAAGCAAATTTTATTTCTCTGTATTTATTGACATTTTCTGAAACAATTTTACATGTACATACCGACTTGTGAACTTTGAGATTCGTAATAATCAAATATGTTTTAAGAATCAGAAACATGGACTTCAAGGTCAGTTGATTTATTCAACTTTTGAACTCCCACATTATAGGGCACAAAGATTTATGATGGGTTTAGCATTATACTTTAGTATTTCTTTTTTGTTATACAAATTAAGAATTGATAATTAATCATTCCAAAAAATAAGACATAAATGTCACATTCAGTGTTGCTAAAATGAAAATGTGATCATTAGGGCATAGTGGGCAAAATATAAAATACAATCAGAGGCAAATGTGAGAGTATTTTTTAAAATTTAATTTTAGTTTTATTGAGGTATAATTGATATACAAAAATGCACATATCTAATGCATATATTTTGATTGGACCTACAGATATTTGCTTTGTTTCGTTTTGTTTTATATTTGGTCTGAAGCTTGAGGAGGAAAGTTAACAGTCAGATACTGTGGAGTGGAAACGAGCACCGCCAGTGAAAGCAGAGAGGTTCCCTCGCTACCAGTCCTAATTTTTTATTGCCAAATGTCAGCTTAATGTATCATTTAGAAAAGGTCATGACAGCCTTTTTATAGTTGCAAAGGGTCACATTTGGTCACAGGCTTTTGGAACATCTATTTCTATTAAGTTTCCAGCTGTCTTGGCAATAGCTTTCAGATAACTACAATTTTTGCTAACCCATACTAATTTTACTAGTCTAGACATTGGGTTGAAATAGTATTCACAGACCCTTCTAAGATGCATCCCCTGTTCTATCAGATACGAGTGCACTTATCTGTTTCTCTGCCAGGTTTTGCATCTGATGGTTTCCAGGAATTTCTAAGAGTGAGATCATTCCTGAAGCAGTGACTGCCAGAGAAAGGTGAGAGACATATGGTGACCTTACAGGTATTCTTTCCAAATCTATATTAAGAGATTACATAGAAAATGTTTCCATCTAAATATATGTCTAGTGAAAGGAAGTTCATTAACCTTTTTTATTTCCTCAGTATGATCCATGATTGGAATTTTGTCTGAATATCAATAAGGTAAAAAATAAATATAAAACTGTTAAGATCTCATTGCATTATCCATTATTACAAAAAACTATTATAACAAAGAAATTGTGAGTATAGAGATAGGAAAAGTAGAATTTATGAGATTAAAAATAATGGATATTTTACAGCATTTCCTGAGACTAAGAGGTAACACTTAAAGAACTCATGGGGCTGACCATCTTTCACTTGTGTTCTTGTACTTTACCTATTCTTCCCTTAATCTTGTGCACATTAATTCTTTTTGATGAAAAAAGTCATGATGGAGGACTATTAGAAGTTCCACCATAGAGAGTCCACGGCCATATCATCCTGAATGCACCGGATCTCGTCTGATCTCGGAAGCTAAGCAGGGTCGAGCCAGGGTAGTACTTAGATGGGTGAATTTCCACTGTAGAGAAAGCAAATGAGGAAAATGCTAAAGTTAGATATGTGATGTTAAATGTGGGTGCATGATATAATAGAAGGAAAAAACCTTCAGTAGAAGGCAAAAATCCTGATTTCTAACTTTAAGTGTACACTCACAAATGCTGACATTTGGTTTGAGCTGATTTTTCCCCTACCAAATGGGAATGCTGTGTACCAGTTTTGAAGCCAACCTCATAGGGACTTTGCAAATGACAAATCATATGTTTCTAAATCTATTTGGAAAAGATGGAATATATATTTCTACAGAGAAATCTCAAGGTTTCTGAAAACCAAATATTAAAAATACCTTCCAAAAATCCATGCCTTTATTAGCTCTTGGTGAATGACTCTACTACTCATCTGGTCATTTAAGCCAAAAATATGGGAATCCTACCCAATCCTTTACCTATTTTTAAAATTCAGTTTAGTAGTATTTTGACAGGGCCCACATTGTGAATCTGACAGACCAGCATGTGGAGTTAGGCAACACTGCCTTCCTTAGAGGTTTTCAAGCTATTCTGGAGCAACCAGTCTTTTACATTTTGTAGCTTATTAACTGGCATGAAAAGTAAAATAGGAGCTGAGCCCATTCATTAATTTACTTGGGACTCAGAGTCCAATGAGAACAACGTGAACATGGTACACTTTGAATTTCAGACTTGTTTGATAGATGGGGGTTGGGGACAAAAGAAGCTGGATTGAAGGGAGAAACAAGATCTCTAAAACAAAGTTAGGATGAAAAACTTAAAGTCAGTGTGTTATATTGAAAGGCAGGACCAGAATGCTGGAAGGAATCATGGACCCAGATATAATGTGAGATGTGCTCAACATATTCCTTGCTCAATTGACCTTCTCACTCCTCACAGGAGGCAGAATGTAGACTGAGTAGAACAACAGTGTGCAACAACGCTTAAAAAGATGATAGCAAAAGACAGATGCTTTGGTTTAATTGAAATGCCCTCATCTTTGAGTTTTGAAATGGAAAGTGACCTGACTCTAAAATTATCATGTTTAATTACCGTATTGACATTACCATATGTATATTTAATTACCATATGCATTCTTATTGGACCTCTTGAATTTCAGAAGGGTATATTTAGGAATACTATTTCTTGTGAGTCAAAATATGGATTACGAAACATTTAGATTTGGGATATTATCACAAATGCCACACATTTGTACTTACGGGAGGACTAGAACATAGCAGCTGGATTTAAGTATCTCTTATATTTGCTCTCATTTTTATCTCAACTACAATTGCTGTAGTTTAGACACTTATCTCAAACTGGATTTTTCTCAAAAGACTCCTAACTGATAATAACATCCTTCAATCTTGTCCATTCCAAACCATCTTCCACTCTGTTGCCAGAGTTATCTTTATAACTTGAAAATCTGATCAAGTTACTTTAGTGCTTTAATTTCTTCAGTGGCAGCCCAAGACCAAGTATAAAAAAAAACTGATTTTCAAAAGCCATAAAAACCTGTCTAGCCATGATTCTTGCCACTTTCTCTCATGACTTGAATGAAATGTGGCATATGTAAATATAAATAAATATATATGCAGGCATACATATATATTATACATATATGTGAATATATATGCACACACATATATACATACATAGTCATTTTACAAATATTTTCTGAACATCTATTGCATTTTCCATTACAGGAACTTTTATTTCCATGGTAAGAGATAGACGATGAACAGCAACAACAGCAAAACAAAACAAAAACCCAAAATTAATAAAATAAATAAAATTAGTGATATGTTCTGAAGAAAATAAAACAGGATATAGGGTAGAGTGACTAAAGTGTAGAGCTGGAATAAGCCATACCTCAGATAGGATAGCAAAGGGAGCTCTTCCCCAGGAAGTGATGTCTGAGCTCAAACTTGAAGTAATCCATTTATGCAAAGAGAAGTCTAAGAAGAAAAACAAGTGTATGACCCCACAACAGCAGAAAGACCAGAGTGGCTGGAACATAATTGGAGTGGGTGGAGAGAATTCGTTGAAGGTAAAATTGAAAAGGCAGCAGGACCAGCTAATGTGTAATGATACTTGTTCTACTAACAAGAAGAGCCATGACAATGATAACATATATTTAATAACATACACAATGTGCCAAACACTATTTCAAACAAGCACTAACTCATTTAATCCTAACAATATCTCTATGACAAAGGTGCTATTATTAACCACTATTTTGCAAATGAGGACATGGAGCAAAGAGAAAACAAATGGCTTGCCCAATATCACATAGTACAATTTACAGCTAGTAAGTGGTAGGATCCATTACTAACACAGTCACCATTCTATACTGTATGTAGGAATTTGGCAGACCGAATAAGTACTTTAATTTCTTCTAAGTGCAATGGGAAGCTAATGCAAAGTAACAAGCAAGGAAGATAAGATACAATCCAGCCTTTGAAAAGATTCATCGGGGCACTAGGTAGAAGATGATTTGTGTGTTTGAGTGGGGGTGCTTGCACAAATGAAATCAGAAAGACTAGTTAAAGGACACATACTGCCATTCAGGTGAGAGAAGATCATTATTTAGACGAAGTGGTAGCAGGTAAGCTTATGAGAATTAGTTGAATTTAAATGTATTTTGGAGGTAGAGACAAAAGATGTGTTGATCAATGATAAGTGTAGATTATAATGTTAGACTATCAAGCAAGACTTAATTTTGGCTTATTGAATGCATAAATGATGATCCAATTAACTAAGATGGGAAATATCAGGTGGAAGGGAAGTAAGCTGAGAAAAGCAGGAGGTTGGAAAATGTTAAGTTTGGCATGCCCATTGGATATCCAAGTGGAAAATTTAAGTAAACAGTTAAAAATAAAACTTTGGTGCTTAGAAGGAGGTCAGGACTAAATGTATAAATTTGGGCATCATCAGTATATGGATAGCATGTAAAGCTAAGGGGATAACAGTTGAGTTCATTACCTTGGAAAAGAACATGGTAGTCACTCTAATTTATATCTTACTTGTTATATCTCAAAGATTCCATGCTCTCTCCTGCCTTTGGATCTTTGCAGATGGCTAGGTAATAATTTTCTTGAAAAAATACAGCTAATCTTTCACATCCTAGCTCAAGCCTTCCCTCTTCAGAAAAGCTTTTCCTGTTTACCTGTACAGAGTTAGGTAGTGATTGAAACATCTCTTCCATTCATCCATCCATCCATCCATCCATCCATCCATTCATCCATTCAACAGGTATATGTTGGGTAGCTAAACTATGCTATAGAGTTTGCTAAATGTTTGAGAATGACATGGTGATTGAAAAATACTATAATCTCTATGTTTTGAATTTTTTTGGTCTACATAATCTTCTAAAGTCATATCTTTCAAATGTTGTGTTTTAACATAGTGGGTCATTAAAACAATTTAATAGGTCTTGGTCAGCATGAGAAAAACAAATAGAAAAAAATAAAAAAGAAAATATCAGAGTATGTCATGAATAACTATTAATAAGTATTGCATTTTGAATCATTTTTCTCCAAATATATATGTATCTAATAGATTGAAACAGAAACATAATGCTTTTGTTTCTTCTTTTTTTGTTGAGACAGGGTCTTGCTCTGTCACCCAGGCTGGAGTACAGTGGCATGATCACAGTTCACTGTAACCTTGAATTTCTAGGCTCTAGCAATCCTCCCACCTCAGCCTCCTGAGTAGCTGGGACTGCAAGCATGTGCCTTCATGCCTGGCTAATTTTTTAACTTTTTGTAGAGATGAGGTCTTGCTGTGGTGCCCGGGCAGTGATCCTCCCATGTCAGCCTATCAAAGTGCTGAGATTACAAGTGTGAGCCATGGCACCTGGCCCATAATGCAATTTTTAATTGAGATCATTCAAAAGTTTGAAAGACATTGTATAAGACCCCTTCCCATTTTATATACCTCTCTCTCCATTTGACTGAACTCTCTAGGGAAACAAATCCAATCTTTTTATAGCCTTTTTACACTTGAATCCTCAGCACAGGATTCACAGGATGTGGAGCACGTAAGCAAGAGACGTTTGTGGAAAAGATGGTGGAGGGAGAGGTCATAGAGAGTAGGGGATTAGACAGAAGCAGCACAAAGGCAACTTCTGCCTCTGGGAAGCCAAGAGTGGTTGCCCAAGCCTTTGGGCTCCCGCACTGTGAGGGGAGGGTAAGTATAGGGTAACTCCAGACACAGATAGATCATTGTAATTGATTGTACCACAGAATGAAATAACACCTATGTATCAAATCAAATGAAAGTCTTTGTCATGTCGTGTCCTACACTGGTTGTTATGAAAGGCTGACCTTTTGTTTTATAGTACCAATTCCCTTTCTGTTTTGAAAAAGAACTAAATATTAAATCATTGTTACTTGCTAGATCTCTAATTTATTGATGTAAAATTTTATCCTCTGTGCCAATGTGCATAACTGATTTGTAGATAACATCTATATCCTTGGTAATAATTAACATTCTTAGGAGAGAGAAGTCTGCACAGCTTGATATCAGAAAATGGAAAAGAATTCAAGGCTATGGTTACTTTATGACAAAGACATTCCATCGCCAGGAAAAATGGTAAAAGCTTGTACTTTGATTTAATTCTTATTTTCAATTCTTCCGTTAAATCCAAATTTCAAGTAATAGGCCATAAATATGCATTTTTAAAATTTAATCTTTTCTGCATAAAATATTTATTTCCTATGTCCTTTGAAACAGAACATTATTTGTGCACGTGTGTTTTAATTTAAAACACCATCCTCACCATATTCTGAACATGTAGAAAAATATTTTTAGACCTCTTTGTTTAGCCTAGTGACTATTTTCTTGAGAACTTTTCTAAACAAAATGTGCTTATTTTCACAGTATTCTCAAAAAAGGCTAGAGTAATAAAACAGCTCTTAATGTATGAGGGCTTTGAAAATCTTTTGATTAAAGAAAGAAAGAGAGAAGAAAGGTAAAGAGGGAGAGAGAGAGAGAGAGAGAGGAAGAAAGAAAGGAAACCAAAGCAAGAGGAGGTAGGGGGAGAGCAACCAAAGGAAACACATTTCACATCTACCTCTTGCTATAAGATTAGCTTCCCACTTCTTCCAAAGCAACAGCAATTTTAATAACAAAGTTTTACCTAGTAACAGAAATAGAACACACCATAAAAAGCATGGTCCTGCAGCAACACAGTCTATTCCTAAGAAGGTATTCAAATTAAATTCTAGAATACTAAAATCTTTCCTAATTCTAGAACAAACTATTCTCTAAAAACGCAGATAGGTAGCAGCAAGTGCAAGCACAGCTGCAGTGACAATGTGGCATATACATGCAATGAGGTATGAATGTTCTGGGGAAAGAAAATCATGTTCCCATAGATTCTTTCTGAGAAGAATTATTTTCTTTTGGCAAAAAATGCTTAACGCTGGGAGGGAGACTAAGTGAATTGCACATCTGAGAAGGAGTAGGGGCAGGAGGTTTCAGATACACAAAAATTAAGTTGAATGCCCCCTTCCCCGCTCTCCCTCCCCACACACATTTTCTTTATGGTTACTAAAGTCATAACATGCTTGGCACACTGATCAGCATATGGTGGCACTCGATGAATGTTAGATATCATACTGAATGGATAGAAATTAATGGACTTGAGACAACAGCTTAGAAGGTGAAGAGAGATAGGTAAGTGTGGGAGGAGGCACAGTGGTCCCCCAGAGATCTCCACCTCCCATCCCTGGAATCTGGGATCTGTTCTGTTACATGGCAATAGAATATTAAGGTTGCACATGAAATTATGGCTGCTAACCAGTTTTTTAAAAGTAGCAATTACCCTGGATTATTCAGGTGGGCCCAATGTAATCACAAGTGTCCTTAAAGTGGAAGAGGGTGGCAGAAGAGGAGGTCAGAGTGATGTGATGTGGGAAAGACTCAATGCGCCTGACCCCCTTTGAAGACGAGGGACAGGGCCAGGAGGGGAGGGACGCTGGCAGCCTCTGGAAGCCGGAGAAAGCAAGCAAAGGATTCTCCCACAAAGACTCCAGAAAGCCACACAGCCCTGCTGACACCTTGATTTTAGTCCACTGAGACCTGTGCCAGACTTTTGACCTACAGAGCTGTAAGATAACACACTCTGTGTGAATTTAAGCCACGGACTTTATGGTAAATTGTTACAGCAACAATAGAAAAGGAATATAATGAGTAAATAAGCTTGTAGGGATCTGCAGAAATAATTTTGCTAGTGATGTTTGGGCAAAGTGCAAAGAGATCCCAGAGGGGATTGTGGATATCTCTTTTAACGTTTTACATTCTTAAAGGTATAGTAAAACTTTAAAAAATTAAACTCATACGTATTCAATCTATTGTAAGGGCTAAAATAAAATGTGCATTTAAATTAGCTGCAACCTGTCATTATCTCTTATTTTTCTTCTCCTCACACTATCACTACATAGGCATACACACCATGCAAGTGCATGTGCACACCCACATTTATTTATAGCTTTCCAATTGTATGTCCATTAGGCACTTCTTAAATTTTTTCATATTTGACTACACTGTGACACATTGTGTTAGTAAATTCTTTATTTCTTGAAATTCTTTTCTTTTCCACCCCAAATACCATGGATTCCATTTATTTCTGTTCCTCTTTTATAACTAACTCCTTATTTGTTTTGTACTTCTTCCTTAATGTCTTATTGTTTCAAGGAACAGAGACACTCTCACAGAAATTTAAGTACTAAGAGCAGGGTTTGCTTCATATGTATAGAAAGCAATACAGGAGGCAGGAAATCACGGAAACTCTGGAGCAGGAAATGTGGGCACTCCACGTCCAATGGGCACTCACTGAAAGATATGGAGCCCCAGAAGGAGGAATTTATGGATCTGCATTTTAAGGTTCCTCCATTTACAAGGCAGGCACTCTGAGTCTCTGACTTTTTTAGTGTGTCTTCTAACTTCTCTAATGACCACTTTTTCTACTCTACTTTTTCTATTGCCCAGCTAATGATTACTTTTAAGTTTGAGATGCTCCGGTCATAACCTCAGTCATGACCCCTTATTAATATGAGACTTATTTTATTTACTATCTACTTTGTGCTAGTCACTAGGAGCTTAGGTAACATGATTAACAGGATAAAAAACATCTCAAGCATCTTGGAACTTATTTTTTTAAAGGATAATTCAAAAATAGAAACTATTAGGTCATTAAATATGAAATGTCCAATTTCAAATCAAAGGTGTGGTTTATTATATCTCAAACAAGAAGCAGTACAATCAAAGTATGCACCTAAACTATCAACACAGTTTTGCCATCTTAACAGTAGCTTGCTTATGCCAGCAGCAAAGAAGAAGCTTGGAGAGCAAGTGGCGAGGAAATCGCTAAAGGCATTTTCCACAGCTTGTTGAAAATTGAATATTTTTCCTTGCAAGAAGTGGTCCAAAGCCTAGAAGAAGTGGTAGTCAGTTGGTGCAAGGTCTAGTGAATACAGTGGATGACAGAGAGTTTCCAAGTCCAGCCTCTGTAGTTTGAGCGGCATTGTTTGTGCAACTTGTGGTCGAGCGTTGTCTTTCAACAGGATTGGCCTGTCTCTAGTGATCAATCTCTGCTGCTTAATCACAAGCATCCTCGTCATTTTGTCCCATGGGTTGCAGTAGACATCCGCTGTAATCGGTTGACCAGGTTTCATGAAGCTGTAGTGGATAATACCAGCACTGGACCACCAAACACACACCATTAGCTTTTTCTGATGAATATTCAGTTTTGGACCACATTTTGGCACTTCATCTTTATGCAACCATTGTGCTGAATGCTTGCGATTGTCAAAAAGAATCCGTTTTCATCACACGTAACAATAAGGTATAGAAATGGTTCGATTTTATGTCGTGATAGCAAAGAAAGGCAAGCTTTGAAACGATTTCTTTTCTGACGCTTGTTTAATTCATGAGGAATCCATCTCTCCAGCTTCTTTACCTTGCCCATTTGTTTCAAATGGTCCAATATTATTGGAATAGTAACGTCAAACCTTGCTGCTGATTCACATGTAGTTTGAGATGGATTCGCTTTCACTACAGCTTTCAGCTCATCATTATCCACCTTGGTCTCAAGTCGCCCATGTGGCTCATTTTCAAGATGAAAATCACCAGCAATGAACTTCCCAAACGATTGACATACTGTGCGTTCATTAACCACATCCTTCCCAAACATTTCATCGATATTTTGAGCTGTCTGCGCTGCATTGGTTCCACGACAGAACTCATACTTGAAAATAACATGAATTTTTTTACTTATCCATGGTTTCATAAAAATTGCTCTAAAAAAATTTGAAGGGTAATTACAAGCCAAACCATGTGTTTAAAAGACTGAGGATGTACCTTCACAATAAAAATAAATCAAGAATTGTCAAAGTGAAATATCAGAGATATCAACTGTCAAATTTAGTACTTAAGGAAATTGGACATTTCATACTTAATAACCTAATGCAATCATATACACACTAACACTTTAAATTTTTAGTCTTTACCTCTGTAATGAAAATCTCTTGCTCTAGCTATAAGATATTTGGGTTTTGATTGGCTAGGATGTGTATGAATTTGGAGATGTAAAAGGGGTTTCTGAAATCCTAATAGAATCATATATCTGATACAGAAGAAATAGTTCATAAACCTGATTTTAGGATAAACATAGATGCTAGATATAGTCTCTGGTCAGGTTACTGTTGTCTTGGGATTCCTAATGGATTATTACTAATATGGTTATTATTGTTATTGTTGACTCATCTGTCCTTTTCACCTTTCTAAGGTGCATCTCAGTCTTATTTTGTGGGTTTACTTTTTCTCCTTTGAACATATTTTGGTAACGCTGTAATCCAGAAGATCATATTCCTTAAACTAGGCAACTTGTCTTCCCTCTATGAAACAGTAATCTTAAACTGGGGAATAATTAGACTCAAAAGGATTGATATTTTTCCATACCACAAGTTATATGCTAATTGGGCTCTTCTTGCTATTACATCTTCCAGGTAGTTTTTGCTTTCTAGTCCTGGGCTGTGGGTCTTGGTTTCTATCCATTTCCAAGTCAGATGCTTAGTTTACCCTGCTGATCTGTGGGCCTTCAATATGCTTCAAGTAATTTCCAGTAATTTGTACAAAAAAATAGCTAGAATGGGGTCTCTCACATGCAAAGAAAGAGTCTTAGCTGATAACAAATGTTATTATGAACATCATTTTAAGGATACAAGTCCCTTTGAGACCAGAGGCTTGACTGAATGAATGCAGGTAGAGATCCTTGGTGACTAAAAGTCAGACCAGAACTTTCTAATTTGAGGAATGCCAGCATTCAAGGGATTGGGAAACTAAAATCTATGCAGACGAGGCAAGGGTATACAGGAAGGAAGTTCAGAGGGTCGTCAAATTGTTTGGCCACAGATAGATGTCAAAACCAGGATTATGGCAGTGGGAATTTGGGTCCAAGAAGAGCTCAAGTGCATCAGGGCCAGTGGGGCAGGCATGAAGGGGATGGAGAGAAGAAACAGGAATCCAGGAATTTAGAGGTTTTTCCGGGTTTCCCTCCTCTGGCCTATGAACTAAGTGGAGCAGCAGGTCAGGATAGTTTTGCTTACCGTAAAGTGTTTGAGCAAACAGCATCTGTTGGGAGGTGAAAGAACTAGACCTTTCTCTCCTTCAGGCTTATCTATATAGGTCTTCCCTCACAACTTTTTCTCACAGGTTCTTTGCTTGAGGACACGCTGCATTTACTTCTCATTCTTATGAAACTCTTTTCTTTTCTCTACCTCAAGGTATATATTTTGAGATTTTATGCACATTTGACTTTATTTTTAATTGGTGTTATAATGCATTTTCATATCATAACCCCAGTTTTCAATGTACCTTTCTGTGCTACCTATATTACTTCTATCTCTAGCTATAAGGTTTTAGACCAAAAAAGTATTTTCATTTTTAATACACGAAAAGGTCCCTCTCTTCCCTTCCCCCTGAAGTTGCATTTTATTCATTTACAAGACCAGCACTGGCAGACCCTCTCTCTCATGAAGGTGGTATAAAAATTCACAGCAAAGTTTAAGGTTTTTCTTGGGAGGTGAAATTTCAAAATAAGTATCAGTCTGAGAATTTCTAGATAGGTTGATATTAATAACATAGTTTATGATATTTTGTATTATACAATATAGGACCTTCAAACTTAACACATGGCACCAGGGACCTTTTCCCTGGTATTTAGCAAAGTTCTTCCTCACATTCACTGGCAGAAAATGAAACAGCATGTTAGTGACAGTAATGCATTTCCAGAGAGTATGAGCCTACCTGTGATTTAACTACAAATACATATAATTGGCAGAAAACCACTTTCTCTGGATATAACAGAATTTAGCAAAATCTCACATTTAATGTAATTATGTGTATGAATTTTTGAATGCTATTTCTTTAGACAAGAAGCATGTAAATAAAAACTGATGCAAGAACCTTTAACAATCCATGTTAGCTTCTGAAATTCCATGTAGGGCCTTCTACAGGCTGCTTGACATCAATTTTGGGTAATACCCAAGTAAATTTAAACTATTTGGAGCCTATAGAGATTATATCAGAAGGCATCTACCGAATGTCAGCAGTTTTGAAAGAGGTAGGATATGGATGGTATTAGAAAGAGAAGCTTGATAAAGATCTTTTGCACTGCTGTATAGAATTGTTTCAGAGAAATATTATCTTTTGTTTGCTATTAAGCTTTGTCAGACCTGAATCCAAAAAGCATATTGATTTGTTGTCAGAAAGTTGCATATGCTAGATGGATCTGTTTATAGCACTATTGTATGAAGCTTATTTCATTCTGTTTGCTTGGGGTAGATAGTACTAGAACAGAGGCTCAAATTTACCTCTGCTCCATCTTTGACAAGTAATTTCTTCATCCATTTTGAATTTGATTTATAAATAAAGAACAGAAGAAACCGTCTCATAAATCTAGGTACTGGCTTCCACAATTTTGTCATGACATACTCTGCAAATTATTCTTTCTTCACTTTCACTATTAATGCTGCACTGTTATGGTATATTCTTTGGTCTGTCTTAGGAGATGAGATTCTAGTCATGATTAATTTATTAGCAGCTGATTTTACTTCTTTTGCTCCGTATTTGATTATCTAAGCAACGCAGAACGGAAGCTGACATATGGTATCTCTGCAGTACGGGTTGAACATCTGCAACTCATGCATTATTTCAAATTTATCAAGTACATTGCTTACATAAGTAAGACAATGTTTTATCTTTATCCTATTAGGTTGAGTTGAGTCTCCATGGTTTTATATTCAAGGATGTACAGTGTACTCTGTACTATGAGAAACAAGAAGAACCACTAGGCAAAGAAAAAACATTTTTTTTAGTTTTGAGCTCGGGTGAAAATACTTAAAGGAAAACCATGGTACTGGTACTGCAGAGTGAAAGAAGTATTTCAGTGGAGAGAATGAAGACGAAGAAATTTAGAGCTGTAACACTGGGTTTATGGAAGCCTATACTTACTAGGAGAGCAGCAACAATGTTCTCTGTCTCCTCATTCCAGGCTCCTCCAGAGAATGAGGGCTTCTTTGAGCATTTTACCAGGTGATTAATCATATGTGCACAAGTAAGTTGAGTCAATTCAGGAATTACATTTAGGTATGAATAACAAGAAAAATTTTCGTGGAATTGTATTAACTTCCCTTATTTCATTCACTGTGAATTTCTACAGGGATCCTGGGTCTTCTAACTAGATGTCTAAAGTTTTCCTTTGTAAAGGTGCATCCTATTCTGATTGATTCTATTCATTAATAATTTGAAATTCCTCATGTTGCATACATTTCTAAAACTTTTTCTAATCAAAATTTTCCTATGACTTCCTTTTACAGATACCATGAATTCTGACAGGTAATATGCTCAAATAAAACCCCAAAGTATTGCATTTATGTTTGAGAGTCTTTGGGCTTCAAAATAGCCATTTAAAAAAATGACAGCACCATTATCCCAGTTCTTCTGTGTTATACCTCATGAAACATCTTTTATTCTGCTAAGTGTTTATCCTTTTGTAAGAAATAAGCATTGAAATAAATTCTTTTTCTTTTGTCAGATAGATAGCAAATTTCTTTATTTCAAAAACTTCTTTCCGACCAACTTCTTATCAACACAGAATGCCTACCTATGTACCAGGCACTGTTCTAGGCACTAGATAGACGTGAACACTCTTTAAGCTTATATGTGGGCATATGGTGGTGGGGAAGGGCAGACAATACTAAGTCAATAAATAAAAGGACTAGGTAATTTCCAATAAGTGCCAAGAAAGAAACCTGGGCAATTTTCCAGACTGTGAGAGGATTGGATAATCAAGGAAGGCTTGTCTGAGGAGGTGTTATCTGAGCTAAGACCTGACTGATATGAAGAAGCAGAGGATGTGAAAATCTGTGGGAAGAACAGTCACCTAGAATGAAGGGCAAGTGCAAGAACTGTAAGGAAGGAAGAAATTCTTTGTGTCTGAGGAATATAAAGAAGGTCAATCCAGGTGACATATAGGAAACAAAGGGCACAATGGTGAGAAGTAAGTTATAGGGTACACGCACAGGGCAGATCGCAGTTGGTTTTTTAGGCCCTGCCTGGTTTCATTTAAGGAGCTCTCCCTGACTCTAGGTGTGCTGGGATTCCACTGGTTGGTTTAAGCCAGCAAGTGACAAGAGCAGATCAGTCACTAGGGCTTCTTGTGAAGGATGAACACCAATAAGGGAGCTTTATTCAATGAGTTGCTAAGCCCAAACAGAAAAAACACCTTTGCCTGGTTTAAGCAGAAAATGATTTTTTAAAAAATTTTTGGTCAGTATATTGCTTAACCCAGAGACTCACCAGCAAGGTTGGAGAAACAGGCAGAAACACAACTAGAATCCCATCGTCCAACTGGTTGATAGAGCTGCAGCCTCAGTTCTGAACACCCGGTGGCCCTGCAGTACCCAGATTCTGGGAGTTGACTCCTCCCCACAGATATTCTGGTCTCTCTGCTTCTGTGGGTCACTGGCTTTGGGCTCAAGGTCTTGAGCGGTTGTCTCTGGTTTCCTGAAGTTCTGCAAGAAGAAAAGCTGCAAAAATGCGTGTCATGTAATTTCAGCAACTATGGCAAGAGGCACATTTTGCATGGTACATGCTTTAAATGTAGGAAAGGGTTTATATGCTAGACATCTAATAAGTGACAGATATTCACTGTAGAAGCTTGTGCAGTGGTGCAGTAGAGGGGACATTTGGCTTAGACTAGCATGTTAGTATAGAGAGAGAAAGCTTGAGAATCTAAATTATTTGGAGGTAGAGTGGGCAGGATGTTTTGTTTTTTTGGCCTCGGTAAGGAAGATAAAAAGAAAAAGGAAGAATTGAGCATAATTCCTAGGTTTGGGGATTAAGAACCTGGGTGAACAGTGGGAACATTGAGAACAGGAAAACAGGACAGAAGGTGGGTGTGTGTTTGTCCAGAAAACTAACACTTCCGGTTATTTTATATTTGAGATAGTCATTAGACTATTTAAATAGTGATCCAAGTTCAATTAATTCTAATTCAATTCAATTATAATTAATTAATTCTAATTCAATTAATTTAGCGGCAAAGTCAAGGGTGGGGATATAAACATGGCCTCAGAGCCTTCTAGTCCCTTTTTCCGATAAGACATTATGTTTATTGCAGCCATTCCAGGATTTTAGAATTTTGCTTTAACAATGCCAATTATCTTCTTAATAACTTAAAATAGCTATGCAAAATAGCATGCAATAGGAAATGGAAACCCACCAACTCAGCTTTCACAGCACTCTATAATATGACCAAGGTTGGCATATTTATATTTCTTTTCCCATTTTTTCAATTGCTTTATTTATTTATTCAAATGTAGTTTTTTTAAACCAATAGATAAAATTGTGTGCATTTATTGTGTACAGCATGATGTTTTGAAGTGGATACACATTGTAGAATGGTTAAATCTAGCTAATGAGCATATATACCTCACGGAGTTATGATTTCTGTGCTGCGAGCACATGTCCATTCTCTTAGCATTTTGCAGACATTTTTCTGGCAATTTGTTCATTGTTTCCCAGCAGACAGATAACCACTCTTATTGATTAGGCCAGCTCTTTCACTGGTCATCCCACAAGCCTGATTCCAATCATCGTTCATGATGTTGTTGTTGCTCCTCCAACCTGGAAACATTATAGCAGAAAGTTTAAGAGAACTCTGGACTTTGACAGACCAGAAGTGACTCCTGGGACACACTGCTTTTTGGCTGTATGACTTAGGGATTCATTAAATCACTCTAGTCCTCATTAGTAAAATGAAGGCGATAATACCTCTTCCATGGGGATGCAGTAAGAACTAAATAAGAGAAGGCTTGTGAACACTTGGAACACATTGCAGGTACTCAGTAGACGATAACTTTAATTGTTATTGTTAGCCACTCTCGTATCTTCCCAAAAGCAAAAAATTAATGCCTTAAGCAAAAATCCATCCTTCAAGTGCAAGCTCATGAAGCACCTGTAGTCTCTTCCTCAGCTAGTCAGGGCTGTAACTGAAAGCAATAGCAACCTTTTCAAAGATTTGTTGAAAAAATGAAAAAAGATTATAAATATCCAAGGACAAAACACAAGAGCAGTCAGCCCTCTGAGGCTGATGCTGAGGGCAAGCCTAAGAGTATTCCTTTGCCTAGCTGTGGACCGTGAAGTCCTGAAGTCTTATTTCTGCTTCTCTCTGAATGCCACTTTCCAACTTCTCTATGCTCACCCAATTTCTCTGCTCATGAAGGACTTCTCCGTGTTCCGTAATTTGCAATTGCATATGCTTCTGGCTTGCTTTGATTTATTCCTCCCATACCTCCATGTGAGTTTATAGGTTACAGGAACTGTGACCCTTAATTTGCATTTCTGGGACCTTAATTTAAATTTTCCAAAGACAGAATGTTTGACTTAACTTGTCCATGATTTCCCTTGGGTCAGATGTCCGGCTATAGCCTGGGCACAAAATGAGGCTGTGTGGTATTAGACTTATCTTTATAGAAGTTGTAGGCAGAACAATTTAAGCTAGAATGGTATGTGGGTAGAGCAGGCAAAGTAATTTGTTGTCAGGGGTAATTTGTTTATAAGGAGTAGAAGGCCACTCGAACTAACTCAGATAATAAGGGATTTAACTGAGAGGATACGCGTGGGACATAAAAATGTAGGATATAAAATATAGCTGGGTCACATAGGAATTGGAAAATTGTCAGGAAAATTGCATCTCTCTGCCTCAACCTGATTTTGCACATCTCTGTTTTTCTCTCTGCAGACTGGTTGTGTTTACCTATTCAATAACATCAATTGCTCATTCAACATGGGCAAATAATTTGTCCAGGCACTTTTCTAGGTTTTCTCTTCTTATTCATAGGATGAAAGCTCCCTAATTTTGTCTTACTTGATTTTATCTCATTGATTTAGTTAATTGTAAATTGCAGTGCCCAGGGCTCACTCTACATTCATTCCCCTAGTGATCTCATTTTGTCTCATGGCTATAAATTCTATGTATATACTGACAGCTCCAAATTTATATCTCTAGGCTGGTCCTTTCTCCTGAACTCCAGACCCATATATCCAGCTGCCTGCTTAATATCTTTGCTCGGGTTTCTAACTGGCAACTCAAACTTACCATGTCCAAAACATGACTCCTGATTTCACCTCCCTTTCTAAACCTGTTCTGATCACAGTCTGTCTCATCTCAGTTGACAGTTGCTCAAGTCAAAACCTTTGGTGTTATCTTTGACTCCTTTCTTTGTCTTTGTCCTTTCTTTGTCCTTCCTCTTCTGATGTCTGCAAGTCCTGTCCGTTGTCTCTACCTTTAATATATGTCCACAGTCCAGATACTCCTCATAGCCTCTGTCACTGCCAGGCCCCCATCATTTCTGATCTGGGTTATTGCACTAAACTTCTAACTGGTTTCCCTGCTTCACCTGTGGATCCAAATAGTCTCTCAATCAGGTGTCTTAGAGTGATTGTTGTAGCAAATAACCCAGAAGGTTGACTCCTCTGCTCAAAACCCTTCTTTGGCTTTCTTTCTCATAGAAGCCAATGTTCTTACAATCCTCTATGAAGCCTACAAGGTCTATTCCTCTCCCCCTTACTTCTGACTTTATCTATTACTATTCACCCTGGTCCATTCTCCCCTTGATGCTTCACTGACTGCTTCCTTTCACCAGCTAGACAAGACCATGCCTCAGGGCATTTGCACATACTTGCCTTTCTGCCTAAAAATTCCTTTCTTAAGATATTTATGTGCTTCTCTCCTTCACCTCCTTCAATCTTTTGCTTAAGTATCACCCTCTCTGTGAGACTCTCCCTTGCCATCTTATTCAAAATTTTGACCTTTCCACCTTGCCCTTCCTCTCTCTGTTTCCTATTTTGTTTTACTCTAAAGCACTTATCAGGGTCTGACATATTACGTGTCTTGCTTATTGATTAATTGGTTGATTGATTCATTCCTCCAGAAGAAAGTAAACTCTACAAAAGCTGAGATTTCTGAGTGTTCCATTCGTTGCTATGTTCTTGGTACCTAGAAAAGTACCTGGCATTTGGGGACATCTTTGAAGCGTGTGTGCCACACTTTATTTGCGCTGCACTCATTGCATCATCCCGGAAAGCCTTCTGAATCATGCGAATAGTTTCTACAGAGGAATGTTCAAGCTTAATGCAAAATTTGATGCAGATTGGTTGCTCTACTCGCTCCATCATTTTGAATGTGATGGCCACACAGTACACATGTTCACTCGATGGCGTCTAGGGCCCCACTGACTAGTACAGTGAAGGTGTCAATGTTCACATGCACATTCCAGTCCACTCTCCTTGGCTGCCAGGCTACATCGATGTCATGCTAACCATTCTCATTACATTAACAATGGCTGGATACTTTCCAGACAGACTCGATATCTAGAATATGAGAAACATTTTACATTTGCTGACTATTTCATACGATCTACTCTGTGTGGTACGTGATCTCCTCCTTTATTTTACCAATGAGGAAAAAAATTCAGAGAGTGAAAGCAACGTGCCCACGTGATGCAGACCCTGTTATATCTGTCTTCCTAGTCTGTGCTCCTTCCATTAAGACATGCTGCTAGAATTAAGATTTCTATCCTCGTCTCTACGCATAAAATTTCTGTTTCTCAAGTGATAATGAGCACCTTCCCTTCTCTTTTCCTTGCAAAAATAGCATAGGAAAAAATACATATAGCATTTGACTTGTTTTTTTTTTTGGCAAATAATATGAAGAAATATATTC
The DNA here is from genome assembly GCF_020740605.2 of Lemur catta. Taxonomy (NCBI): domain Eukaryota; kingdom Metazoa; phylum Chordata; class Mammalia; order Primates; family Lemuridae; genus Lemur; species Lemur catta. The sequence goes on along the minus strand of NC_059132.1, from coordinate 79,166,559 downwards.
TCACAAAATATAGTAGACTTTGGAGTGGAGCTTCTCCCGTTATGGGTGCTATTGCCTTTCACCTCTGACTGTCATTAGTGGCCCTCTACCCTTTTCTGCAGACACTTCTCATCAGGGTCTCCCCATTTCCCTTCTCCCCAGCCTTCCTCTCTTCCCAGCTGAGCCATTTCTTGCTTAAAAACCCAATCTATGCTTAGGTTCTGTGGTGAACACTATATTTTCCCCCAATGTTTCAGAGAATAGTAGTTACGGATTTTCTGAAAATTTCTTCTATTCCCCACATTGTTTCTTTTTCCTATGAAATTAGGCCCCCTCCCCCTTTTTGGTTTCTATCTTTAATGTTACGAAGTCTTCTCTGTTCATTCATATTAAAAAGTAAATGGAAGCTTTGGGTGCATGAGTGGGGCTTAACCATTAAGGTATATTAATGAGTATTACCCTTCCAAGGGTGAATATCTGTTTTTCTCTTGGTCTCTCCATTGTCTTCATTTAAATCTCCTGCCAGGTTGCTGCATTTTGCAAGCCGAGTGTGTTGAGGAGGATGAAAATCTCATCATTCAGTTGATAGACTGCTTAATTCCTAGTTTTGGGTACAGCACATCAGCTGTCTTTGAGCTGTGCCTCCAGGTCTGCAGAATTAATCACTTCGTGTACAGAGAGGGCAGCGGACTTTATCAATCCTCTGCTTTCAGCTTCTCTGCCCTCCCACACGCTCCCATCCCACCTGCTTCAAAAGTACACGTCTCCAATTCCCGAGTCTTTCTGGGATTCTGTAGCTTGAACATGATTAATTAATTCTTGTTTTCTCCCCAGACAGACACATAGGTGAGAACTTTCTGCATTCTGCTAAGTCACTTACCACTCACACAACATAGCAAATAGTGTTCATGTACCTGGGCTCTGGGAATAAGCTGTTTTGGTTCAAATCTTGACTACCATTTATTAAACCTATGATCTTGGGTAAATTCTTCAACCTTTCAGTGCCTTCCTCACCTGTCAATTGTGGATAATAATATTGCCTCTCTCATGGGGCTATTACAACAATGAAAGCAGTTATAAAAGTGCCCAGGATATAATAGATGCTAGATAAATGTTTGGATTTATTATATTCTTTTAGGTTTTCCAAATTTTACTGCTGTCAATCAGCTACTATTGTCCCCTCTTCTATTCTTTTGTCTTTATGGATTTAAATAATTGTCCCTATTCCAGTATTATAAATTTAATAATGTTTTGGGAGGACATTGAGCTAAATGCACACAATAATACCTTATAATTAACTCTATTTCAATAGTAGAACTCTCCCAAAACTTTTCCTGTCCTCACATACCTGTATGGTAACTGAATCCCCATTTTGGTAATCTGCCTGGTACCTGAGTGCCCCTGGTAGATGGCTTGCCTTCCGTTCCCCTGTCCAGGGACCAGGGTCCTACTACAGAGTCCCAGCCAGACTACTGGCAGAAAAGATCTCTGCTTAGATTTCTCCAAATCTCTTGTGCATAGAGTCGCCTTTGCCATACTCAGTCTGAGGAGACACTATTACTTCTGTGTGTTGGATTTTTAATGCCTGCAGGTTGTCCTTAGGTATTCTAGTCACTGTGTTCTTCCTATTGGCCAGGGCCACATTTCTGGTTTTGCACCTTTGGATCCTGCCCAGCTGTTAAGCACTCAATGCTTGGGTGAAAGCAACTTCCTTTTTGTTTTTTCCTTTCTTTTTATTTTCAGATTTTCCCTTCCCACTTTAGTTTTCCTCTTATTCCCTTCCTACTATGAAATTTGAAACTGCACTTTTAATGATAACTCTTTATACTATGATGTGATAGCAATAAGATGACATATATTTATATTAAATCCACTGGAAATAAGTTTTAGTGGCTATAGCCACATGAAATGATCAATGATGCATTATCATTTAGGGAGGTATGATTGTCTTTCCCATTGCTAGAATACGGGCATTTTTATTTTTTATTGCACATTAAGAAAACATTCCAATTTCACCCTAGTTGCACATGAGGCTTCGTATTCCAAAATGAGAAACAGTAATAAGTTTTTATTCATAGTTTAGTGAAAATGATTTTGTGCAAATGCCATTTTTATAATCACTCCCCCATCGCTATTGTCATTACTATCAAATTAAGAAATACACAAATATTTATTTAGAAATCTCTGTGAACATAAAAGGTTTAAGGTTGTAGTAAATTTACTCTTCCTTCCTGGGGGCTTCTGGGAGAAACAGTCATTTTGCAGTGGATGAAAATGACCTCAAGATTACAGAATTCATCCAAAATATTTAGTAATATAAGCTGCTGAGTGCTAGAGAGGAGCAGAAATGAGAGTGTGTAGTGATCTTCACAAAAGGTCAAAAGCACTGTAAACAATGAAATTGAGGCTACTAGGTCTGGAGTGGGAAATGTCCCTTGCTAAATTTTCAGACATTAACTGCATTTTTATTTGATTGCTTGTTCTTGGTTCTAAGTGTGTATACTATTGTGCCAAGTCTGTTCTGTGTGTGAAGGAGCGAGAGTCTGAATTACAGTACACAGATCAGCAGGGTTTCCCTTATAGAGCTCTAATAAAGCAGAAATCAATTTCTAGGAACACATCTCATGGAAAGAGGGAGGGAAGGAAGGAAGGAAATAAGGAAAGAAGAAGAGAAAAAGGAAAGAAGGAAGGAAGGAAGGGAGGGAGGAAGGAAGGGAGGGAGGAAGGAAGGAAGGAAGGAAGGGAGGAAAGGAAAACTTTCCAGAACTAGTTCTCATTCTAGTGTTCCTTGCCTCAAGCACTGATTCTCTGTTGAGTAGACAGTTTGCTAATGTCATGCATAGTCATTTAGACTACACTGTTAAAAAGATTGCTATCTAAATATAGAAATCTTGTAGGAAGACAAATAAGGAAGTATTGCTTTTAATTTGAGTTTGTGCCCATTATTGGCTTTGCAAATGCTCAGTCAAGATTACACAGTACAGCTATGTGGAGATTTAAAATTTTATAATACTTTTAATGTAAAAATAGATATAGTAAAATGAAGGTAAGGATCCATCATGTTTTAATTTCATTATCTGACTGCTACTGGCAAGGCATAGTTACCTTTATAAATTCACATATTATACTCCATTGTACTATAGCAACTCAATAATTTTATAGTTATATCAGTAGTTTTTCGGGGAAAATTAAAAGTCAGAAGTAGAGGATACAAATATTATTATTTCTCCTTTATATTTTTGTTTGCTTATTTAGAAACATTTCTTTCAACTCTAGAGAAGAAAAATAACTTCTTTAATAAATAATTCTCTGCAAGCCATTTGATAAGAAACCATTTTGACATTTAGTAAACCTGTAAAATTATGGGCTTATGGATGTTTTCCATTTTGTTAATAAACTTCAAGGCTTATTGAAAAATGACACTTTTCAAGATTAAAAAAATAGGTCTTACATCAAAATTTTATATCAGCCTCTCCCTTTTAAACATGCCACGCTCAGGAATTCTCTAGCTCTGAGGTAAAAATGTCTCCTCTCTGAGCCTAGTTGGTCTTTTGAGCCGGTTACAAATTATACCAGAGTGAGTGAGTTCTGGCATTTTGTCAAAATAACCATAGCTTCCCTGCAAATTTGTAAACTGTGCTAGATGAAAGGAGACACTTTTAATTTGTTTTTACCTTTAAGACTCAGAGGAGATAAGCCAATGAGCCATAAATGTATTTCCTATTTTGAAGATTGATTTGAATGCCGTAAAATATGCCGAGTTCAGAGTTATTTAGAGCACCGTGACCTTGGAGGCGAGCGAGAGTGTGAGTTCCGTCCCTGTGTGAGTTTTATGGTTCCCCTCTTAGAAACTGTACACCCAACTGTATCCGTAACTCCAGCTCAGAGTTTGCTAATCAGTGACCCGCAGGTCAGATCTGACCTTCAGTGTTCGTCTGGACCACAGTTTTAGATGCTTACTGTGGCTAAGATGCTGCTCCCTTCTGATGGCTCTCGGTGACACCACCCTGCTCACCCAGCCCTGCACATCTTGATTCTGTTAACCTGCCTGGGACCCCGTAGCATTTAAATTTGTTAACCTTGCTTTAGATGTAGGGCAGCTGCTAACCTATATGGCACCATTTTATGATTCAGAAAAAGCAGATGATAAGTTGGATTCCAGTCTCCTCTCAGTAGCTCAGCCCGGTGGCCTTGTGTTGTGGACAAACTGCCCAAGTTTATGCAGCATATACGACCGAAGCCAACCATGTCTGGTTAAAATAGGGATCCTTCATGAATTCGGAGGTTGAGTGAGCCAGTATGAGTGAATCAGCTCAAGCCAGTCATCATCGCTGGGAAGAAAAGACAAAAAGCCCAAACTGAAAGTCATCTGCTTTGTTTTAAAGGGACGACACCGTTACTGGACCACTCAGGCACATTTACTTTATGTTGTATAAGTAAAACTTTTGTAAATAGATTTTCCTCCATGTTATCTTTTTACAAAGTTCAAATCCAGTTCTTTTTTTTCTAATGTGAACCTTTCAACAAGTAACTGAATCTCAGTATTCTGGAGTGACTCATCTGCTGGTGGGTCATGCTTCGTTTTTAAACCAAGCACTCTGTAGAGAGATTTGAAAACCAAATTCATAACACAAAGTTCATTTTGTCGTGTGTGGGCATTTACAAATATCATAGCTAGGAAAGGAGAGACAAGGAATTTCCTTTCTCATTTGTCAAGCATTGCTCAGCAGTCTCTCCCCTTGCAGTGGCATTGTGATGAAGCGGTGCGAGACCTTTCTCGCTTTACCCTGATGGCTGCTTTAATAAGGACGTTTGAGACAGGCTTGAAAGAGAGCGCCATGCCTGTGCTTTGCTTACTGATGGTTCTATACAAAAACCCTAATATTGATCTGTCATCAGAAGGGGCTTCTGTAAATGCTTGAGATGATGTTCTGTGAAGGATAAATTGGTAGAGTTATTTAGAAAGAAAAGAACTAAGTTCAGTTTTCCTTGGTGACTAATCCGTAAATGCTTTTGGAGGGAAAAGCTGAGCCTTCAGCTGTCTATGGAGGCATTGGGCAAAGTTCCCCACGCATTAGAGGCAGGGGATCAAGGCCAGATATTTACAAGATCCTTTAGCTTGTCAGCTGCACAGCATGAGGAAGATTTGTAAGCCAGGGTTATTCTTGTGGCAAACATTGAAGACTGCTGGGAAGGAGCAGTCTGTGGTTTGTTGCGTGTCTGTTATGCTAGGTGACCCTGAGCTAGGTTTTCTCAGATTATATGCAAGAATATGGGAGAAATTGTAGGCAGAAAAAATATCTACCATCTCTATAGTGGTTGTGTACTAAACTCAGAGTCAGACTATCAGATACATGAATGTGTTTCAGGGTCTTATGATTATTTGCTTTTTTGCTAACTTCATTTACCTCATCCTAATCAGAAGAAAACCCAACAATTAGGCAGTCCAGCTCCCTTGTGACCCAATGAACCAGGCCAGTGGCTCTCTGAGCCGCTATGATTTAGCAACGATGGTGGATGAAGCTTGGTGAAATACTGAGTAGTTTTCCATTTTAACACACCGCCCACATTCCCGACTCAATATATCCTAGATTGGGGTTGACAAGCAAAGTTGTCTGAAGAATGTAGCCTGATAGTCACATATTATCTGTCAAGGTAATAACTCCCTTAGGGTTTTTGGAAAAAGAATCTTTTCAAGCTGACATTTAAAAACACTGCAGGTTTCAGCCTGTTTGCTACCACCCATCGCAAAGCCCTGTATCCAAATGCTATGCCATATGCTGACATCCCACAAATACAAGATAGAATAGAGATGCCGCTGACACTGCTTGAGCCCTGCTCCTCCGACAGCCTTGGATGTCACAGGCAGAAAAAAAATGAGAACTAATTTTCTGTTAAATCGAATGTCCTCATAACACAGCTTGATTCACATTGCATCAAAATGGCAGTAGTGATGGAACTTTCTATGGTAGTCAGGGACATTTAACTACCCAGGAACAAGTCAGTATTTGTTGCTTGTCTATCATCTTTAATATTTCCAGAGTTTGGCTAACTATGTTTGAATGCTGTCTGATAATAGAACATATATTTTGAAAACATACAGTTTCCCCAAGTGAAAATAATTATCCTTGGAAAAATAAAAGATTACAAAATTCCTATAAAAATGAGGCTGTGAATTAAATTCATTTATTTGTTCCCATGCACCTTTGGTGTCTCCCATCATCCTTCTCTGTGCCCACATCATCTCAGAATGAAAGCTCTGCAATTCAGCGTCACAACAGTAGATATCTCAGGGTTTCAGTCTAGACCCTGTCTCTTGGTTTGGTTGATGTAGTTATGACACCATTCTTCCTGAGATTGCCAATATCCATTTTGCCTCTTGTACATCAAAGTCTTCATCCTTTAATAACACACTCCTTTTTAATATTACTGAGTTCAAGCCCCTGTTAACTCAGGATTGGATTACTGAACTCTTTTTAAATGTATTCCTTACTTTCAGGATTTTTACCTTTGATATTCTATTTTTACTATATCCCAAGATGAATAGTCACTATATTGATTCCAGGTATCAAAACACTGAACTATTGGATACTTGACATTGATCAGATCAAATATAAATGCCTATCTTCAGCTTTCAAGTCATTTTAGCTTATTGTTTTCTTTTCTAACTACATCTATTTTCTATTGTATTGGTTGTCATGACTTCCCTCAAGGTGAGCTAACACTTCCAGGCTGACACTCCTGCTGAGACTACACTCAAGTGTTCTATGCCTCAGAAAGACTAGGAACTATTATTGCTCTCCTATTTCTCTCTTTCTCATCTCTCTTGCATCTCTTTCCCTCCAGTTGCCTCAATGAATATTTAATGGTGGTGCTTTACAAAGACAACATCAAGAACAAGTTTGCAATGGGTGAATAAGAAAAGGTAACAAGAAGCTTATAAAAGTAAAATACTCTTCTGCTTCCTCCTGCTTACAGCTAGTGTGTGATCCTGTGCTCATTCTCCCCACGCCATCTGCCAAAGTTATAGTCCCATCCTTGCCAATTTAAGATTTCACTCTTTTGTGGTTTCTTCTAATAATTAATGGTCAAAACTGTGCTCTGCATTCAGAATCATGCTTTTGCTACAGTGAATGCCATATTTTATGGAGATGACATCACATTCCTAATAATTAATTTTTAGTTTCAAGGTGATTAAAGGAAGATCATGTTTTAGAATATAAGTTGGAAAATTGATATTTCATATCATTTCCCTGAGCCAGTGATTAGAAATAGGCCCAGCTGCTGCCTGCATGGGATTCCCTCCCAGCCAAGGCCTGCGTATCTGTCTGGGGATGGGGTTAGGGTTCAGTTAATATTCAGAGGGATCATACCACCACAAATGTGGACAGACGCTGCATTGGAAGCATTTACAAAGGAAGCATGAACATCCCAAGAGGGAACACTTACCTAAAGGGGTCAGGTGGGTATTAAGAGGAGGTTTGTGCTGGGGTTTGAAGGATGAGTGGAGATTTTAGTTAGAGGGGATGGTGGGCATTTCCAGGAAGGGGCTGATGTGCACTAAAGCAAAGCTGCAGGAACAAGGGAACTGCAAGTTAAGGGAGGGAAGGGTATATGATTTTAAGGAAGAAAGTCAGTTGATCACATCAGAATTCTAATTCAGCCATAAAAAAAGAATGAAATCATGTCTTTTGCAGCAACATGGGTGGACCTGGAGGCCATTATCTTAAGTGAAACAACTCAGACACAGGAAGACAAATGCCTCATGTTCTCACGTATAAGTGGGAGCTAAATAATGTGCACACGTGGAAGCAGACTGTGGAATGATGGACAGTGGAGACTGAGAGGAGTGGGGGGGTGGTGGAATGTGGATGATTGCTTGGTGGGAAAAAGTGAGTTGCTCCAGTGATGGATGCTCTGAAGACCATGACTTCACCACAGTGCAATATATCAATGTAGCAAATTGCACATGTACCTTATGAATATATACAAATAAAAAATAAATGAAAAAATAATGTAAAAGATAAACAAATCAAATCAAATAATGCTACAATAAACAAACCAAAAAACATATCAGAATTCTAGGAAAATCCATTTGGCAGCAGAGTAGAGACTGGATTAGTACATCTCAAACTATATGCCTGAAGAAGACTGATATAGTCAGAGCTACTCGAATCAGGTAACAGTGATTTCATTAGCAGGAAAAAATCAAAAGTGATAGTTTTTTAACTGTAAGATTTTCTTCAACATTTTCCAATTTTAAAATGTCTATCTTTTATTTGCTCACACGTACCAGCAGATAACATCAATAAATAAAACAAGTAGTATTGAGTCAACAAAAATGAATAACTATATTAGCTGAAACAGGCATTTATGCTTAGTTTACAGCTTTAGTTTTTGTAAACATAATGCCTGTGGTTTTGTTTCTACGTTTTATGGAATAAAATTTTCTATATTCTCTTATAAAAATTTCCCAGTTTATAGGCTGAAATAAATCTCTAAGGGTTTTCACGGTATCTATAGAATAAAAATGACAGGTGAAGTTTCTCTGCTGCTCTATCTCACATCCTCTTGGCTTCACCTCTTGTTTTGGCTCTGGTTCCATGAGGGATTTAACTCACTTTACATAGACAGTGTCTGCACTCAAGGCTCTCCCCACCCCTTGTCTTGCAGTTTTGGTCGTATGGAGGAGCTAACCTTTAACTTCCCTGTGGACAATTCTCAAGAAGGAGAGGACATGGGTCAATATGTTTTCCTGTTGATCCGAGGTGGTGGGGTCCAAGAGCATTCTGTAGGTTCCACAGCAGGTTCCAGATGGGACCCAGCTCCTGGGTCCTCTGTGGTCCTCTTGATAATGCACCTGGCATGGGCCTTCCCTCCTTCTCTCACTCCTGCTGTCTGGGATTTCCTCCTGAATCAGCTATGTAATCAACTTCATCTCATGCTTTACTTTTAAGGATAAGCCCTTCTCCCTTGATAATAATCTTCCCCCTTTGTTGAGTTTGGGAACCACTGACTTGGGGGACAGAAATCACCCTAGAGGGGGCAAGAAGATCTTCTGGGAAAGCACTGCATGATCAGGGCAAATATAATCAGGGTGTTGGTCCTACCTAATGTCATACCAGCTGGGATGGAGCATACACACCAGTTATTGCAATGCAAATAATGTCTTATATTTGTATAGTGCATTATCATATTTAATATTGTTTATAAAACTTTAGTTCTTTAAATCAAATATCTCTTTTCTATGATTTTATTAACGTGAAGTTCTAAACCAGCCCAAATTAAATTCTGACGTTGGTAATCAGGTTAATGGTGACCATTAGAAAGCAAGGGGTTGGCACAGTGACTGTGAGTAGGCACAAGTCAAGTCTCCTTGTAATACCTCTCTATTTATGTGAAATGACTAAGGCAGGGATTATTTTCATGTTACAGATGAGGAAACTGAATTATACAAAGTGTAAATGACTTTTAAGGTCAGATAACAAGTAAGGAACAGACCTGGTGAAGATTTTCCTACAGATCCTAATAAATGCATATCTTTCTATAAAACCACCAAAACTAAGCTGCTTTCTAATTGCTTTGCTGAATTGTATGCACTGCAGACTTTGAAAGAGATCAATAAATAATACCAACATCTCCACTCAAGTTCTGAATCAAATAAGAAACAGGACAGAGAATTGGCAGATGGAGACCAAAATATTTCCTTTATTTCTGATAAAGCTGAAATATATGAATGAGGGCGTATTTATTTAACTCCAGAACTAGAAAGACTTACTACCACCAAATGTACTTCTGCTGGTCACTATGGGTTGGACATCACATGAGGCTCATTAATAAGATTAAGTCAGTCACTGTTTTCACAGTGGGGAGAATAAAAGAGCTGAGAGATGCCAGTGGTCTTACGCTAAATGGGAGGGAAACATGGGAAACAGGAAACAAGTTACCCTCTTAAACAATGTGATTACTCATTCATTCATTCATTAGCAACATGTTCAGAGTGATCCCAATGTTTCAGGTACACAGAATTATGGTAATGAGCAAGGTAGAATATTCCCTGCCTCTTCCTGCTGGTTGGAATCAGAAATAGTAAAGTGTTTCCTGTACAAAATTAAGTTTGCTACTTTTTGATAAGTCATAATAGATGATGGTAAAGTGTGAATCATCTAACATGAATGAATTAAAAACTTCAAACTATGAGCTACACGAAGACTTATATAATAGTTACAGCTTTTTACTCCATTATGCTATTGGAAGAGATCTAATATCTGACTCTGAGTGATTCTTTCTTAAGCCTACAGAGAAATATTTACCACCCATTTCAAACCTTTGCATCACTGTTCTCATTTCAAAGTAGAATGTGTCTTTCCCTATAACCTGAATCTCATTCTCTTGTAGTTGTAGAAAGCCTAATTTACCAATCCATCTCTCCCTTTCCCTTCTCCTCTCTCTCTCTCTCTCTCTCTCTCTCACACACACACACATAATTGATCCAACATACCTATCTATGCCTTAACCATCCTCCTTCTCGTTCCCTATAAAGGAAGCTTCTAAAAAGAGAAGTTGATCTAAAGTTACACATTCCTACTTCATCAATTCTGTCTCATTTCATGACCCAACAAGTGCACAATATACTCCCAAATCTACATCCTGTCTCTTCTGTATTGTTTTTCACCCTTGTCTCATAGCTACCCTGAGTAATGACTGGATTCCCGAATGTTACGTGCTGTGTCCTGCCTCTGTAACTTTGCTCTAGAAGTTCCCTCTCCATGCAAAGTCCCCATCTTCTCGTCTACTGTGCGGAGTCCTTACCTTTTTTAAAAGACAGCCTGAGTCTTATCTACAGACTTGTTTACCTTTCTCACCTGAGCAAACTGACTCATATTTGTGCTCCCTGAGAACTCTCTGGATACTCCTGTAATGGGACGTGATACACTCCATTGTAAGTACTAGTTATTTAACTTTTTACTTCCTTAGGCTATAAGCTGCTTAAGAGCACAGACTGGTGTCATCACCTCTTATACCCAAAGCCCAGTTCAGTGCCTGTCTCATAATAAGCATAAACAAATGTTTGTAAAGTGACCAATGGAATGATTGCAAAAATATATTCCAAGACTGTGGTATATTATTTTTTAATCAGATACAATATACAGAAGTGGTTGTTGTAACACAAATACACTTCATTTAAAAAGTTGATCTATCTGTTTACCTACATACAATGGTGACCAGACCTTTTCAATGAAGTGAAGAGGGGAGGGCAAAAGATTCTTTATTAGGAGGTAGAGATTGTGCAGAGTGTTTTCTATCCATTTTCATTGCTCACAGTGATGGTAAAACAAATACACCCCCCCCACACACACACAGGGGCTGGGAGAGGCTGAACAAAAAAAAGAAAGGGCAGAAACAAAGATTGAGATAGAGCAAACATATTCAAGATTAGAATAAAGCTCTTGATTCCTTCAGAAACAGCATTGGAAAAAGCATAGGAAGATTTGATGTACATAAAGGAATATAATTTTAGAGATAAAGAAGATTATGAAGCAAGAAAGACTAAGCCTTAGAATCTATTAAAGATGATGAAACTTCTATAGAATGTTATGATTGTCTTGCGGGAAAATAAAGAAAAATGAATACATTGTTTCTAAAGTAACAACCACTTTGATTAGGCAAAACATTTTTTTTCCCACAATAGAAGAATTCTTTTCTAAAAATGTCTTAAAGCTTAAATTGACAAATTGTGTTACTTTGGGCAGGTTATTTTTTCTCCCTAGACTTCAGTTATTATCTTTTCAAAGGGGATAGTTCCCTCCTAGGCGAAAACTGATTTCTAGATGTAGAACTATATATGCTAAGAGACAATCAGTAAATGGCAATCATTATGAATATAACATTAGAACATTATATCTACTTTGTGTAGTGTTAACACACACCCCTCAACACACACACAGATTTGTGAATGATTCCTATCTACTTGTGTCTCCAGCTTTGCCCCGGAGGTTCAGGTCCATATTACCAATTCCCTGATAATGATAAAGTCCCCATGAAAATGAGACATGCTTAGAAGTAAACTCCTTTCTTCCTCTTGCAATTTGAAGCACCAAGATTAAAGGTGGATGTATTTTATCACTGAATCAGATCTGAACATATGAAAATGTGAGGCTAACACTAGAGTGAAACCTCTGTGGAAAGTAATATGGAGATACCTCAAAGAGATACAAGTAGAACTACCATTTGATCCAGCAATCCCATTACTGGGCATATACCCAAAAGAACAAAAGACGTTCTATAAAAAAAGATATCTGCACTAGAATGTTTATAGCAGCACAATTCACAATTGCAAAGATGTGAAAACAACCCAAGAGCCCATCTATACATGAGTGGATTAATAAAATGTGGTATATGTATACCATGGAGTTCTACTCAGCCACAAAAAACAATGGTGATCTAGCACCTCTTATATTATCCTGGATAGAATTGGAGCCCATTTTCCTAACTGAACTATCACAAGAATGGAAAAACAATCACCACGTGTACTCACCATCAAATTGGTATTAACTGATCAACACTTAAGTGCATATATAGTAATAACATTCATTGGGTGTTGGGTGGATGGGAGGGGGAAGAAGGGGATGGGTATATTCACACCTAATGTGTGTGGTGCGCGCTGTCTGGGGGATGGACACACTTGAAGCTCTGACTCAGGTGGGGCAAGGGCAATATACATGACTAAACATTTGTACCCCCGTAATATGCTGAAATAAAAAAAATTAAAAAAAATAGAGTGAAAATAGAAGATAAGAGTTGTGTGAAAAATTACTAATTGAGTTGCAAGTTGGACTGGGGGATGAGGTGTAGAATTTTGGCCATGAAGGAGGCAGGAGTGTTTGCACTTGCCTTTGACATGTGCATTGGCGAGTTAACCAAGGCATCAGCATGGGAAAAGCCAGTAGCAAAAGGAATGGCTTTTTACTAACCCACAAGCAAATTACTGTTTGCAGTTCTGCAGTTCTCTTTATTTAAGAGCATCTTAATATCAACTATTAAGTGTTTTGAATGTTAATGTAAAAGGAACAATTGCTAACCACTCTCTTCCTTGTCTTAGTTTGCTGGCTGAGTCTCCAGTGCAACATTGATAGGAATGGTATTAGCAGCATTCTTGCCGTATTTCTGATTTAAAAGGAAATACTTTTAATATTACTGTATTTAGAATGATATTTATTACAGTTAATTTTTTAGGTGTCTATAACCTTTATCAGGTCAACCACTATAGAAACTATTTCTTTATTAAAAATTTACCTGCCTACAGAGAAATAAAGTAGCAGGACACACAGCTTTTTTCAATTACACAAATTTTTTCAATAACAAATGGAGTGAACATTTTGTGTTAATGAAATACTTATGTAATCATTGCCTAACAGACCAAAATGAGATGAGCTCATGATTCATCTGCAACATATGAACTAGTAAGAGTAATGGCTTTGGTTTAAAAGGCTGAAAATTTCTGATGAGAAAAGTCATAAGCCCCTGAAATAAAATATTTTGCAATTCTAATTAGAGTCCAATCACAGTAAATCCTTTAGTTGCAATGTTTGTATTTGCATACATATTTCAGATCTACAATTTTTTTAGATTAATCCCTTAAGGAATCCTATTTTCTTTTCTCCATATACGGCTTTCATCTTTACAGAAATGAACCCAAATTATTTAAATATTAATTAATTCCAAGATTAAATATACCAACATTATAGGGTCATTCTTGAGAAAAGTCACTTTATTTTTATTTGGTTCATTTAAGTTAAAAAGTTTATGTTTTTAATTCTTGTCTGAAATTGATGCTCATTTTTAGAAAAACTTTAGATACTGATTATAATTTAGTATTTTAAATTATCATTGAAATTTAAGATTAATATAAGTAGAAAACCCCAAATATGTTAAGTAATTAGAAAATGCTAGCATAAAGAAATAGTCAGGAGCATGGACTTACCAGGTTTGGCTCCTGGCTGTGGTATTTCTTTGCTGTGTGACTCTGGATAAATTAAGTAATCTCTTTGTGCTTTGGTTTTTTTTCTGTAAAATGGAGGTATTAATAATACCTCCCTTATAGAAGTATTATGAGAATTTGAATGTGTTAATAGAACAAAGTGTCTTAGAACAGTTGCTGACATATAACAAGCATTCTGTAAATCTCAACTATCATCATCATTGTTATCATCGCCATTATCTCATGAAATAAATGACAAATTATTCTTTCAGTATCTCACACGTAGTTCATATTGAAGTTTTAGTAAAACATCATATATGGTTGCTATAGAAATGACAATTTGAATTCATTGCTTTCAGTGAGTAAAATTTCAAGCATAATTCTGCATTATTATTTTTCATTATAGCTAAAAATAATACAAAGGAGGAACATAGGGCATGAGCTTTTCCTGACAAGTCTAGAATCGTTCCTATTGTCTTTACCAGCTATGATTTCTATAAGGTATCAAAGGTGAGGACCACTGTATTTATATATGCTTCGTAACTGGCAACACTATTATCTCTCCTGTGTTAGTATTCTTTTTGGAAAAATGCTCAAGTTCTCATTGCCATAACAACAGGCTGTTCTCTTTAAAACAAGATATGCTCTGAGTCAAAGTAAAATTGTTTCCATGGTAACTGCTAGATATTTAAGTGCAGCAGCCTGGTTTTTAATCAGTCAAATTGTCCTTTGTCAAAAAGCAACACATATTGTTACTAATATAGTTAGATATATTTTGTGGTATGAAAAAGTAGAATAGATTCTCACAAAAATAAAAACAAATTGATTAATACTTTTTCATAGTTACAGTTTGTTGTTAATAAAATAAAAAGCTCCACCTTATATACATGTGCCAATCCATAGCATGACTCTACAAATGTAAAATGTTTCCATTTCATGAATATTTGACCACATTTAAGTAAAATCCTGATCATTAAAAATGAAAATGTCCATGATCCAAACCTGTTTTGTTCTTTAATTCTTTCCTAAAAAATAATGTCTAATCACTATACATGTGTGTTATGCTAATCTCTTTTATCCTTCTGTTTGTTTCAGATAATCTCTTAACGAAGTAAGATAAATACATCTTTTCCTCCCCATAAACCAAAGCAGGTTCAAGTTGAACTGGGTAGTTCCTTCATTTCCATTTACTCACTTTCTGATGGTTCTTCTTAAGGTGGGAGTGAAACTGGGAGTGGTTGCTGTTTTTACATTATCTCTGAAGTAGAAAAAGGTGGAGAACAGTTTCATTTAAGTGATATTTGAGCGACCTTATTTTCTTATTTACCACTATGGCACCATTTACCATGTGGTAAAGGCACATTCTTTGTATTTAGATAGAACTGTGTTCAAATCCTGCTCTGTAAATTTTTTAGCTGTGTGACTTTGGGCTCAAATGTTCTCATTTGTAAAGTGGAGTTAAAATTTATTCATCATGGATTATTGTGAGAATTAGATGAGACAACACATGTAGAAGGCTTAATACATATATGATCTCGCCTGACAATGCCTGATACATAAAATGCACACAACTGCTAACAGCAACTATCCTTATTATTATCCTCACTATCATGAATCTTACTTGAATATTAATAGCATATGGAAAATCACATGGCTTTAACACATACACAACTCTTCAACAATAAGTTTTAAGGTTCATTTTAAAAATATTATATTATAATGTAATCAGAGTTCAATATAAAATATAATTATATATTATATGATATTATATTAATAATATGAAAGTTTTTCAGCACTCTGAGTTCAATGTTAAAATCCTTGATGGAATTTAAGATTGTTTAAACCACCCATTTGTTTTTTTTGGTTTTTAGACAAATGAACCGGAATTTTACTTTTCTCTCATAATTTCTATGGCGCTAGCAGATCAGTTAACTTTAGGCTGAGATATATGTCAGATTTTCTAGGACAGTCCTGAATTTAAATGTCCTGTTTCATTGTTCCCATATGTATAGCTGTGCCTGTCAGACACTGTGTCCTGATTTTTGTGTAAAAAATATCGTCACTATAAACGCGAGACTTGCACCGTCTCTGACTTTGGCATTGGCAGGTAATTCCAATCAAGATTCCAGGTCTCAGGGAGCAGATGGCACCTCAGCGGGGTCCTTGTGCTGCTGCAAAACATGCTGGCAATGTCCCATGATGCCAGCCTACTTGACAAGAGGCTTCAGAGGATAGCAGGTGACTCTTGTTCACCTTTTTCCTTGTCTGTTTCCATGGAAAGGGCAAAAAGGGCAGGCAGGACAACCCAAATCATTTACTCTCAAATCTTTGTTATATGGTCTAATTTTAACACCCACTAGTAGTTCTGTCTGGTATTGCAAATCATTTCAACGAATGTGGTATAAAATAACACGAGAGATAAGCCTCTCTCTGCTATATGCTCCCAGTCCTGAGAGAAGAATAAGGAACCAGAATGATCAGTCTTGAGAGATCATCTAGTTCAAATCCCTCATTTGACTGCTCTTGGTAAGAGATATGCCAGGCAGCGTTGAACCCACATTCCTCATTCTACTAGAATGATAAGTCCCCACTTTCAAAGAATTTTCAGCTTACTACTTTTCTTCCAACTCTCCTGATTGTGGAAAATTATTTGAGATTCCATTGAAAGTTATCTGTGGATCAATAAATGTCTTTAAGAAGTTTGAAGGAAGACAAGGCAAAGAGAAGACAAGATCAAAGGTGTTTGAAATTCAGCCATCAAGGAGAAAAGATTTGGACTTGAAATAGAACAGAGAAATACTGCCTCAGTCTGCTTGTGCCACTATAACAAAATACCACAAACTGGGTAATTTATAAATGACAGACATTTATTCTTCACAGTTCTGGAAGCTGGAAAGTCCAAGACCAAGGAGCTGGCAGGTTCGGTGTCTGGTGAAGGCTCGTTCCTCATAGATAGCACTGCCTAGGTGTCCTCATGTGACTGAAGGGATGGAAAAGGGAAAAGGGGATGAATGCTGTGTCCTCACATGGCAGCAAAAAGGGCCTGACCTAGTTCCCTCCAGCCCTTTTATAGGCACTATTCCATTTATGAGGGTGGAGCTCTCATTACTTAATCACTTCCCCAAGGCCCTACCTCTCAATGACAGCACAGTGGAGATAAAATTTCACCATGAATTGTGGAGGGGACATATTCACATCATAGCAAAGACTCTATGAAATAGCAGAAAAAGATATGATTCTTGGATAAGCATAAAGAGAAGATAGGATAGATTACAGGAGGACATTTGGTGTAAGCATCTCAGTCCGTAAAACTAGATAACCTGTGTATTTGTTTCCTAGGGTTGTTGAAACAAATTACCACAAATAGCAAAAGGCTTAAAACAGTAGAAATTTATTGTCTGACAGCTCTAGATGCTGGAAGTTTGGATAAAGGTGTTGGCTGGGCCATGCTCTGTCCAAAGACTTTAGGGGGAAAATGCTTCCTGCCTCTTCTAGCTTCTGGTGGTTGACAGCAATCCCTGGTGTTCCTTGGCTTGTAGAGGCATCACTCCAAATTCTGCCACTGTCTTCAAGTAGACTTCACCTTGTGTCTGTGTTTCTTCTCCTTTTCCAATTAGGACACCAGTTACACTGGATTAGGGCCGCCCTAATGCAGTATGCCATCATCTTAACCAGTTATTAATATATCCGCAATGACCCTATTTTCAAATAAGGTCACGAATTTTGAAGGACACTACCCAACTCAGTACATCTGGTTTTCTTTTCCCTACCCCCTCATGTTTTCTCCAATACGGTAAAATATTAGGAAGAGTTGGGGATATTTGCAAAGTACAAGTCAAAAGTCAGAGATGGCAGCAGAGAATGACCTGGAGGGAGAAGTATGCCATGAAAATACATAACCACAATTTGATCGTATATTTGTGGACTGGCTGGTAGACTTGTGACATAAACAATAATAAATATATTAATAGTTACCTCCAACAAGCTTCCTCGTACTTCATGACACATGTCACCAGCGGAAGCAACACAGGCTTGGAGTAGAGAGACTTGATTTAGGATTTTTGTTGGCCAGTTGCTTTAAGAACGTTCATAAACAAATAGGAATAAAATTTACCTCATCTAATTACCATGAGTATTAAATGAGATAACATTTGTGTGAGGCATTTAGCTCAGCAATTTCCATAGTAGTTCTTTTTCCCTTCTTTTTACATGGGCGCACTGATGCATGGGGCCACTCGTCTAATGTCAGGGGTTTCTGCCTCCAGTGAGTGGAGGTTCATGTTCATTCAATCCAAATCCAGAAAGAAGACTTGCCTTTCAGCCACGTAGTAAGATCGAAAGAGAGGGAGCCATTATCTGATAATTTTTCTTTCTTTTTAGAAACGTAGCCTCCTTAGAAAAGAAAAATAAATTTATAAACTACTCCTTTAAGATGGATTTGACTAAAAATTTCTGAAAAAGCCTTTATAGACTATGTCATATTAACCAAATAGCTCACTGTCTTGCAAGAACATAAGTAGCTGATATGCCGGTTTAAATACATAGTCTCCTTTACATCTGCTTGTATATGAGCAGGCGCTTATAACTGAGGGCCAGCAGTAAGCCTTAGAATTTAGCAGCATTAAGATGCAGCTTCTTCATATGTCTTTTGTATCCTATTACTCACACTGAATTCTAGAAGCCAAGGATCTTTTCTGCATGGAACTCTGCTATCATCAAACTACTGAGTGGGAGTCTAGAGCAGTACATGTAAATAAACCTGGTAAACAGTGTTTAAAATTAGTATATGACAAACTACAATTTTTTTCTTTTCCATGGCTTCCCTTGGGCATTAATTAAATACAACATTTTCAAGCATTTTCTTTTGCAGAATTATTTCCTTCTATGTTTAAAATATTCAGACTATGAATGCAACCGACAGCAATATTAAATTCTAATGACTATTTCTGAAATAGCAGGGAGGTGGGTCATACCCAGTCTGTAATAGACACCGGTAAAATTGGAATCTTTTCCATTAGCATGCAGATGAGTCAAGTTGGAGAATCACTTTGCTTGTGGGAGAGTTTCTTTTTCTCCTAATGGGCAGTCAAAATTAGGGCATGTTGTCACTACCCCTGGAATTTTTTTTTCTTTTTCTATCTTTTTCTTTGTCTAGCTAGCTAGCTAGCTACATCATCTATCTTTATTATTTTTCTTTCCTTCCCTCCCTCCTTTCCTTGTTCCTTCCTTCCTTTCTTCCTTCCTTCAATGTAGATAGTAGAATTCTGCTATATCAATGGTTTATACCTTATCTATCATGTATGAGAGTGATAGCAAAAACTAAAAATAATCTAACACAGACGCATATTAGCCTTGGAAAAAAAGCTTGCCTCATTGTTATTAGTATAAAGAACATTTTCTTTCATGAAAAGTCATCATTAGTAACAGGAATATTGAATTATTTCTATGTATTGATTTTAAATCTGCCCATAAACATGTTGTTTATTGAATATTTATTTTACTAATAAAATTTTTATGCAAGTAATTTTTATGGCAAGTTTTACGACCTAAAATTCTGGTTTTCCCCTCAAAAATAATGTTTTGAATTTTTCATGCACAAAAGCATACACAAAAAAAGACTCATTTTGATGAGTACCTAAAATCTCTTCAGAAATACTCTTACTCTAGAAATAATTACTAAATGGCTGGTTTTATCTACTCATTCATTTATTTATTTTTTTAAAAAAACATTTATTGACTATCTATCATGTGTAAAAGCTTTGACATGCTGCCTCGTATTATAGAAACTGCAAAGATTTTTAATCTGCTAGTGGATATAATGTACTAGCATATATTATCTATAATAGAAGTATAAAAATGTCCATGGTCAAAAGGAACAAGCGCATAAATAGCTAAAAAACTTCAGAGGAGGTTTCTACAATATGGATATTTGGCACAAATATTAGAAGATACTTTTTGGGAAAAATCTAGAAGGCAAATTTTAGATTTCTATTAATGAATGGAAGCCATGAATCTGCATTACCTAAACATACAGAAAAAACTAGAATATTGAGTTTCAGTTAACGCCTGGCTGAGTGTGTTTTGGTGAATGGTTGCAATGGTCTCTGCATTGTGCCAGGGACTGGAATCAGGTGCTAGATTACGGAATTATGTCCTTTTGTACTGATAATGAATACATTTTTTAAAAAACAATAGAAGTGGGGTGAAACTGAAGTAATTTTATTCTGCCATACTAGTTTAGTCTTTCAATTTAAAAGCAATTTCTTCACAGGTTACTAAATCTTCTCTAAAGAATCCATTTAACTAAAAAACCAACTAACAATTTTCTTTTTTCTGGTATCATTCCTATGTCTATGGGAAAATGGTTCTGGTAGGTAACAAGAGGTATCTAGTATAGAAATTATTCCAAAAGCCAGGAGGATACTCTGATTGCCTTGGAATCCATACCAAAGTATTAATAACAATTCTAATGTTTCTGTGGCCCAAGCTGAAATGACATCTATGAGAGAGTCACACACAAACATACCAACTCTTAGAACCACCAACAAATAAGGACAGATTATTTTCTATGCTATGATAATAGCAGAAGAAAAAATATTAATAACCTTTCTATCTCTGCCTTATTATTATTCCATCTTTACATACCCACATCTCAAATAATCTTGGTCCACCGTGGATGAGACAATCACTAAGGCACATGTGTCATATATTGATGATAATGAGAGCAGTTTCCAGAATTAGAGTGAATCCTTGATTTAGGCATAGCTAGACCCATTTCTCCTCTAGTTACTATTTATAGGTAATGATATAGAGTGACAATGGCAATATAATTTTCAAAAGTGGTTTAACATTAGCAGATATTTTCTCGTTGAACTCTTACCCAACAGATGCACGTGAAGCAGCTTATTTTGTATATTACACCCATGGAGACATTGAAACAAGATCTGCCCATGTTCAATCATCAAACTAGTAATAGTGGTGGGTTTGAAGCAAGATCTTACCTCTCCAAATACTGGACTTTTTCCACTACATCATACTGTTTCATATATTTTCCTCTAACTCTGTGGTCCCCAGTACCTGGGCTGTGGACCGGTAGTGATCTGTGGCCTGTTAGGAACTGGGCTGAACAGCACTACGTGAGCAGCACGTGAGGGAACAAAGCTTCATCTGTATTTACAGCTGCTCCCATCTCTCGCATCACGGCCTGAGCTCTGCCTCCTGGCAGATCAGCAGTGGCATTGGATTCTCATAGGAGCATGACCCCACTGTAAACTGTGCATGGAAGGGATCTAGGTTGTGCACCTGAATCATCCCAAACCCATTACCTCCCCCTGCCTGTGGACAAATTGTGTTCTATGAAACCGGTCCCTGTTACCAAAAAGGTCGGAGACCGCTGCTCTAACTCACGGCAAATCGTAATTAATATATATATTATCTGTGAATATTTTTAAATGTTAGAAGTCAATACAAAGAACTAGGCCAATGTAGATAAGTAAAATAATAACCTATAGTTAAAATTAACTCAACAGAAAAGGTGTCATTGTTCTTTTGATGACAAAATAATGAATTTTCTAGCACTAATGAAAATAATATGGTTGCGTTACTTGCCATGTAGTCTCAGAGTTCATTTCCAACAGTAATGGCCAGATTTAACAATCAACTCTCCTGTACAATATATAGTTAAACAAACTTTCCCATTTCTAGTATGTTCCAATAATAAAATTTAGAAAATTAACTGGTATTAGGTGATTTGTCCATGGTCATTCTGCAGGTAGGATGAGATTTTTTTTAAAAAACTCTGGAGCTTCTATTTCATTACTTAAGTCCCTGAAACAAAACATTTCCTTTCTGCTTTATTGTTTAACTGGGCAAAGAGCTGTGCTTTTTTAATGAAAGATTATGCTGTTTTGTGATACTTAACATTTATAACTAATGCACCTACCACTGCCAGTATATCTTTGGATAAAGGTTATTTTCATTGGACCAATGTAAACAATTAAACCTTAATTTTACTAAATAGAGTGAATACATTAGCTGTGTGAAAGTTAATGTAAAAAGAATCACTAGTACTTGAGTTTCCAATTTTCCTCATGCATAGATACAACACTTCAAACTAAACTATTGGGCAAAATATTACATTGGGAGCATTTCTTCTTCCTAATGAAGATAGGAAGGAAGATTATATTCTTAATGCAAAACAGTTAGGTTTATGTGTTTTTGTAGCATTCACTAAACTATATCATTTCAGACAATCTTACCTTATTTGATCTGCTTAAATGTTAGAGGAAACTTTAAGCTATATTACAGAAATCAGTATAAAAAAATGTTCAAGATGCCTGCTCCTTGTAACATACTGTTAGTGGGTTAGAATCATTAAATATAAATATTTTTTGTATTGAGTAGCATTTGGATTTATTTTATTTTAATGAAAAAGACATCTCTATTTAATTATTCCTTTGGTATAAGAGAAAAAAATTCATCTGGGGATTCATTTCCAGCATACAGCTATTATATGTTCTGTTACAACAGAAAAGCATGTACTTTCTTTTCATCTACCATATGAAAAACTTAATGCTTGACTGATTAATTTTTTCCCTAACTATCAGTAAATATTTCTTAGCTATATCCATCAGATATTTAATCCACATGATTCTACTCTTAGTGAATAAGTATTAAATGAAAAGTATTTTTTAAATGAAACAACATGGGGGAAAAAGAATTGATTTATACTTAAAAAAATAGGTATTTGAATTTTAATTGAGAGATTACTGGGAATCTTGATGGCCCACACCACTGTTTGTCTTAGACTCAAAACATAGTCTTAGAGAAGGAAATTGAGGGGAAATTCAAGGTGTTATAATAAAAACAAACCACCTTGACATTCCTGAAGACCTACTGTGATTAGCCCAAGACCAGAGCACATGTCTTGGATCTATATCACCTCAGTGGGTCTATAGACTTAAAGTGTAAAGGTGGAAATATATAAGGTGAAAATCATGGCAAAATCCCATCAAATCACTAGTATATAATTACGATCCATTTTAAATGTTACCATTAAGGATTATTTTTTAACTTCTGCTAGATTCTATAACTGCCCTGCAGGTGGTAGCATGGAAATACTGACCAAGGCTTGGTCCCTGCAAAATTCCCAGTGTGATATTCCTACATACAGGGACACATGTTTGGGGAGTAATGCCCATAAGAATGTTACAGTTTTACTTACATAAATTAAAGATTCAAATTAGTATCAGAGAGTACAAAGGTCATTATAGTACAATGGAAACCTATCACTGTTGAGGCCAGTTCTCCCATTTAGTTTTAATTAAACATATACTTGCAATGGATGTAACAACTCTTACTAAATTTTCTCACTGATCCAGTTAATACATTAAGTAAATGCATGGGAAAACAGTCTATTTGTTTCTAGTATTGTATGAACTAAGGTCCAGGTGATTGAATAAATTTATCATTTTAGTCCATTGCTTGGTCAAATGCAGATTTCTTTTGTGTGTCCTAATTATTGTAGGCCAATCATAGATAAGCAAGTCAATAGCTGGGGCTCAGTATAGAGTATTCGAGAGCTGCGATCCCCAGTCCCTAGGATGTGGACTAGTACTGGTCAGTGGCCCGTTAGGAACAGTACCGCACAGCAGGAGGTGAGCAGGGGGTGGGAGTGGTGAGGGAACAAAGCTTCATCTGTATTTACAGCTGCTCCCCATAGCTCCCATCACTGCCTGAGCTCTGCCTCCCTACCCACATCTGTGGAAAAATTGTCTTCCATGAAATCAGTCCCTGGGGCCAAAAAGGTTGGGGGTTGCTGTTCTAGAACTTACAATGCCCAATGGTTAAGAGCTTTCTTTCTCTCTCTTTGTCTCTCAAGGTTAGAGTGACTCTTTTAAGAAATTATGGAATTATTATTTCAAAGAAATCCTAAGAGCCATTCATTTATTTATCAATTATTTACTGAGAGCTTACTACATGACAGGCAATGTGGTAGATATTGGGTAGATGGTTGCAAATAAGGTAAATTTAGTTTCTGCTTCAAAGATTTTTCAATATATATAAAAATATGAACATTTAAGAAGTATAGGAAACCCAGCAGGGGAGCTTTTGTGAGCATATAGTAACTTAAAATAGATCTATTCTTGGCTGAGATGCCAAGAAAAAATTCTGTAAACAAAAAATTTTTTTTGGATTGACACTTGGAAGGTGAGTAGGCAATGGCCATGTGAAATATGGGGAAAGATTTCTAAGCAGAGAGAAGAGTAAAAAGGAGAGTGTAGGGTGAGGGTGTATTCAAGGAATTTAAAAGGTTTAGTGGGATTGGTTAGAACAAAGAGCATATGGGATGGAATGAAGTAAAGTGCTAAGATGTTTACAATGTGATGTAGTGAAAGAAAACTTAGTAACTCACATAATTTATTTTTTACATATAATATTATGAATATGTAACAAATATAAACATACTTATATATACTACTTATAATGTTTATGTATTATTTATTTAACTAACATTTTAAAATATGGGACTAATAGTAATTTAATTTGTTATGTATCAGGTCTTCATGGTTTAAATTCCTAACCCCCTACAACTACAAGCAATCATTTAATTAAAGGTATTTTTTTTTAAGTTGTGTTTTCTAATATCTTTAAAGTTATTTTCATCCAGTCAGAATTTTATTGAAGTTTTTGAAAGTGTAACTGAAAACTTTAACAAGTCAAATAAATATATAATGATATGGCGAGCAGGAAAGAAATAGATTGAAGCCACTTTCAGCCATTCTTTCACGCACTAGAAGATGAATTATAGGTACCAAAACAACATAAGTATGAGTTGCACAACTGGATGATAAAAAAGAAATATGAGGGTAACAGAATAACTGGTCTTAGGACTATTTTATAACAGCTACTTTTTGTCTACCAACTTTCCTCCTTTGTTCTTCTTGTCAATCATGCTGGGTAACTACAATACAGCCACAAATAAATATGTAACCAAAGGCAGTCTAACTGGAATTGTAGGTTAAATTAAAGAGTAATATATTATATAAGTTCTTGAATGTCATTATTTTCCACATTATCTCAGTGGCAAATGATATTCTTTTAGAATAATTATAAGTTAGCGGTTCTTTATTGTACTCACTGTTTGTTGCTGCGTGCCAACTGCAGAGGGCTGAGCTGAACTCTGTCTCCATGGAACAGGAGAGGTTTGAGAATGCAAATGAGGCAAAAAGAGGGCACCTTGAAATGTAATGACCATGGAGATTACAGTTGAACACAATTCACAGCTCCCCAGTAAATAAGCACAATGGTTTTAACTTGGCACATTTATCACTGGGGAGCCTCAAATCCTGGTGGAGATATAGTATTTAGAAATGATACAACTAAAGACAATGGCAGGAATTTATGTTTAGCATTTATTCCATGTAATTATTTTTTTCTGGGAAGATAATCCTTCGAAGAATTTTTAATTGCGCACCCTGTAAATCCTTTTTATTTTAAGCATATTTAAAAATAAAAGTAAGTTAGATGTGAATGGATAGACTACAATGGAAAGCAGACTTTTCTTTCACTAAATTGGGGTGACAGGTCTGGGACAAACTGCTAAATGCAAAGCAAAGGAATTGTACTATTTATAAGTGTATAAAAAAGTCCGGACTGGCTATTACCAAGCAAAGGTATTGTACTTAGCCTTCCATAGTAAGCAGCTATAAAACTTGATAAAATATATGAAGCAACTCCTTTTAGGCATGGGAAAACTGACAGCATAGGGATATAAACCTTGAAAGCAGGAAAATATAAGAGGTGAGCTCCACAGTCATCAGTTTATTGCCTGAAGCACCTTTCAAACCTTGACACAGGGAAATGGAGCCCAAACGGAGAGCAGCAGATTTTTCAGGAAGAGGAAGAGAGATCAGATATCAGGGGTGCTGAGGTGTCTGGGATTCATGGGGCAGAGTACCAGGGATGAGTTAGCACTGCAGAAAAAGCCTGTAAAATCTATAAAAATCTTTTCTTGCATCTTTGGCCAAATTCTAAGCTGTATATGCTCAGGATGAGATTCCATAATGACTGGTAGAAGAAAAAAATAAACTTCCAGAAGCCTCTAAGCCCAACAGAATTCTCAGAAGCCAAACAGTGATAGAAAATATTGAATTGCCAGCCAGCCAGAATAACAAGATCATGGGGGAATATTTCAAATATTCAAATGAGAGCCAAGAAATACCCCAGCTAAAGACTTGAGCTACTTCAATCTTAGGGTAAGCTCTATCCTAGATATGCCTTACAAATCTCAAAACTAAGTCCTTTCCCCCTTTTTATTTTTATTTATATATTTTATGTTTACAAAAAGATTTATAAATAGTTTGCTTGAGTTAATTTCTAACTAATTCTATCATAATACACTTCACAGTTAAATAACTTATATACAAAGATAGTTCTTTTTTGCATGATTTTATTTTTTTAAAAAGCAAAACACTTTATTTTCAGTAGATAAAAACCAATTTACATGTTACCATTAAAGGCAATCATTTTAGCATAAATGAAAATCAATTACTGTACTTTTTTTGAGCACATCAATAGAATTATTCAACTTTGATTTGTCTATGATTTAATAATATATGTATGGGTTTTCTTAGATTTGAAATATACATTAGTAAAAATACTCATTAGTAAATTCACTCACTGCCAGGGCAAAACTCACATTCTCTAATTGAAAAAAAAAATTACAGACTGTCAACCGAGTGTTATCCACAAGTCCAATTGACCACAAAAAATTACAAACATATAAAGAAACAAGAAAATGTATAGCCTGGAGAAAAATACAGTTGGTAAAAACAAACCTAGAAATGACAAGAATTTTGAAATAGCTATTATAAGTATTTCAATAACTTAAAGGAAAAGGTGGATGTAATGAATGAAGAAATGGGAGACTTCATTAGTAAAATAGAAACCATAAAAAAAAGAACCAAATGGAAATTCTAAAGCTATAAAACAAGATATAAATTTTCAAAATCACTAGATATGCTTAACACTGCAGAAGAAAATATTCAGGAACTTGAAGACTGACCGATAGAAACTATCCAACTGAAATGCTGAGAAAGATTAAAAAAGAAAAAGGAAAAAAGAGTATCAATAACATAAATAATGTGGAATAATAGCAAGTGATCTACCATTAAGTAACAGGAGTCTCAGAAGGAGAAGAGAGAGAGGTAAGGAATAAATGGAAGTATAGTGTTATAAGTGAGCAGGCAAGTGTGATGGTGTGAAAACAAATCTACTCATGAATGTTTACATGGTCTAAAATCTCCTTCACCTTCACATTACACATGAAGAATGAATTCCAGTCTCTACATATTTTATCTACCATCCCCCTTCTCCCTTGATCTACAAGCTTCAGCTTCTTTAGCTTTCTTTTTTTCAACATGCCAAGTTCATTGTTCCCTTAAGGCGTTTGTACTTCCTGATCCCTTTGCCTGGAATGCTTTGCCTCCTATTCTCCTGGTTGGCAAATACTGATTGATGGATGTGTCAGCTCAGTGTGGACTTCTCTGATAAAGTGACTGACCAGTCTTCTCTAGTCACTGTGACACAACAGTGTGTTGGTTTGTTTACTTCATAGCACTTATAACATGAAATCATTATATTCATTTATTTGTTTACTTATTTATTTACTCTTTTCTCACACTAGCATGTAATACCTGTGAGATAAAGGATCTTGTCTCTCTTGTTTATGGTTATTTCCAGCAGACAAGAATGATTGCTTGTACCTGATGAGCATGCAACAAATACTTATTGAATGAAATATTGAATGAAATAATGAACTGCTGAATAAGAAGTGGGAAAAGAAGATACATGGGCCGATTACACAAGGGCATTTCAATATTTAATTAGAAAATAGATGACAGCAGGAAGACATTAGGATGAGGCAGAATAAAACAATTTATCTTTATGTCCCACTACATGGAGCAGGGTTTGACACATGGTATGATACATATTTTATTGGATACATTAAGAAGAAGGAGTTCAACAGTAATTCTGTTAGGTGGTTATGTGCTGTTATTTAAGTGACACAACTTCACAGCAACGCTAAGGCACTTTACTGATAAGGAAAGTAAGCTCAAAAATGTTAAGTCGCTTGCTCAAGTTGTATACATACATGAGTGACAGAGCCAAGGTTTTGACCGTATTGTCTGACTCTAAAGTATTTAATTCTTTCAGTATTAGCCCTTTCTGATATTTGCTGTAAAGTTAAGGGCTTAAGATTTTAAACTTGATGACTGTGAGATGTAGGTATCTTCAGAGAAGGGAAGGTGGTTTTATTAGAGTTGTGGTAATGCCTTTCTTATTCTGGCAAGTTGAGAAATGAACAACTGGGAAATATTGGCTGTCAAGGGATGGGGGACCCAGCACAGTATCCAGAAATAAGAGAGTTGTTGTTGTTATTGTCATTGTTAATTTTATTTGTGTTTTTTTTCCCTTTAAGATCAAAAGGACTTGAGCATGTTAAATTCTTAGGAAGAAGTCAAACTAAAGTGGAAGAAGGGAAAATATAAAGTGTGTAAGACAGGACCATTGGTAGAATATGGTCATCTGAAAGTATGGGGGTGACATGAAATGCATGGTTGGGTAAATAGTCTTTGGTGGAAAGGAAGAATGCTCCTTCACAGAAACCAGGGAAATATATAAGGAAAGGTATAATGAAGTTAGCAATTCATAAAATCCAGGAGATGAGAATGCTAAAGTGATGACAAAAAAGTGGTGGAGGATTTGTCTTGTGAGGAAAAGAGAGCAGTGAAAAAAAAAGTGAGTCTAGGAGGTTGAAGTTAAAAAAGTCCTTTAAGGACTAGAAATCACAGGGGCCAGGCACAGTGGGGTCATTTTAAGGAGAAAGCTGAATGAATATGAGTATAGTGGTGATGAAGTGGTCCAGATGAACCCATTGGCATTTTGGGTTGAAGATCATGAGTCCAGTGAGACTGAGGTTACTGTCAAGAAAATTTCAGTTGTTTTTTGTGATACAGAATTGACTGAATAGTATGATTTTGATGCATTTATCAAAGTCTAAGGTCTTGGTCTAGTGAGAAGTACTACTGTGCATGTTTAACCTGCAGAGAGAGAGAGAGCTCTGCGCCACTTGCCAGAAAGAAACTTAAGCCTCCACAAACAGGCAGGCAGCGTGGATCTTACTGTCGGAAGAACTCCTGCCCCTGCCCAGGAGTGAGTGCCTGGAGGATTCCTATCTTGACAAGGAATGAGAGCCCTGTGTAAGTAACCTTTAATAAACTCATCTAACTCACCAAGCTGGATTGGTCTGGGTCATTTCTTTGGCCTAGAGAGACTATTCAGGTTGGAGGGCAGGTTTTCTACACTATTCTGGGATTTTCCTGAAACACTAAAAAGTCATGACCAAACACAGGGTCATTTAGATTTTTTTCTATTTTATTTTCTAGGAGTTTTCAAAAAATTTTTAATTATTATGACTACATAATAGTTGTATATATTTATACGGTGCATGTGATGTTTTGATGCAGGCATACAATGTGTATGTATTAATGTAAATTAATCAAATCAGGGTAATTGGGGTATCTATCACCTCAGGAATTTATCATTTCTTTGTGTTAGGACCATTCCAATTCCACTCTTTTAGTTATTTTAAAGCATACCCTAACTCATTGTTGATTATGATCACTTTGTTGTACTGTCAAATATCGTTCATTCTATTTATCTAACTATATTTCTGCATTCATTGACCATCCCCACTTTATCCCCATCCTTCCTGCTACCCTTTCCAGACTCTGGTAACCATCATTCAACTTTCTGTCTCCATGAACTCAATTGTTTTTAATATTTACCTCCCACATATGAGCAAGAACATACAAGATTTGTCTTTCTGTGCTTGCCTTATTTCACTTAACATAATGTTCTCCACTTCCATCCACTTTGTTGCAGATGGCAGGATTTCATTCTTTTTTGTGGCTACATAATATTCCATTGTGTATATGTATCAAAATTTCTTTATCCACTCATCTGTTGAGGGAAAATTAGTTTGATTCCAAATCTTGTCTATTGTGAATAGTGCTGAAATAAATAGGGAAGTGCAAATATCTTTTTGATATACTGATTTCCTTTCTTTTGAATAAATACTCAGTAGCAGGACTGCTGGGTCATATGGTAGTTCTATTTTTAGTTTTTTGAGGAACCTCCGTACCGTCCTCCATAGTGAGTGCACTAATCTATATTCCCACCAGCGGTGTATGCAGGTTTCCATTTCTCCACATCCTGGCCAGCATTTATTATCGCCTGCCTTTTTGATAAAATCCATTTTAACCAGGGTGAGATGATAGCTCATTATAGTTTTGATGTGCATTTCTCTGATGACTAATGATGCTGAGAATTTTTTTCATATACCTGTTGGCCATTTGTATGTATTCTTTTGAGAAATGTCTATTCAGAAGCCAATTTTTAAATCAGATCATTTGATTTTTTTCCTATTAAGTTTTTGGAGCTCCTTATACATTCTAGTTATTAATCCCTTGTCAAATGAGTGGTTTGTAAATATTTTCTCCCATTCTGTGGGTTGTCTCTTCACTTTGTTGATTGTTTCCTTTGCTGTGTAGAAGATTTTTATCTTGATGTGGTCTCATTTGTCCAATTTTGCTTTGGTTGCCTGTGCTTTGGGGGTATTACTCAAGAAGTCCTTGCCCATACCAATGTCCCAGAGCATTTCCCCAATGTTTTCGTTTAGTAATTTCATAGTTTCAGGTCTTAGATTTAAGTCTTTAATCTATTTTGATTTCATTTTTGTATATGGCAAGAGATAAGGGTCTTAGTTCCATTCTTCTGCATATGGATATCCAGTTTTCTCAGCACCATTTATTGAAGTGACTGTCCTTTCTCCAATGTATGTTCTTGGTTCCTTTGTTAAAAGTGTAGTTTTGTGTTCTACATTTAGGAATGTGATCCATTTTGAGTTAATTTTTGTAAAGGGCTTACGGGTCTCTAGATTTTTTTTTTTTTAAACATATGATGTCCAGTTGTTTCAGTACCATCTGTTGAAAAGATTTTTTTCTCCATTGTATTCCCTTTGCTCCTTTATCAAAGATCAGTCAATTATATTTATGTGGGTCTACTTCTGGGCTCTCTATTCTGTTCCATAGATCTATTTTTCCATTTTTTAGCCATATCACATAGCCTTGATTATGGTAGCTTTAAGTATGTCTTGAAGTTGGGTAGTGTTAGTCCTCCAGCTTTGTTCTTCTCTTTCAGTGTTATGTTGGCTATTCTGAAGGCTGATTTTTTATTCAACAGCTATGAGGTGCCAGCAAATATAGATGTCAACTATTAACCCTTACAGAAATTCTTCCACTAACTAATAAGGAAATGAATGTTCAAAATCCTGAAATTGCCCATGTTCACACAACTAATAAATGGTATAAACAAGTATTACATTTGGATTTGCCTAACTTTTTTTTCCTGCCCCTTCACCTATGAACAATGTTTAGAATGAAGAACATGAGGGAAGGTAATGCTTATTTGGAAGGATGGACACCTCTTCTTCAGAGACTCAAGAGAAAAAAGAAGAAAAATGCATGTGAATTAGGAGTGGATGCGGGGAGGTCAGGGATTTAAAGAAACAGCAATGTTTTTAAATAGCCATTGAGGGGAAACAGCTAAAGGTAAGTAAAAGAATGGTTTATCAATAATTAGTCTGAACCACATTTCCAGAAACAAAGCCCAAATTTTGAATGATTTTTCAAGTGCTTTGGAGTTAAATATTAACACACATTCCTAAAACATTTAATCACAATTTTTTTATTATTTTGTTATCTCAGTATTTGAACAGTAAGCCCAGAGGGATATACATAACCTAAAAATTAGTTTCTTTGGCCTTAAAATGGTATAAATTAAATTTAAATAAACCAAATTATATACTACATTCACTGGAAAAGCTAATTACGTAGCATAGTTAGCATTTATTTTTGAGTGGGTCATACTTGCCATGGAAAATATTAACTGAGAATCTTTTTAACTATAGTTTTTTGGTTTACATACTGATTATTCATTTATCATTTCTATTGCTAATATATGGAAGCAAAGAAAATAATATACAATCACACATATATGTATCTATTTCACTTTCTCTAAAATGTCATAAAAATGGCATTTGTGGTAGAAAAGTTATAGTACGTTATATTTTTAGATAATAATTTGCATTCAACCCACATGAAAGCTCTAGAAATCCATTCCATTTGAAAATTAATTATTCCTGTCCTCAATATTGCCTTTGACAAGGTAAGAAACAGTTGGGTTCATTCTAATTTGCTTCAAGTAGTGGTAATTAGAGAGGGTGTGAAGAACAGCTCTCTGCTCAATTCTCTCTAATTATTATAAGACACATAATAAACCTCTTAGGAAAGCAAATGCTCTGAGTCCAATACCTCTAACCCTCTGGAAATATAAAGTAACATGTTCTCTTCCTCTTTCAGTTATTCAATGAGAAGGACCTTACTGAGGAGCCATTGTACATTTTCATGGGAAAATATTTTGCAAGATTTTTTTAAGGTGAAAATATGGAGCAGACTAAAACTCCCTAGAGATTTTCACAAGTTTTGCTATCAAATCATATCCTATCTTGTGTCATTAGTGTGGCATTATGCAAACCATAATATTAATAGTTATTCCTGATGAATTTAATTCAGTGTTGATTCAGTTTGGCCTATTGAGATAAGCTTGAATTTGGATTGTTCTCTCTGTCATTTTTGTGCCCAGTTTTGGATCATGTGCAAATATGAGGAGCATGTCTTGAATGTCATCACCTTCTTCCCTGCACCAGTACAGGAAATATCCAAGCCTCATGACGCTTTCTATAGACTTCCTTCATGCTGACCGGGTGTCAATAGCCAGTTCTCACTGAGGTTTGTTGTACAATGAGTTCCTGTTTCACCTAAGAGTAGAGTGATTGTTCACCATTTTATCCATTCTTACGTGTTAGAAGAGTCACAGACATGTTTCCATGGGTTTTTTTGTGACTAACCAAAAGGCCACAAGTAAGAACTGAAAAGGCAGGGAATAGAGTTAAGGAGAGACTGGAAACTGCACTTTAAACTTCAATGCATATGATTTTAGACAGCAATGGAGCTTTTGTAAGGACTATTACATTTTGTTCTGGAATCAAGTAATTGTGGTGGGCAGAATAATGGCCCTCCAAGGATGTCCATGCACTAATCCCTGTTACCTGTGAATACATTACCTAACAGAGCAAAAGGGACTTAGGATGTAACAAGATGGTGGATCTTAAGGTAGGGAAATTCTCCTGGGTTATTAGAGTGGGCTTAATCAAATCCCATAAGCCTTTAAAAGCAGAGAATAATCTCCGACTGGAAGAAGAAAGCAGAAAAGAGATGTGGGCCAAGGGTGAATCAGAGAGATTCCAAGCATGAAAACGATTTGATGTGCTGCTGGCTCCGAGATGTAGGGCCCACTTGCGGGGGATGAGAGGGAGGCTTCTAGGAGTTATGGGAGGCCTCTGGCTGCTGGCCAGAGAGGAGATGGAGACTTCTGTCCTACAACCACAAGGAACTGGATTTTGCCAACAAACCGAATTAAGGAGCAAATTCTTCCACAGAGCCTCTCCATAAGAACTGAGCAGTGCAACACTATGATTTCAGCCTTGTGACACCCAAAGCAGAGAAACCAACTAAGCCAGTATAAACTTCTGACCTATACAGAACTGTGAGAGAATACATTTGTATTGCTTAAAAGTATCAAATTTGCATAATGTGTGTAGCAACAGTAGAAAACTAATACAGCAATTGATATCATCCTTAACAATTTTATGTAAAGGTTGGTTAAATTTTTAGGTAAACAAAATGATAGTGGTGATTTCTTGAAATAAAATTTTTACCTAATCTCATCAAATTTACTGATTGTCACTTTTAGGTTGCGTGATTACTAATCTAATCTTAATTTTTGCCTGTGAGTAACATGAAATATGAACAGTGTTTGCCAGTCTTCAATTTACAGGAAAGTGTTTTCACTTATATTATCAACATTGTTATTTAAATTGAAATATTTTGATTTGTCATGATCAGGACACCTTTCATAAACAAGCACCAAGCTGCAGTTGAAGGTCTTCTTTATTTAACGTCAGGACATCTGGGTTCGTCAATAACTCTGACTCAAATCAGCTAGCGTCCTCGAGCAACTCCCTTATGACTCAGGACAGGAGTTTCATTGTCTGTGAAACAGGAGAATTCATAACAATGATCAGCGAGACCCTTGCCAGCCCTGAGACCTGTGATTTTGGAATAGTGCGCTAAGGGACAGGTGGGGGCCCACAATGGGAGATGGGGAGGGGGAGACAGCTCCCATTCCATCATTCCCAGAGCACTGTCGTCAGGGTAAGCATAATAACAAAAATGATTTTCCCTGTCTACCTGCAAGTGCTTTCCATCTGGGATTAGCTCTTAATTCATCTGGACGAGCCAGGTGCTCACTTACTATGCCATTGTCTTTCCTGGGCTACAAGTCCCTCCATATGTTGTTCCTTCCCCTTTCTGATTCGGAAATGTTTAACATTTGTTTAAAAATAGCAAAGCAAATATACATTTTGATATTACACTTTTGTCAGTCATCCATTAACACTTTAAATTATTCCCAAATCAGTGAAAATATGTCCTTTAATTTTCTATCTCTGTGTGGTTTTAAAAATCTTTTAGGACATCTTATCATTTTTTTTTTAAAGTCTGTTTTATTCTGGTGATAATCTAGCTGTGCCAGGCATAGTAGTTAATGATGTTTTTGGTTAGATAGCATTTACTATCTTTTTAAGAAATAAGCCCAGTGGCACATTATCATCAAATACATGTAGCTACAAACAGGACTTGCATGATACTTATGCTACGAAAAAATGATGACCATGTTAAGTCAAACAAATGTAAATGAAATTAATCTCAAATGCCTGAATCACTTCAAAGTTCGAAAAACTTTACCAAACTATTATAGAATGTTATCAATTAAATGAACATATTTTGTTTAATATAACATGTTGCCCAGAGGGAGCAGGGCAATGAACACATTTTGTGTAACATAATATCTTGGACTCATTTTATTATGCAGCTCCTTAAGGCTGAGATATTATGTTTCATAGGTATGTATATTAGCATAAATATGAACCTAGAGGATTGGAATTTTTTTCTAGATCTGGATTATAGCTGCCATGCCTGTAACTTGTTATTTTTTCAACAGGATATTGTTTCTTTGTGTGTATGTGCCTATGTTAAATTTGTATTACATTTTCGGTGTATGCCTTCTGCAGCCTTATCTCTGTTGTGCTATGGGGTATTAGGGAAGATCTTTTCCATGCTTTGGAAGGAGCAGCCAGAGGACAGCAGGCTGCAGGGAGATTCCCCTGGCTGCATCACCACCTTCTTGCTTATTCTTGGCAGTGGATCTGCGCTTTTATTTGATATAAACCTTCCTTAACTCTCCACTAGCAAACTTTGCACCAACCCTAAGAACCCACATCTGTATGTGAAGGAGCATCTCTTCTACATGTAACGAATCCCACCTGTGCTTTGGAACTTACCCCTCTCGCCTCTCACGACCCTCTCACAGTGAATTATTGATCCTTTCTCCCAGATTTTCCTTTTCTATCTCTCATCTGGATCCTTCTCAGACATTTAAACACGTTCAAGTTTCTCACATCTTAAAAAAATCTTCACATTTCAGCTACTTCTTATGTCTCTCCTCATATCCAAATGTCCAGAATTTGCTAGTAGGTGCAGTTTCTACTTCTCCGTTTCCTACTTCAACCTCAATCCACTTCATTATGACTTCTAATACCACTAGTTCCTTTTAAGAGACTAAAATGCATTGGAAATTTTTCAGGACTTATTTTAATTGACCTGTTAGTGGCATGGGGCATGGTTGACCATTCATTCCTTATTGATTGGTCAAAGAGTATAAATTTTTGGTTATGAGTAAGTTCTGGGATCTGTTGTACAGCATGGTGGCTGTAGTCAACGATACTCTGTCGTATACTTGAAATTCGCTAAGAGAGTAGATCTTACGTGTTCTCATCACAAAACCAAACCAAACCAAACCACAAAAGGGAATTAGGTGAGGTAATAAATGTGTTAACTAACTTGACAGTGGTGATCATTTCACAGTATATATGTACATGAAATCATGCTGTACACCTTTTTATTTGTCAATTATATTTCAATAAAGCTAGAAAAAAATGGAAAATCTCTTTCCTTATCTTTTGCCACCACATTCTCTGTATTTTCTCCCATCTCACTGTCTGCTCTGTCTCCTTTAATGGTTAATGCAAATGTTAGAATTTCTCAAAGCTCTATTCCAAGCTCTCTCTATTTTTTTAGTGAAATGTTTAGTGTCCACACGGGTGCTTCAAAGATACGTCAAGCTCAGCATGTCCATGACTGAACCCATAATCTTCCCGCCTACACCTGGTCCTTGACTTTCTCCCACATCCTCACATCTGTCCTATGTCAAATCCATCACCGAATCCTGTGGCTTTTTCCCTCCTAAACATTTGTTTCTAATCTGCCTCCTTCTATATTTCTACCGACTGCACCCTAGCCCAAGCCTCCACTCCCTCTCTCTCTCTCTCTCTCTCTCTCTCTCTCTCTCTCTCTCTCTCTCTCTCTCGGACGACTACTTTAGCTTCCTGACAGGCGTCCTTTATCCGTCCTGCCCATCTTCCAATTCTTTTATGTATTTCAGCCAAGATATATTTTCAAAAGGCACAACTTTGGCACTTTTGATCTCAAAACTCTTTAGTAACCCTTCACTGCAGGGTTAAAACCTCACCATTTTAAATTAGTTAAAAACAAAACAAAACATCTCTGTATGTCCTGGTCCTTGCTTTTTGTTGCACTTTTCTCTCATGTGACTCTACCTACTCATTCTCTACCACCCACGTTGTCCATCTTTTAACTTCTCGAATGAGCCCGTTCCCCAAAAACGCCAAAAGCATTTCTGAGCATGTTGTTTCCTCTGATATTTCCTCCTTTCTCCCCAGAGGTAACTCCTACTTACTCTTCAGGTCTGAGATCAGAATATCTTCCTTATTATGCTTTTATAACATCATGCTTTTTTGCATTTCTGAGTTTTTTCTCTTTGTCTAGTGCTTATCTCAGTTTGTACTTATGCATTTATTCATGTGATACATGGAATAATTTCCCACTCCCACTGGAATGTTGGACCCATGAAACTTGAAAATACATCATTTTTTGACTTATAACTCAATCTGAAGTTCCTAAGTGCCCCATAAATGTTTCTTTTATATTGAATAAATGATTCTTGTCATGCTTAAGCTGCAACCAAAATACAGACTCCTCCACATTTGTGCAGTCTCTTCATTTGCAAACCCAAACTTTCTTACCCAGCACTAAACCCCTCACTTACCATTGTCAGTTTGTCCTCAGTAACTTGCATTTCCAATAAATATTCTTATACTCTTAACCCATTCAATAAAATTCTTTTATCGGTTTGCCTTGTCACTGCTTCTCATGTACTTTAGGGCTGGAATCTGCTACGGATAGTTTTAATAAAGTTAAGGTAGCCAGCCCTAAATATTTCCTTTCGAAGCCTTTGTAAAGTTCTTTGCTCATTTGCTTAAAGATAACCAGATAAACCACCTTCCAGCCTTTCACGTTGTTGTCTTCTGTTGCCCTCCAGGTCATTCTTCAACATTTGACAAGGACTTTGCACTCCATTAATTTATACTTCCGTTCCAGGAGTTCAAGACTGGCCTGGGCAACACAGCAAGATCCCGTCTCTATGTAAAATTAAAAAAAAAAATAGTTAATGAGTTCTTACTATCGACACTCTCATATTGCACTGTTAAATAACACATAAAAGTGCCAAACTATTAATGTGGCAGTGAAATGTGCCAACACACAAGAAAATTGATCAATGAGTTAAGCAAGGTGCTTGGACAGAAATTGGGGTAGGTATGTAGTCTGGATTATTTGTATGGTCTGGAAAAGCCTGTGAAGAGAGGCTATCCATTTCCACAGTGTTACTGTGGAGGTGGTGATGTTTAAAAGCCTGAACCGTAGCTTGTGAGTCCTCACATGACTTTCGGGGGCTGGGAGACAGGACTGTGATAGGTGCACCTCAGGACAGAGAGCTGCTATTGCTGTCATTTTGTGCCACACTGCTTTTCTTGTTTGTCTTCTCCCCTGCCCCTAACCACCACACACACACAAATACAAACCAGATTATTAGACACTGCACCTTACTGCCTTATCGTTGTGTCTTTGAAATTATCTAACCCTTGGGGGAATGAGGAGAGCCAGAAGGGATTCAGATATTATTCATTTCCATGCTCCACTGGCTCAAGACAGACAATGATCTGACTAGAGAAAAGTGGCTCTCTGGAAACCCTGCCCCATCCATTCCCCTTCCAAAGTGCCCGACCCCCACCACCACACTCAGTAGAACTACCACCTCTGTCTCCCCAAGGGTTCAGTGTAGTGTGTGTGTGTGTTTGTGTGTGTGTGTGAGAGAGAGAGAGTTGGTTCATGATTAATTTCCTCCTTTTGTTTCTCTAATATTTCTAGGATTGAATTTAGAATGGAAGCCACTAACCTTTATCTAATTTACTTAGTAGTTTTGAAAGAAACTTCTACCAGTTTACATAATGATAAGTGAAAAACATCTTCTTATTTCAATTTTTACTTGATCTCTCTGTAAGATCTGATTTTGTTAACCACTCTACCATTTTTTGGAATGCTCCTTTGTAGATTCCACTACATGATTCTCCCCGGACTGGCCTCTGATAAATGGTGCCTCCTATGTGTTTCGAGGTAAACCATAGTGCCTCACATATAGTACATGAGGTTATTGGTCCTTCTCCATCAGAACAGACTCATCATTCACCACTGCGCTCAGACGTGTGGTACATCAGTCACCAATATGTGCCCTGCCTCAGACTCTTGTTGACGATATTTTTACACATTCTGTTCCCTCTGCTTGGAACGTCTCTCTTCCCTATCTCTCTCCCCTTTCCCACCTTCTCAATAAAGTCTTTTTTCCTCTAGGAAAAGGAAACAGCCAAAATTAAAACAAAACAGCCAAAATTAAAACAAAACAGCATTAGTATTTAGTGACATTGTCTAGCATGTCAGGACTCTTTCCTCTGTCTCCATATTTTGACTTTGTCATTTTTTTGTATTACTCTAATGTTTGATTTACATCTCTTCTCATGTCTCTATGATTAAGACACGAGTTCTTGTATGGCATAGGCTTTGTTCCTGCAGAAATTTCAGGTATATACTAGTTAAAAAATCCGTTACATTAATAAATTTGAAGCATAATAAATACTTGCTGTGAACAAGATCCTTATAAAATCAGACAATCTATATATTGATAAAAAGTTTTCATAGAAAAATCAACCTGGTTACTCTTTGTTTTTTCTTTTTTAAACTTTCAATATGTAAACAACAATATTGCTATCTTCCTACTGGACTAGTGGGGTAAGTTATGGATTTCCCAAAGGCTTAGATATTGATGGGCCAAGAAAATTAAGTACCATTGCAGAGCATTTATTTATTTTTATGAAAAATGCTGGTTACATTTGTAGATTTTATGTCAGTACATTTTGATACTGCTTAAATAGTTGAAGCATATGTATATGGTTTCACAAAACAGAAGAATCAACTTAAAAATGAACATATTTGAGTTTCCTTTTTTGAAATCTCAAAAGTAATTTAGAAAATGATAATCAAGGTGCCTTTAACACCACAAAGGAGATAACTCATTTCTACACAATTAAACCGATTTTCAAATGCCTTTGGGGTTGAAAATAAAGTTGATGAAAAGAATATCTTTCCTGTAAGTCAACTATAAAACCAGAATATGCATTCCGCCTGCACCAACGTGAAAGAAATAAGACTGCTATAGGGAACTGTGAAAGAGCCTTTAAGTCAAAACAAACAAAAATAACATGATTAATTTAAATCTTTTCCTTCTATCTAGCTTGCATAATAATATTTGTTATTATTTTTCTTACACTTTATAAGATATTAATGCCTGCCAGTTCCATTCTAAGAGGCTCTGCACGTTATTTTAAAATAAGGGGCAATTATCCTTTATTACTGCCAAGAAGAATTAGCTGCATTTTAGAATTGATTCATGATTAATCAGTCATATTTTCAAAAGGCATACATTTTGATGAAAAGGTAAAAAAAATTAACCTAGGATAATTTCCATTTCATTTGATATGCAGTCATCATGTTAGTGAACCTAGCCATTTTTCCATAAAACTACTCCTACTTGAGTTCCTATTACTTTTCTGTATATTTGACAATTAATACATTTGAACTAATACATTTGAACTAATTTGCTTGCAGATTATGTTTGTCAGCCTCATTCTATTTTTATCCCACTGGAAAGTGATTCATTGGTCTTTCATTTAACAAGTTTCATGTTCCAAGCGTAGCCCCAATGTGGCTTATATGAAGACTGGTACAAAAGCAGACTCATTTTAAATCTGTATCCTGTTGCCAAGCAATGGTTATTTCTAGAATCTTAAAAGTTGTCATTTTCAAATTTTTACCCCAGAGGGATAACAAGTCTATGTTGATTATGCTGATTTTGTAGAGTTGGGCATATTACTAGATAATGTTGTAGCTTTTGCATTAGAAATGAAGTCCCATAAATCGTATTTGCCTAATTTATCTGTGGTGCTTTTCTACTCTGCTTTGTTTAATATCATTAAATTCTTATCTAATTATAATGCAAGCAATCTGATTGCCAGAAAAAGACTGTGTGTCAGCATTTTCTTTGTAAACCTCTAATATCAAAGGCTTGTAATAAATCAACCAAAAAATGTTATACAATGATATACCTTAGAATGCAAATTCTCAGACCAAAAGTGAGTTGCTTGGTTATTCTATTTAGAAATATAAATATGCCTTTACTATGGTGGTTTTAAATATCTCAAGATAAGATATGCTTGAGAAATAAGATTATTTTTATAGCGAATATTTCTCATGAGAGATTGTTTTCTTTTTATTTCTGAAAGACATTATTGGTTATTTCTGTTATGGTAACATACTACCTTTTCTTTCATGGTGCTCCCCTAAGTGTTAGTGATATCTCATACCTTTCAACAAAAATCTTTTGCAAATATTTGGGGGCATAGCTTAATGTAATGTACGATCAAACTACAATGAAAATGTGTTGTAATCTAAAGTGTAAGTTAATTTTATTAGTTGATCTAATGCCACACATGCAAAGGTGCCCCATTTAAACTTCATACAAAATGTTTAAAATTCTTGATTGTTTTTATTGAGATATGTTTAAAATAAAACAATGCACAAAACTAACTGGTCACAACAAAGAGCTTTGACAATGGCATATACACTGTAAATACCACTTATAACGAGGTTAAGAACTTTTCATCCACTGAGAAAAGCCCCTCATTTCCCTTTCCAGTCAATGCTACTCTCAAGTGGCCCTTCAACCATTATCTAATTTCTATCAGTTTAGAATAATTTAGTCTGTTGTTGAAATCCACATAAATAAAGCATATTTTGGGTCTAACGTTTTCACTCAGAAAATCATTGTGCTTATCCGTTCATTTTTAAAAATTATTGAATAATATTGTATTGTGCGTGTGTGTGTGTGTGTGTGTGTGTGTGTGTGTGTGTTTATTTTTTCCTCTTGCATGTCTGGGTCATGGAGTAGGTGTATAGTTAACTTTATAGATAAATGACAAACAGTTCTCCAAAGGGTCTTTTGAATTTGATTTTTTAATTGTGTTGGACACTATAAAGAAATACAAATGATTTTATATACTGACCCTTTATCCTGTGACCATACTAAAAAATGATTATTTTTAGTAATTTGTAGATTTTTTTTGGATTTTCTATGTATACTATTGGTTGTCTGCAAGTAATGAGTTTTACTTCCCCCTACTCCAAATGCTTTTGATTTCATTTTCTTGTCTTATTCAATTCATTAGGGTTTTCCCATTTGTGCTCCAGAGTTATTTGGGTCTATAATTTTTTTTTTAATTTTTTATGGATACATAATAATTGTACATATTCATGGAGTACATGTTATATTTTGATACAAGCATATAACATAATGATCAAATCAGGGTAATTGGGATATGATTCACCTGAAACATTTATCATTGCTTTATGTTGGGAACATTTGAAAACTTCTAGCTATTCTAAAATATAATAAATTATTGTTAACTATAGTTGCCCTATTGCACTATTGAACATTAGAACTTTTTCCTTCTATTTAACAGAATTACCCCTTAACCAACACCTGTTCATTACCCCTTCCCACCACCCTTACCAATCTCTAGTAGCCACCATTCTATTCACTACCTCCATGAGATCAATTATTTTAGGTCCAATATATGAGTGTGAAAATGCAATATTTGTCTTTCTGGGCCTGGTTTATTTCACTTAAAATAATGTCCTCCAGATCCATCCATGTTTCTGCAAATGACAAAATTCCCTTCTTTTTCATGGATAAATAATATTCCATTGTGTACACACACCACATCTTTTTTATCCATTCGTCCCTTGATAAACACTTAAGCTGATTCCACATTTTAGCCATTGTGAATAATGCTGCAATAAACACGAAGTGCAAATATCTTCTGGTTACATTTTATGTCTTTGTCTCACCCAAGTGAGGTTTTAAATGCATTTCTCTGGTGTTAGTATCTGAGTAATAATGGACTAATGAAAACACTTCTCTCATTTTCTATTTAAAGGAAATTGATACTATTTCTTCCTTAGGTGTTTGTATAATTCACTGAGGAAGCCATAGGGACCTGTAGCATTCTTTGTTGGAAAGTGTTTTAGTTTACATTTAATAACTCTAATATATGTAATTATTTACATTTAAAAATATATATGTATTTTTGTATTTTGAGACAGAGTCTCACTGTGTTGCCCGGGCTAGAGTGCCTGGCTTGT
This sequence comes from Lemur catta, assembly GCF_020740605.2. NCBI lineage: Eukaryota > Metazoa > Chordata > Mammalia > Primates > Lemuridae > Lemur > Lemur catta. Next base: position 79,123,626 of record NC_059132.1, on the reverse strand, counting down.
CTCTTTTCTTTAAATCAATTTTGGATCTGTATTTGTCTTTTTAATAAACTAAATTTTGTTTTATCTATCACTTCTATTGATCCTTTGGAGTTGGTTACATTAATTTGTACTCTAACTTAAGATTTCCATCCATCTACTACTCTTTTAATTTATCCTAATTTTATTTTATACTTTCATACTCTGATTATTTAGCTCATTAAGTTAAAATCTTTTTAAAAATGGTCTTCTTGATTTTATAATTTTTTTCTGTAAATACCAATTTAGCTTTATTCCACAAGTTTAACATCTAGTTTATTATGTTCTCATAGAATAGTGCTTTCCTACATGTAAAAACTTCCTTGTCACGTCCAATAAGCTCATGCTCAAAGTGCACAGCCCTACTCTATTCCTAAGATCCTGGCTTACTGCAGGCGGGCCGTCTTCAGCTAACTGCTTCTCACATACCTGAGATAAAAGTACCTGATTCCATGTGGATATTAATACTGCCTCTAGCACCTAGCAGCTTGTATGACGTTGGTATCTGTACCTTGGTATACACACTCCAACCCTACTCCCTTCACACGACCCTCTCCTCCACAACACATCCCCACTGTGGCAATTCTTGAACTTAACGTCTTGCCTTTTAATTCCTTCTTTTCATCTGTTGTTGAAGGATTTCTCTTTCTTTTAAAGTCAGGTATGTCATTTTTCCAACTATTCCTATGAAAGAGGGTATTCATTATTCAACCATATTTCTGTAAATAGTAGCATTAAATGTTCACTGGAAGTATATATGGTACATGAAGTTACTATGTTATGAGGTCCTTTTATGTAAAAACGTGTTTTAAATTAGTGATCAGTATGTATTCTTAGCAATACTTTTCAACATCTTCTGAGATAGCCATATGTTTTTCTATCTTCTACCTATTGATGGGTACACTATATAAATAGGTATCCTAATATTAAACTAACTTTTTTTCTGGGATAAACCCTAGGTCGTCCACATGATGGTCTGATTGGATTTTTTTTAGGCTTTGCCCACTTGCATTTAACAAGTGAAATTGTATGGTTTTTATATAAGGGATTATTGCTAATTTCTATTTTCAGGAATAGATTTTCTATTACAGAAAACTTTATTAGAATATGTATAAAACCACATAACTAAGAATTTTTTTATGGAGGCAAGTCATTGATAACTTACTCTATATCTTATATAGTTATTAGACTTCAGTTGTTCAAAGCTTTGGTTTGGGTAACTGATTTACTACAAAAATATAGAATTTTGCATGTATCAACTGTAATTATAAACATTATCTTCTTATGTAAAAGTTCTCTGTATTGTTATATTCCTATTCTCATTTTCAATTTTGTTTTCATCTTGTTTAGATTTTTACTATGTGTCCTAGAGATTGGTCTACTTTTCCAATTTTCAAAACTTAATTCTAACTTTTATTTACATATTCTATTACTTTTTTGAATATCATCTCATTAGTTTCTCAATGAGTTTTTAACTTTTTATCTTTTGTCCTACTTTTTTTTTTTTACCTTATTTTAATCTATATAAAGAAAATTTAAACATGTAATAGGCACCCCTGCTTCCCCATCCATTTATGATGGTCTTATCTTAATCATGGGGTTTAGATTCTTTTGCAGTAGGTTAATTCATAGTTTAAGAACGTAAGATTGCATAGAAGACCCTTGAGTGATTAGGTAGCTAAGATTTGGAGTAAATCTATGAAACTCTTTAATAGTATTTTTAAATACCCTAAAAGAAAGCAGTGAGCACACAGCCAATTTCCAATTTTTTTCCTTTTCCTTTTCTTTTTTAATTTAGGTAAAACATGAAGTCTAAAGTGGGATTCATAGTAAATTTGTCTTCAACCATGGAATCTATTCTTCTGTTGCAATTCGTGTTTCCAGTTATTAGATGCAATTCCTTAGGAACAATCTGGGTTCATATTTCCTCAGGGAAACTCTGGAACTACTTATGAAAAACTCCTAGTAAATGTAGACTAATATTTCATATCATAATTGTTATTATATAACCCTGTCAAAGATTGCTTGAAACACATTTTTTAAGGGTTTCAATTATTAGAGGTATGTAAACTTTAGTAAAGGGAAGATTTTTCTATGGATTTTCCCAGGGAGCTAAATTTTCATCATGTCCTTTGTTCAGTAACTATTGAAATGGCATTTGCAGAATGTTTGGTTCTATTTTTGCAACTCTTCCCCTTAATGTCTCTGGTGAGGTGAAAATCATCTGATTTCACTAAAAGATATTCTTAAGGACAGATTGCAATAATATCCAATCACTGATGAATGTGTTGTAGGTACTGGATCCCTGTGCCCATGAGAGAAAATAATGAATTGGAATCTTACAGTGGAACCCTGAGTCTTTATGTTAGCACATTTCCCCAGGTTATTCTGTTACACAACCATATTCCCTTCCCACTGCCTTGAAATAGCAAGTATTTTGCCTGTGATAAGTAGACATTTATGTGGGATGAATAGAGTTTAACTACTTCCTAACTGTATGCACAATAGAGTTTTGGGAAAAACTTTTATTTTCTAATCTAAAACACTTAATGAAGTCCTAAAAGATTAAGATTTTTGTTTTATTACATCATCTAGTAATAAGTATCTGGTAAGCACTTATCTGGCCACATAAAGATAGGCTCTAAAGATGTTCAGTTAATTTGCAAATATATCATACATCTTAAATTCATGAAGACAAAGCTATTTTTGGCATATTGATGAATTTTAAAATGTCTCCAATTTCAAGTCCCTCTTTAAAAGTGATTTTGGCTCTGTTAGCAATGTGGTAGTTGTAACTATAGGAGTGTAAGGAATGACATTTTTGAGAACCACTCATTTTCTACCAATCTCCTAATAATCCATGTTCATTTTCAATGGTCATTCTTCACCTCAAAGTCCTACAGAAGTTGGGTACTAATTCCCAAGGAATAGGTGTCACTTCTAGTTGATCATACTAATGAGATTCAACATGGCGGCGAGCAGCCCTTGCTTGTGTTGGCAGAGATAGCCCTGCTGATTAGATGTCCCTCAGAGGCACTCTATAAATTAAGCCACACACTGTTGATGGTAATACTCTGGTTTTCCAACTAATTCTGTGATGTTGGGGCAGTCAAACACAGTTTGTATTTTTCAATTTCCTTATTCCTATGAATTTAAAGAAAAATATGAAAAACATCATGTAATACACTTGACATTATATAAACATTTTAATATCCTAGCTTTTTTTGTGATCTAGTGGATATTTATCACATGTTCAATGATCTGGCATCTCTTGAACACCCTTCCTATGGTATATAATGAGCTCCTTGTTCTCAAGTGAGAAGCTAGAACATCATCTCTCAGCCTCCATACTGGCTGGCTAGATGAACTTGGCTTCCTGATACCAACTCTCCAGCCTTCTTAAAGATCGTCTGAGTTTCCCTATATCCTTTCTCCATCCCCTTGTTTAGCTGGCTTATTTGTTTATGTATTTGCATATCCTCCTTGCAACATGAGGATAGTACTTGTTTTTGTTTTCTTTGTGGAAGTATTCTCAGAATCTAGAATAGAGTGCCTGGCAATAGTACATATTAGCTATCTGTGAATGAATGAATGAAATATCTAATACATTGTTTCACTTTGCAGAACTTTTTGAAGATAGTATTAAGAGTCATAGATGTGTATTTTGCCCTAATAGGACAAGAATTGATAAAATCAAAGGAGAATTGAGGTAGAAGCAGAAAGAGAATATGGTTAAAGTGAGTATTTCTCAAAGAGAAAAGAAAAAAGTTGAAGCGAAGAGATAAAACCAAAATACAGTAATTTGAGGAGATTATCAAGTATGCATTCCTAACAACTATGTCCCCAGAGCCTCCTAAAGAAGTGCAAGGGATAGGGGGAAAATCTAAGAAATCTAAAGTATTGCCCCTGTCATTTATATACTCTGGAAGAGTCAGAGAAGGAAGAGGAAGGTTATGTAAGGGGACAAAAGAAAAAGATAGAAAAACATGAATGATGCGGTTCTGACATTTTCGGAAATGTTTCCCTAAGAGCTTACATTGCTCTGGGTGAAAAATATGAAGTCATGCTTTGGAAGTAAGTTTTTCCTAAGCAGAAATCACTGTTGAGGATTTGTATTCTCAAGTTCATTCCTATGAAACATGATGGAACATTAATAATGTTTGAGACAAAATGAGTCCCTGTAAGTTTCATTATCTAATAGTAAAATTCTAGTTAATTCCTAATACTGACAAACTTGCAAATTATGCCTCTTCAATCACTTTTCTAATTAGTGGGTAGACATCTTGAAGCATTGTGATTTTAAGCATTGACTTGAAACATTCAGTTTTTAATTGTCAGACAGTTACTCCATATGTTCCCACCAAAAAAAAAGAAAACCCAATTATGCCAAGATAGCAACCATAGTTTTGATGATCGTGGCTAATTGGGTAACTGGGCATGATTCAGTCTCTTGCTTATCCAGTCAGAACATAATTATGACCACATTTTCCACTATCCCATGTGCATATTTATTTTTCTTCTCTCCAAAAAATTTTAGTGTGTTATATAAATAAGTAAATAAGGTTTCTCTCTCAAGGGGAAATACGCAATACCATTTAATTCACTTAAAAGATATTCAGAAAGTATAACAACATGCTAAGTAAATACATACATACACACATAATAGAATTTATGCAGTGTCATGATAATAACAGCATGCATTTATAGAGCTCATAATATATACATTGGAAACTCCTATCAGAGCTTTACATATAGTAACACTCTGAATCCTCACAACGACCTTATGAGATAGATTTTTTTATTATTTGCATGTTACATATGTACCTATGAAAAAAAATAATTTTTAGGGAGAGCGAATGACTTGTTCAAGTTCAAGCAGTGAAAGTAAGGCAAAGCCAGGATTTTCATCCAGAAATCCTGCTACTAAAGCGATGTTCTTAACCACTTGGCAATACCATCTTGGTAGTGGGAACAATATGGGGTTTTCAGTCAGATCAGTTCAAATTTGGGCTCAAATTCCAGCGCTGACTATGACTTTGACAATATTCCACAACGTCTCTCAAATTTAGGATCTTCATCTGTAGTTAATAAGTAAATCTACAAAAATTATAAAACCAATCCACAATAATACCTACTGTAAAGGATTGTTATGTTGTTTAGAAATGATGTAACACATGTGAAAGTATTGAGTGACCTGATCAGGATATACTATTGTCTTTGGTTATCTGTAGTATTTTCCTGCCTATGTTAGAAAATTTTATGTCTAGACCAGGAAAGATATGCTTACTTTTTTCTGCATTTTGGAATTTGGATGAGATTCCTCTGTCATACTCCCACCCCGACAAACACCAGAGTGGATGTAATTATCGGCCTAGTGCATGCGGGGGGTGGGAATCAACTTCCTTCTACTCTGCAAGTTTTAAGTGTATCATAATCACTGTTTGATTTTTTCTGTCATTGTGTTTACTTCTATTCTGGGCTGATTTTTAAAAATGTAATGTTTGAAAAAAAGTATCCCTCCTGCCTGTTATACGTCCCTCTTAATGTTATTGCTTATTGGACATAATTACCTTTTTCCAAAAGGCCGAAAAGTTGTCATCTTCCTCTCTCCCTCTCTTTCTTCTTTCCTTCTCTTTCTTTCTTCTCTTTTTCTCTTGGTGTAAAATTTTCTTTTCATTTGTTGATTTCAGGATTCTAAATGATGGCAATATATTTTAAAATATAAATGTAGACTTCTTAAAGAACTATCATTTTCAAAAATTAATGAAAAGTCTCCAGTTAGAATTTCTTTCTTTTAGTTTTACAAATAAAATTATTTGAATGTCCCCCTTTGCCCCCGCACCAATTTCCCCCTTGATTTATATTATTTGAAGTAATCTGTGGAGCTGAAAATAATTTCCAAAGTCTAGATTTAAAACACTTCTGCAAAATGATCCTGAAGCATTAGAATTGATAACCTTATAGCCAAATTATAATTTTTTCCCAGTTATTACTGACTACTGTAGCTTACTTTCATTTTTAATACCTGAATGGAGATCATGTAATTAAAAATAGTATTAACAGCTGACCACACCACATTATTGAGGAGAACAGAAACTGAAGTTATTCAAGTAAGTTTAACATGAACAATAACTGGCCTCTATAGTTTCTAGTTTAATATAAAGTAGTATATCTCATATTTCTTATCATTTCCAGTGATATCTCTGAGGCTTGAATTGTCTAGAAATATCAGCCTTTTTTTTACACAGGTAGAGCCAGGGTCTTTTATGTGGTATGACTTAAGGTTTGGCCAAAACATAATTCTTACCCATTTCTTGTGTTACTTTACGTTCTCTCAGTGCTTGTTGTACTTTTATTTCATTTCCTTTACCAATACCTAGGAGAAGTATATTTATATTAACAAATAAGTTCTCAATCTACAAATAAAATAAAATTAAATAAGTTACCAGTCAAGTATGCCATGTTATGAGTTATTTTGGTGAGAAACCATTAGTTCTTAATTCATGGTTGATAATATGTAGGAGAGTTAGAAGAAAGTGGGCATTTTGGAGCCCAAATTACTATACTGTGAGAGGAAATCATAGAAACAGAACAGTGAGAATACTGAGGTATTGAAAAGAGGACAGGGCAAAAAACAATAGAGGGATGGGTTAAAAGGGAGATTAGTTAAATGTAGGTCTGAGTTTGTTCCTGGACTCTCTATTCTATTATGTGCATTTATTTTTCTGTACTTCTGCCAATATCACACTGTCAGAATACTGTAGGGTAAGTCAGTCCTAAAATTAGGTAATTCAAGTGCTGTAACAGGTACTTATTTTGTCAATTGTCTGTTCAAGTGTTTTTCCTGCTTTTTACTGTACCTTTGTCTTTTCACTGTGGGTTTGTGTTGGTAATATATATTCTGGACAAAACTCTTTTGTTAAATATACCAATTACAAATTTTTTCCCTACTCCTTAGCTTGTCTATTCATTTTTTGAAATGACATCTTCAGATAAGGAGAATGTTTTCTTTTGACCAAGTTGATTTATCAGTTCTGTTCTTTCCTAGTTATTACTTTTTGTGTCTATTAAGAAATCTTTGCCTCCCTTAATGGCTTGAACATGTTCACCTATGATTTCTTCTAGAAGCTTTATAGTTTTAGATTTTGCATTTAGGCTTATGATCCAAATCAGATATTTACTGAAGAGACATAAAAGCATATGTCAACATAGAATTTAACAAGAATTTTCATAGCAACCTATTCCTCATAGCCCCACAATGGAAACGAAACTAATTACTACCAAGAAGAAATGAGAAAACAAATTGTATTACTATATTCGCATAATGGAATACTACTCACCAATAAAAAGGAAAGAGCCACTGATATATTCAACAACAGTGATGACTCTGATTAATTTGCACAAAAGAAGCTAGTCATGAAAGAATACATTTATATAATTCCATTTATATGAAGTCTCAGAACAAACAATTGTTTTAAGGTAATAGAAATTAGAAAGTGGTTAACTCTGGGGCAGGATCTTATTGACTGGTAATGGGCAGGAGGGAAATTTCTGGGATGATAAAAATGTTCTGTATCTTGTTTTGAATGGTGGTTATGTGGTGCATACAATTGTCAAAATCTATCAAAATAAAAACTTAAGATCTGTACATTTTATTTTATATATTTGTACTTCAATAATTTTTCTAAGCTAGAGTTAGAAGGACATTAAAAGAAATAAAGGCATTTTATCAATAGAAAATCTAAAGTCAGTAGTGATTTCATAAATAACATCAATGGTGCCCCTTGGAGCTTTACTGTGCATAGACTATGGCTGTGTTCAACAATAGTAACGTACATGCAAATAACTGGAGCAGCACTACCTTGATTTGGTGCAATATGTGAGTAGCCATTTAGCTAATATTTTTGATGTTTATTTTGTTTTAAACTTTGCAGATATTATTTTAATTAATTGATCATTAGAAGACAGCAGCGGATTTCATACCAAGTGAACATATTGCTTTTCTTTTCTCCTGCTAAGGAGGTGAATGATGCAAGCTTATGACTTTAAAAGGGGAAAATTCATCAGAAGCCAACATATTAATACATATGGGGAGATGGTAAAGAAGAAAAGCATCCCTAAACTCTCAAAGTGCTAATGTTAGATGGTTTTAATACCCAGGACTAACTCTAGGCAAAAGTCTTAATAAAGGAGTTTACCTTCAGCATCCCGTGAACACTTCTGTTATTTTCATAAAAATAAAATCACTTTTACAACTGCTTGAAATACTGCATTTCACTTTGTGGGGACTTAACCTTTCCAAAGTATCCAGAGCTTCCCTTGTGTTCCGTGCATGTTTGCTATGTCTCTGTGCACATAGTTTGCACTAAATCACTTATTTCTCGCAATAAACTTCTGTCTTAAGTACACTTATTTCTTCATTTAATGCAAGATGAAAGTGAGACACAAATGTTAAGTAACTTCCCTGAAGCCACACAGCTTATAAATAAAAGATGCAGCATTAGAATCAATGCAGTTTGATGTCAGAGCCTGCACCCTTGATCACTACACACTGAGCCTTTTTTATCTCCCTTCATTTTTATGCAATTTGCCTCTAAAACATATGGGCTTAATATGTAAATCGCTCCTTATTACACTTGCATTTCTTCAGAAGTGTGCTCTGTCTTAACCCTCAGGAATAAAAGGTGCCACTCAGATATGGATCAGCTAGTAAAGGAGGTATTTTCATTAATTATCGAGTCCTTTTACTACAAATTATTCACAGGCAGCCATTTTCTCTAACCATTAATTCAATAAGTATTGACTAAGCACTTACCCTATGCCGAAAACCTAAGTTGATTCTGAGAGTTCAGATGCTATCTAAGAACACTCCTGGAAAACAGTCTCAAATTTCAGAAATTTTCAGGGAGATAATATTCCCTCATGCTCGCTTTGTAGTGAAGAAAGAGAGCATGGTGCCCACCTCTGGAAACACCTGTGTTTTGCCTTAACATTTTTCTGGTCATTTACTTTTTAAATTCTCCCAAAAACATCTCTGAGGGAAAGAACATTTTGAAAGAATTCTTAATTGACACAGAAAAGAAATGACTTCACAGAATATATAGATAATAGGCATATATTTTTAATAGTCTCTCTTCTTTCTCTCGTCTCCTTCTCTCCCTCCCTCTCTGTCTCTCTCCCTCCTCCTCCCTTCTCATCTCTCTTTCACACACGTGTGTACACACACCGCTGTATGGCTTTCACTTATTACTAACCGCAAATGCACAATGATAAGGAAAGTATCTGGTTCAGAAAATATATATATATTTGTTTGGTTTTAAATAGAAAGTGCTCATACAACGAGAAAAATACTGAAAATGTCCAGGGGATTGCTTGAGGGGTGTGAAACATCCTTCCCAGGAGATATAATCTCATGGCTTAAACTACATTTATGGCAGGAATTTGATGGGCTGGCTCACTGCTCCATTGCCTTTAGGGCATAATGCAATGTGCTGGACTTGGCAGATGAGTCAGAAGGCAAGAGTTCACAGGGAACTTTCTTTTGAGAGGCGGGTGCTTTGGAAGGAATCCCTGAGCTATAACCTTGGTGGGTGTTGAATTCAGGATCATTAACCACCCAAGATAAACACAGTCCTTGGGAGGCAGTGTTCTTTCCATGTGTGGGTTGCAAATGGTACTAGTTGTTTACAATAGCTGCAGTTAAATGAGAAAAAGTTAAGTAGTGATGAGTCAACTATGCAAGTCTCTTTCTCTAAAAGTATAAGAACAAAGAAAATAACATCAATTTCCATATTTGAAAATTATTGAAAAATACATCTTTATGCAATTCAAAAAATTGCAGGTGAATTACTTAGATTAGCAGGCAAAAGGGTAGGATTAGATTTTCCAAATGTGCTATAATACTTAGTAGCTGGGTGACCTTGTGCAATTTACTTAACCTCACAGTGTTTCAGATTCTTTACTTTTAAAGTGGAAATAAAAACATTTGCCTAGCATACATCATTACAATGTTATTATGAAGTTTGTAATAAACCTGAAAGAGTACTTGGGAAAGCACCAGATATACTCTCAAGTAATATTAATACAATTCAATATCAACTTTTTAAAATATTCATGCTGGTAAAACATTTATTACTGTGCCTGACACACGACTTTATTAATTATTGCCAAATAATAATTCAAGATATGAAATAGGTAGTAACAAATGAAGGTGCATATTTTTAAACATATTTTTAATCTTTTCTGCCAGCTTTAGAATAATTAATATCCACTTATAGAGTGCAATTAAATGAGTTATGGCAGATGTATACACTTGTAAAAATACCCTCCCAATCAAGATAAAGAACATTTCTGCTATTGTCTCTTAATAGTATCACTATACATTAGTTCCAAATGTTTATAATTTCATATACATAGAATCATAAAGTATATTCTCTTTGTGTCTAGCTCCTTTTACTCAGTATAATGTTTCTAACTTCTTTCATAAGCCATAATATATGTATCAGTTTGCTTCTTTTTATAGCTGAGTAGTATTTCACTGCTCTGCATATTTTATTATGCCTCTTCATGTTTCTCTTGATCTACATTTGAGTTGTTTTCAGTTTTGAGCTATTATAAATACAGTTGCTACAGACAATATTTTTAGAAGTCTTTGTATGGACATAAAGCTTTCATTTCTCTTGTGTAAATAGGAGTGAAATTATTGGGTCACATGTAAATATGTGATTACCTTTATGAGAAATGGCCAAACTTTTTTGCAAAGTGGTTGTATAATTTTACTCCCCCACCAGAAATGTAGCTGTTCCATATAATTGTCAACATTCATTCTTGCAGTTTTTAATCACAACCATTTTAATGGGTATGCAGTTCCATTTCATTGAGGTTTTACTTTACCTTTGTCAAAATCCAATTGACTGTGTCTGTGTTTATTTTTGGACTTTCAGTTCTGTTTTATTAATCTATGTCTATCCCCTTGCCAAATTAATGCTATCGTGATTGCTATAGTTTTATAGTAAGTTTTAAAATAAGGTAATGTAATTTTTATATCTTTGTTTTTCCTTTTCAGGATTGCTTTGGCTATTCCATGTCATTTGCATTATCACGTAAGTTTTATAATCAGATTGTCAAATTTTACAAAACTACTTGTTGGTTATGTTGAATCTATAAATCTACTTTGGCTAAGCTGACATTTTAACTATATTGAATTTTTTGATTTATGGTCATGGTTTATGTCTGCATTTACTTAGATGCTCTTTTATTTCTTTCAGCAAAGTTTTGTAGTTTTACACTTATTTTGTTAAAATATTAATATCTCTAAGCATTTTATATGTCTGGATGCTATTTTAAATTGAATTGATTTTTTATTTCATTTAAAATTTTATTTTTTTATCATATAAAAATTTTTGTATCCTGGACTCTATGGCCTTGATAAATTCATTTGTTATTTCTAGTACCTCTATTATGGGTATCTTAGGATTTTCTACATAATCAAATCATGCCATATTTGAAGAAAAAGGCAATTTTGCTTCTTCTTTCTAATCTTTAAATTTTTTTGATGTCTTTTTGCTTGTCTTATCGCATTGGCTAGTACTTCCAGTATAATAATGAACAATGCATACAAGTGTGGACATCTTACACTTGTTTCCAGTCCCAAGGGGAAAAGCATTCAGTCTTCCATCATTAAATATGATGTTAGCTATAATTTTTCTGTTGATTTCCTTAATCATATTGAGGGAAATTCTCTGTCTAGTTTCCTCTTACATTTCATCATGAGCAATGACTTGTCATTTTCTTTTTATATTTATTTATATGATTATTTGTTTCCCCCCACCTCATTTGGTAATCAGAGTGAATTATATTGGTTAATTTTTTCCAAATATGTTAAACCAACCTAACATACTTGAGATAAAACTGGCATCATCACTATATATTATACCTTTTATCTATAACAACATTCTATTTGCCAATAGTTTTTAAAGAATCTTTCCATGTACACTCAAGTGGGATATTGGCCTGTAATTTTCTTACCTTACAATTTCATTGATTTTCTTTTTATCAGACAGAGAAGAAGAGAGAAATATTTACAAAGATAGGAAGAAGTTAGGATTATACAGTATATTATCATAAAATTACCACATTGCAAAAAAAAGTTGTCATGGGCCTTTCTCACTAGATTTTAACTGATGTCAAGAGTAGAATTTTCTTCCTCATCCCATAACTTAGTTTAATGCTTTGTTACTAATTTGGTAGATTAGGTTATTTTTTAGTTAAGTATAAGTTTCTACCTCCTGCTCATTTATATTGGGTTTGGTCATGTATGATTTGCTTTGACCAATGTATATGGGGCAAAATGATAAAGCCATGGGCAAGTTTTAAATCTAAAACTTAAGAAACATGGCATTTTTCTGCTTGCTTCTTTGAATATTTCCAACCTCTATCTTGGGAGAAGAACACGCCGTAGGTAGCTACTACTCTTTCAGCCTTGGCCCCAGATGAGACACAGAAAGAAGACCTGAATCTGACTTGCCTCCCAAAGCAGAGCTGTCCCAGCTAACACGAAGATGGATGAATAAGGAACAAGTGTTCATTGCTGTATGCCACTGATATTTTCGTGGTTGCTTGTGTGCAGAAAAGCCGATGTATATACTTGTTCAAACTTGGAAATGAATGGATTTAGAAATGGAATTACTGCTTATTGTTATGTCTGAGTAGCTCTCATTAGATCATCTCTCCCACAGATAACAACTTTAAACTCTGGACAAAATATAAAAATAACAATTGCCTGAGTACGGAAGAGCAACCAAAAGCAGGCAGATACTGGGGGGATGGAGGGTAACATTTTGAATAAGGAAAAAGCCTATGGTTAATTTTTGGGGATCTTTTTTAGAGCTTAAGACTAAACAGCTGTCAGTATCACGGGGAATGACTAGAATCCAGGTAAGGAGAACCAAGGAGAGAGTGAAAGGCAACTACCACAGCTGGAAAGTGAGGAGGAATATCCCAGAAGGAGAGAGGTAGAAGAGAGATTCCTACTTTCTGTGAATAAATGCTACCTAAATCTATGTTGATCCCCGACCTCTGCATGTACAGAACATTTTATAAGAAGCTCACCTAGAATAAAACAAATGAACTGAGATTTCATAGTTTAGGGTTTGAGGATGTCTAAGTTAACTACTTGCTAATACCAAAAATCAATATTCTTCTGAAGAACATAAAGGAATTTAGAGTCTCTAAAACATATAATTCATAAGGTCCTAAATATAATACATTTTAAAAGTTACTAAACATATGAAGAAACTAAAAAATCTGACCAAATGACACCAGAAAAGTTGATCAATCAACACTGCCCCAGATGTTGGAATTGGCAGATAAGAATGTTAAAGCAGTTGTTAGAACCAATGATGCTCAAGAACATAAAGTAAAATATATTCATAATAAATTAAAAGGTATGAAATCTCAGTAAAGAAATAAAAGCTTTGAAAAAGAACCAATGAAAATTCTTGAACTATAAGTAATATAAGATCTGAATACACACATATACAGAGTGAGTTTATCAGAAATTTGGAAATGAGAATAAAAACCTTTGAAATTGAATTGAAGATAGATGAAACTTCAATTTACTATTGAAATGAAATTAAAAAATGGAAAAACAGATATGAAAAGAGCCTAACGGACTGGGGTGAATATTATGAGCTCTAACAGATGGGTAATTAGAATTCCAGAAAAAGGAAAGGGAGTGAGCAGAAAAAAAACTATTTATAAAAAAAGCTGAAAATTTCCAATATTGGTGAAAGACGTAATTATTTATATTTAGGAAGTTCAGAAAACTTCAAGTAGGGTAGCAGCAAAGAAAACCACATCATATTTAAATTGCTGAAAACCAAAGATAAAGATAAAAGTGTGGTAACAACCACAAAAAATGATTTATTACACTCAGGGGAATAATAATTTGAAATTCCATTAACTTTCCATTAGAACATTGGAGACTAGAAGATAGCGGAAAATACTTTTAAAATACTGAGACAAAAGACTATCAACCCAAAATTCTATATCCAGAAAAAATATATTTCAAGAATGAAGGCATAATGGCAGTACTTTCTGATAAAAGAAAACTAATAAATTCATCACTAGCAGACCTACACTAAAGAAATGCAAACCAAAGGAGAATTATAAAAGATGGAAACTTGGAGTTTAGGGAAGGAATAAACAGCATTGGAAATGAATATTTGAGAACCTTATGCAAAACAACAACAATAAAGGCAATGAATAACTGAGATAAAGAGTCCAATAAAGGTTTAACCTTGGATATAATGATGAATGATAATTCCTTAAATGAGAAAATACGAAGATATGGAAAAATATGTAAAAATAGAAACAATGGTGGCATCGGATTTAAAGTAAAAATTTAGCTTTCAAAGCAGATATAGTTGATTCTCATTATGTATGGTAGTTATGTTCTCTAAAGTCCCTGCAAACATTGAATTAATGAATACAGAACCATTGCTCCTAGGGGAAGGACAGGTTTAGGTTCCTGAATGCCTTTGGTCACAACATTTTCATCAAGCAATCAATACATAACTTTGTTTTATGTTTGTTTCTGTTTAAAGACACCTTATTTAAAATATATTTCTTACAAATAATTAATTGTGGGGTTTTTTAATGATTTAAAGCCAGACTTTGGAGACCATTTGCCTTCTATAGGTTCATTTACAAAAGTCCTTGTAAAACAAGCTGGTCTTATTAAGCCTGTTATTTCACGTAACTCCTTTTATGTAGCAGGTAAAGTAAACATTTTTCTGCAATCTCCTGATCTTCAGAACCTACCTCACCTGCAAATTTAACATTTTATGCACCTTTTTAATTTTTTTTTTTTTTTTTAATTCAGGATATTATGGGTGCACATTTTGAAACACATGAGCCAGATGACACTAGCCAAGAAGGTTTGGGCATTTTCCTGACCCTGGGCAATATAACCATGAATTTTTTTGCTTTTTATCTTCACAGCAATGCTGTTCACTACCCTTTTTTTTTTTTTTAACATAGTTGTCATCTCATGGATCCACACATTTCTCTGTTTTTTCATCTTTTTGATAGCTTTATCATACACCATAGATGTTACTTTAGTGCTTTTCAGAGCAACCTCACATATAGCTTGGTAAATATTTTCTTTTTTCTTTTTTTTTTTTTTTCTGGTTGTACCACGTTGTTGATTCATTGATTTTGAGTTAAGGCTAACCATAACTCATGCCTGAACAAAGCTTATCTAATATAAATATTTTCTCTGTAGGGTATATCACAGCTTTCTTGGACTCAGGAACACAAGACATATGTTTTAGTTTGCTTGGGGTGCCTTAACAAAATGCTATCGATGGTGTGGCTTAAACAACAGAAATTTATTTTGTTATAGTTCCGTAAAGGTTCTGACAAGGCACAGTTTCTGGTGGGGGTTGCAGATGACCGACTTCTCTCTGTGTCCTCACACAGCTCAAAGAGAGAGAGAGAGATCTCTGGTTTCTCTTTCTCTTTTTTAAGGACACTAGTTCTACTGGATTGGGTTTGCACCCTTATGACCTCATTTAACCTTATTCACCTCCTTAAAGGCCCTATCTCCAATACATGGTGAGGGGTGGCTTAGGGTTTCAACATATGAATTTTGAAGGAATACAATTCAGGCCATACAACAGTGCTTCAGCATTATGCTCGGGGACAATTTGACATAGCAAAATTGCACCCCCCCCAAAAAAAAAGCATAAAAATAAGAGAAATGTTGAAATAAATAGACCATTAAATGGACATTTGTGTACAGAATGAGGCTGAAACAAGAAGGGAGCACACGTCTTTGTTAGACTATAGTTGAGAATGGCAGAATGCGTGTGACCCAAACTCTCCCCTGCTCTGCACATGTCTACAAACAACTGTGAAAGTGCCATGTGTATCACTGATTTGGGAGTTACAAATACATTTTAACAAATAGGCAAATTTACAATTGTGGAATCCACACAATGGTGAGGATGGTCAACTATATTTGTATTTCATTCTCAGAAACTTCTCTCCTTATTGACAAATCTAGATGGGAGAATAATTTAGAAGCTGAACCAGTGAGGAAAACAAGGTGAATTATTTAGGTATACTCATGGTTAGTGGCATAACTATCATATTCTGGTTTATTCTTTATACTTCATGGAGTTTTAAAAGGAAGACTGAAAATAAAAATAATAGCGAATATTTGTCGAGTGCGTATTACATGTGAAACACTGTTCTAAGTGCTTGATCCTTAATCAGCACAAGAACTCTAAAAGGCAGGTACTATCAATAAGTTTATCTCACAGGTCAGGAAACTGAAGCACAGAAAGTTTTAGTACCCATTACATTTTTACAAATTGTGTCAGGATATTTTTCTCCCTCAGTGATGATAGAGACAGCCCTTCGTATGTGGTGCTCTACTTCTTCATCATTTTAAAAATAAAGGTAACTATCGCCATTTTGAATACATGGTCATTATCCCAAAATGAGAAAGGAGAGAAAAAAGTACATATGTTATGTACACACACATACAGTATTTACCATGCATATATATAAGGATATTAAAATTCATGTTTATTCATGTTATTCATTGCTTATTTTATGATGCAGTTTTTAAATCCTCCTCCCTTTTCCAGAAATTTTAACCAAATATTCTTGTGTGAAGAATGTTTGGTGGAAATGAAGGAACCAAGGACATGTTCCAACTCAGATTCAGCAAAGATAGAGAAAGTAGGAAATTAGAGTAACGGAAAACCTAAGAAGGCAGGTCCTGGAAATCTTGTCAGGAAAGGACTAGGCCAGTTTCCATTAATAAATATCATGTCATACTGGGCCGACTATTTTTTTAAACTACTTTGAGCGTAGTGATATTTTCCTGAATCCTGAAAAACACTAAGTATAACCATTTCTGCAATAATTTTGGAAGTTTTGTGGGTGAAAAAATGACCTGTTTCAATATACAATGATTTGATTACATATGAGGCAGAATTTTTTTAATGTTTTATATGTTTGTCATCCATTTGTGGAAAAAGTACTCTATAAGTCAGGATTATTTATCACATAAATATAATAAAAATGTTAGGATTGGAAGAAATATTAGCTAAATAATTTCTCCAATATGACTAATCACATAAACTATAGTTTTTACACTTTTGGTTCAGTTAAAAACAAAAAGATGCATATCTAGAATTAAGTTAAAAAGCGATTTTCAGTCTAGACCAACATTTTTCAAATCAGGAAGCATCTTACAACATCTGGAGGATTTTTAACACATACTGACACTTGTTTCCCATCTTCAGAAACTCTGGTGTGCCTGGCCGTCAGGATTAAAAGCTTCTCAGGTACTTTTAATGGGCAATAAAGGTTGAGAACTTTTAGTCTAGACTATCTCTGTAGACTGCAGTCAACTAATACAAATTTTAGTTATCATTTATCAACATTATCTAGAACAATCTTCTTAATCTTTATTCTGTAATTTTCCTTAGTATGGTAACAAGTCTATCACTTTTGCTGTAATTAATTACTACATTAAATTACATCTTTTGCTGACATTTTAGACTCCACTTATTTCTACTTTTAATGTGAGAGAAGTAGTCTCAGAAATGCACATTTGACTCTATTTCATACTTGGGTTCTTTTAGGGTATGGAATTCTTAAACCATCCTGGAGCAACGGGATCGTAAACTGAGTTGATCATTTTTCAGCAGTACCCAATTTTAGGAGCTCAGAGAAAGGAATTATCATGAACTTCTGAGATCCCTTTGAATCAGTTCTTAACACTCGCTTTCTTCATTTTATTTGTAGTGAGCACATTAAAAAGTCATTTTTATCTCTAAGTGACTTGCATTAACACATTCTGTATTCAAGTACAAATTATGTTTTTTAAAAGATTTCTGGACTTTAGATTACACCTATCTTTTCAGTGGCATGAATAATTTGCAAGTGACTGCCTGAAGTAACTGCATAACTTCAAGACCAGATGATTAGACTATATTAAAAGTAGAGCAATATATTTTTCAATCCATCGGTGTTACTTCTCAAGGGAAAATAAAATACTGCAGTAAAAATGACTGTCACATTTCTGGTTTTTCATCCATTATTCGCCTTCAGCGCTTGTCACCTGGATCCTAATTAGGTCTTAGTGCAGGTTTCTGGTCCTTGGAGACAGATTGGTTTATTTTTCTCTGGCCTGTGAGTATCACCCAGCAGTCATGAAGGATGACTCTGTCCTTCTCTCAGACCTACTTTCCTTTCAAATCCTTAGAAAATAATATTTTTGCTTTTGTCATTTTTAATCTCCGGGTACCACTGGTTGTTATGCACCTTGAGATGTTTGTTTATTCACAAGTACAGTTCACTCTGGTTTCCTACTGTATCCTGTTAATGTTACAAATTATTTCTTTAAAAAGGAGTAAACGATTTCTCCTGTTATGTGGTTTTCTAAGTGTGGCTGATCTGAGATTGCAATATATACAGAAAAAGAAAAAAGATGTACATTAACATAATAGTTTGTGGGTCTCTTTGACAAGATGAACTTGTACATTGAAGCAGACTCTCACACAATCATGAATTGTATCCTCAGAGGCTGTAATATGTGAATGTAACAGTGTTGACTCTATTTCTAGTTCAAACCACTTACTTGATTTTCAAGAGTAACTGAAGAGCTATTTATACAGCTTCATGCAACTATATTAAGTATAACAGTATCTCAGGCAGAGAGTAATACTAACAGAATTCAATTTTCATACTCACAGTACTCTGTCATCAAAAAGAAAACCTGTAAATTTGTAACACATATTTAAAAATTTTATTTGGGGAATTTTTTCTAAACTAGTAAATAACATTGTTTAGTAAGAAAAAAAGCTAGATTTACTCACCCATCTATCTTCTCTCGACACTACCACAGTTACCAAAGTGGAAAAAAAAGGAAATTGTTATTACACCCAAAATATTTTATGACATTTTTCACATCATAAAAGACTGCACATGTGTTCAAACTGGGATTGCAGTAGTTTGCTGCTACCTCTTCTGCATCTAGAACTTCTATTCCCTAATGTTTTCTCAAAGTCAGTATAGAATGTGTGTTGTGTTTCAAAGACAAGAGCAAGGAAAAACATTTTCACTTCCACTTTCTTTTTTTCCTGCTTATCTTTCCTTGTTACTTGAGAGTCCCTTTGAAAACTATTTTTGTAAATGTCATCTTTCAAAACATGTGATCCACGCACTATCAAAATTTCTCAATCCTAGGGTGACAGTTTCTGCAATCCTCAGAAATTTCTGAAAAATTCGCTGAGAAATATGTCACTTGCTCAGTCCTGAAACAAGACTTATCTTAGAACGGGCACTTTGTTAAAGGATTTTGAAAATAAAAGTGATTTACTCCACTCAACTACCTGTGCCTCAAAAATGTTATAATTTTAAAAATATGTGAAGGCAGGAACTTCTTTAAAATAAGATCTAGGAAACCGATTGGAACTCATATATCAGTCATGTCATAGTATATTTCCTCAGTAGACATTTGAATGATTTATTAATTATCAATTAACTAGTTTATATCATTTTCCTGAAAAATTGTTCTAATAAATTGATTGAGTGCTATTTCACTTTAAAAAGCCCTAATCCTACAACTTACAGATATTTCATTTTCTCCATCCAGAATGTTAAATAGATCATTATTTTATATTGGAATTAAATGCTTCAGTTTATTCATGTGTTTCTATGATTTGAGTCAAAGCAGAGAACATTTCTGCTAGGACGACTGTCAGTTTGCTCCCACATGTTGCAAAAATTCCACAACTAGCATTCAATTACATAAAAGTTCCAGCGAAAAGAAAAAATTAATCCACTATATCTTCTGGGATAAGAAATATTCTTGGTCCCTTTATACTTTCTTAAATTTAAAACTAAAATCACTGTTCTATACAGAAAATTATTAAGATTTTTAAAATCCAGTAAAGGCAAAAATGTAAGAGAGAGTTATTTAATTTCAGATAGAACAGAAATACTATCTTGCTGATTTATTCAATAGAACATCTAAACCAACAAAACATCCAAGTTGCTAACAATTTATAAATGCTGGCAATGGTGTTCTTATAATTAAATCTGTCTTTGATGAGCTAAACATATTTTCATTATTTTTCTCTACCAATAATGCAATACCAAGAAAATGGTTTGCATCATTGCAGTTATGAAAATAGTGCAAAACTGGTTATTACTAGAAGTAGCTATGTTCCCATAAGATATACCATTTTAGTTTATGTAGCTAAGAGACAAATGCCTAAGGGTCATTTAAGTGTGTGTAAGTGTCAAAAGGATGACCCTGACAAATCAATGGATGTAGGTCACTTGTAACTTAGGCAAACTCTGGGATTTCATCCCCTTGGTAGGACATTTCCCGTTTGGGACATTTTAATGGCAGTATAAAAAGTACACAGCTCCCTAACAGGAACAAGAACTCTCTTCTACAGAATCATTAGAAACTTTGCAAATCCAATATTATTCCTGGGGCATATTGGCTTGGACAAAACACACTGTGTTCTTTCATACCCACCCTTCCTTATTTTTCTTAAAGAATAAATGGATTGTGAACTCAGAGAGCTGAAATTTTTTTCATGGCTGTTTCACTAGATAATAATGATAGCAATTACTGAATTTAAGGTGCCAACCATGGTACTAATTTTTTAAATACACTGTTACACAATCTTCAAAACAATCCTGTTGCATCCCCAGTGCCTAGAACAACAGTGCCTGTCACTACCTAGGCACTCAATAAACATTCAATAACGAATGTGCAAGCCTGTGAAGGAGGTATGATAATCTACACTTTAGAGAGGAGGGCACTGAGACTAAGAAGATGGAGTAACTCGCTCAGGTTTATATCGCCAGCAAGAAGCAGAGGCAGGATTTGAAGACAGTTCCATCTGATTGACTCAAAATTTATGCTTTGGTCTTCCATATGCACAGCTTCACCTAAATCCTTGGAGCCCCAGTGTATTTTTAGGAAAATAAAGATATTTAACAGGTGATCTCTAAGGTTCTTTTCAAATTACATAAACTCCTGACCAATCTTTGAAAATTAACATGAAACAGAGACTCGAGAAGTGAATATGACAGCTGAGAGGTGATGTGTTTTTTCCACCTTGGAAAAGTTAACAATTTTGCTGAATTTGTTGCTGAGTGTAAAAAGTGAGCCTCAAGTCTTTCATTCTTTAGATCTATATAATCTCATATCCACAGTTCTGAAATCTAAACAGCTCTGAAAACCCAAACTTCTTAAACCCGTTTGTCTGCAAAACCTGTTCTGATTTGAACTTGAGTGTGCAAATACTAACCTGAACTGGTGTCAGACCATTTCCAGCCTTTATCACACTTATGAACTCTTATTTACTTTGATGCCAAAACATTAATATATTAGGCCATAAGGTGCTGCATCCACTCCTTGTGGTAAGGCGGATTAGAACATTAATGCATTATACAATTTATGCAATATGCCTTTCTGTAAACCTTAAAGTATGTGTGCCTAGCCAAAAGGTTTTGGGATGAGGGACAGTGGGCTTGCTCATGCCCTAATGACTAAAGTCATAGTCTTTGGAGGAAGAGAGAGGTAGGGACAAACTTTTTGTTTGAAGGGTGCTGATTTCAAGATATCAGGCATTCACTATAGAATTAGTGCTTTTTAGTTGTAAAAAGGTGGAGCACCAGAGATCATAAAAGAATTCAGATAGAAATACTACCTGCTAGGATGATGTGCCATCATGATACAGTCTGGCACTCTAGAAGGCCCTAGAATCCCTAGGAGTGAAAGTACATTGTAGCAACAGCTAAACCAGAAAAAACTTAAAATCACCCCAAACCGTTTAATACACACTCAGCCGTTCTTTGACACACCTACATTCTGTTTCTAATTTGTACCTGTGTTTTCTCCATTTCTCTCCTAGTTTTAGGGCAATCAGGGCACTTTAAGGTAACTTAAGAAAGAAAAAAAAACCACACCACTTTGCACCTCTATAAACTACCTCCTGGTTTTAATAGATTTTTACTGACATTATCCTATTGAGTATTTATATAAAAAAGTAGAGAAGCAAAGAGAAGAGTTATTATAGCTCTATTTGACACATAGAGAAACTTTGGATCTGAGTGACTAAGGAATGGGCCATTGTCACACAGCTATTTAGTGACAGATGAGGGGCTGGAATCCAGATTCTTAGCTAAGTGAATTTCCCACCATATCAAATGACTCTGCACCTTAACTTTCTTCATCTGACTAGACTACCCCTAGGATATTTCTATTTTAAAATAGATATTTTATAAAAAACCATGCCCAGTATTCCACAAACATTGTGGCAACAAATAATAGAAAAATTAGATGAAATGAGAGTGCAGTATGACTCACAAGATTTCCTGACTGCTTCCCAAAAAGGTTTTCCTAGTTTATTCAAGACAGGACAGATTTCCTAAAATGGCACTGTTAAATTCCTATATATCTCCTTTGAGAATCTGGAGACTGGCCAAGTATTCATTTCGATACTGCTGGAACTAATGCTGTACTTTATAAAGTGGGTCACAGCATGCTCCTGAGATATCTGAAAGGCACTGTGGGCTTTGAGTAGGGTGATTGGAGTTGTTTTTCCTACACTGGTTGACTTCAGTGGTCCCTTGCCAGCCTTCACAAGGGCAGTCACACGGCAGTCAGGCTCCTAGGTGATTGTGTGTCTATGCTGCAGGGCTCCAATATTGAACTCCTTTTCATCTTCCTATGTCAAATTATTCGTTTCCTTCCTTATTTTTTTTTTATTGACAATACAGAAATGCAGCAATTTCTGTATTTTTTTGATAAGGGTATGCTGTGGACTGAATTGTTTCCTCTTTCTAAAAAAATCCGTATGTTGAAGCCCTAACCCCCAATGTGGTGATGTTTGAAGATGAGACCTCTGGAAGATAATTAGGTTTAGATGAGGTCATGGGGTGGCTCCCTCATGATGTAATTAGTGCCCTTATAAGAAGAAACACCAGAGAGTTTGTATACTCATTCTCTCTCTCTCTCCCCTCTCCTCTCTCCTCTCTCTGCAGGCATCCTGAACTCAGGCTTTCAGCTTCCAGAATTGCAAGAAAATAAATTTGTGTCATTTAAGCCACCCAGTCCACAATATTTTGTTATGGCAGCCTTCACTGATTAAGATACAATATTTATAGCATTGTAAATGCCATCTCACTAGAGTCATTGACAATGATTGATGCCTCCATACTCTTTGCAACTGTTATTTGTTAAGTACTTAACTATGGTTTAATAGTATATGTTTCCTAGATATGATAGGAAAATAACACATGGCAAGGATGAAAATCAACATGTTCCTAACTTGGAAATGTAAGAAATATAATTGAGAGTTCATAGTCTTCTAATTTGTGTTAGGTTGTATAAGAATGACTTAAAATTTCCTATAAAAATGTTTTGGATTCTTTCAAATTCCATTGTCTCTTTTGGGATAGTCAATTAAAAGTCCAAATCCCTCTCTAGTTGTTTTCCTACCTTTGTACTTCCTAAGATGACATCTGGATTTGTAGCTCACTGTATCCTCATCTTTGTTGAGGGAGGGACCCTTGAATCTGATCTGAGGAGACAGATGCCCTTTTGTGGCATCACTGAATGTTTTGCATACATTTGCTGCTAAATTCGCTGTCAATATGGTCAAGGCCAGTTGGTGACTTCTTGTTGACTTGTTCCCACATCAGTTTTTCCTGAGTCTTTGCAACTTCCATCCATGGTCCACACACTGCCACACAACAATCTCACTGCAGACATATGACTCTCAATTTCACAAGAGGCCTCCTTGAGGGGACAAGCAAGACTGCCTTCGTTCTGCTCAATGTGACAAGGTACTAATTAAATCCCTACAAAGAGAGACTGAAAAGGGGGAGATAATTTGAAATGGCCAGGCTAAGCCATGTTTAAGAAATGGTTTGATGATAGCCATACATGGTCTTCATAATATGAAAACAAAATGGAAACTCTAATGTAATCAAGTATTCAATGAATACATAAAATTTAGGACTTCTATGTGGACACTTTTCGTTAGATAGTAATTAGTACTTTTCCTTTTATCATGTGACTATTACAACAGCCCTCAAAAATAAAATATGAGAAACATATGTTTTGGTACCCTCTTATCAACTGTGTTCAATGAGCTTAAGCAATTCGGAAGAACCTATAATGATCCTGGCCTTTATAACATGGTAAGTTGAAGTCTTTCACTTTTGAGTTATGTGTTTCACTGGATCAATTTGCTCTGATAGTCAGTCACGAATGAAGTTTGTCTAGAGTATTAAAATAATCCCTTGTTTGTAAGTTTTCCCTAAATATGAAGGTAACAGCAGTAATTGAAATCTTGACTAGGTTTGTTAAAGTGAGGCCAGTGTTTTCAGCTGTGTTTGTGCTCTAATATTCTCCACTTCCTTTTCTTGGTTTCTAGTGATTTGCTCTGTATGTATACATTAAACTTCACATTCAGTATTTCAGTAATACTTTAAGTGATACGCATTTTTGTATCTCTTTTAATCTGATTTTGAGCATTATTATATTTGTTAAAAGTGTCTACATGCCAAAAAAAAAAAAAAAAGAAAAAGAAAAAAGTTAGCCTCAACACAAGATGAAACAAATTCTGAGATTTCCCAGTGCAATCTTTGTAGATGAGGTAACTGAAACTCTGAGATATTAAATAACTGACCCATTGTCAATTAGACATTGTCTTAAGGTCACTTTAAAATGTGAACTTACAGATATTTTTACATCAGTTTTAGAGTGATATTCCCATGTTTGTAGACTTCAAAATTACTATATAACACATTCTGTGGTCATTGCACAGTGACCATATGTTATATTGTCAGATACTGTGCATAGATTGTCATAGATTATCTCATTTACTTCTCAGAGCAATCCAGCAATGGTATCGTTGCTATTATTATCTTTACTTGGTGGATGAAGAATTAGAGATACAGATAGGTAAGGTAACATGCCTAGAGTTGCTGCTTTGTTTGTTTGGATCCTAGAAACACTGGAAATTCTAAAATTTTCCTGTTCTTTTTCTACACTGTTTACAAAACAAACTTAGACCCACATTTATGACTCATTTTTATTATTAATAAGGTAAACGATTTTCTGGAATTGTTTTTCCATGCTAAACTCCTGGCTCCATATTGATTTCTTTCTCTTAACCTCCTACGGCCTCTTTTTTCCACCGTTCTCTTGTTTTAATATATTTTATCTTGCTATACTGTATGCATCTTTATAAATCACTTTATTTCCTTTTTGGTACTAAGCAGGGCATAAATCAAAACATAATAACATTTAAATAAACAATTTAACCAACTTAAAGACATTCTACTAGGAAGCTGTAATGATGCAGGTTTATTGTTCGTGAATGTGGAGGATAAATGAGAGAGTCCAGCTTCATATATTGAAAAATCCCAAGTATATATAACCACAAAGTTCTACAAGAAGGAAGGTATAAATAGGGGTTTATACAACTAGGCAAGTCAGGATCACTTATAGAAGTTCATTCTAGTAAGTATGAGCAGAAGAGTCACTGCTTTACAACAAGAATTAATCAGACATCACTTTTTGATGACTTCTCTATTCTTTGAATACAAGGATTCATATGTTAGAAACACAAACCAAAAAAAAAACCAACCAAACAAAAAACACTAGTTAACTCAGGTAAAAAAAAATCATTAAAATTGCTCATTGTGCTATATAGAGAGAACTATATCAAATGAGTATTATATTTTCTTGTTATTTTTGGATCTTTTGTGGGCACTGTCTGAATTTCTGTTCTTAATAACCTGTAACTACTGGCAAGTATTCTTAGAAATATAGAAACAGATTAAATTATTATATGATAGCAACTATACCAGTATAATAAAGAGATTTTACATTTTATGAAAAAGAAACAGTTTATTATATATTTTAATGCCATGCACGGATATTTATTTTGAGGTGAAATTAAGTTTCCAATATTTTATTTACCAAACTGATGCAAAAAATGGATTTTTATAAATCTTGTTAAGATTCTGTCTAAAATAATAAGATGAATAAGAAATTATTCATGGTGAAATTAACCTCTCCAGATTTCCATTATGGGATTTCCAAAGGTAATTTATTTTTCATTAGAGCAATTTATTATTCTTAAAACTTCTAGATAGGTTTGGAAATTCAGCAGTATTCATCAGACAAAAATATTTTGGTGTTTTTCTAAATTATCTAAACCATAAAGCAGATTTAAGTCCTACACTCCTAGGATTCTGTGTAGAAGTAGAAATTGTTATAGTTCAAATTTTATTTAAAAATTATTTATAAAGGATGATGCAACTCTATCTTTGAAAACAAATAATTTTCAGTTTGAATACTGATGTGTTAATTAAATTAAAATTAATTAAGTCAGACAACATTACATATTTGCTAGTGCTTCAATTTTAGTCAGGAGAGAAATGAATATGCTTTAGTATTCAAATACCACCATCATGTTTAAATTCATTGCTGTGCTGTGGAGAGAGAAACAACAGAAGCAGCTGTCTGCTCCCTCCGCATTTAGCAGAGAATTCAATAACTCTCAGAGTAGGCAGGATTAGATACTCACTGTCAAACACAGTTGCCCAATTCTGTGCAGCAGATTTTTTTTTTTAATATTCTGCTTTGGAATACTAAAAAGGTTGAAATATGTAAAATATGCAAACATTTCCATTTGCAAGTTACAAAGAGAATACAGGACATGTACCGGTTCTGTTCAGCATTACAGTTTTACTAGTTGAATTCACTCATTTACTAAAGATATGATCTCTGTTAATAACTGAATCAGAATTTACCAACAAAAACAAGTTTCCAAACATGGTACTTATTCGAATCAGTAAGAAAATTTTGCTAACTTTTCACCTTTACTAATTGGACACTCTGGCTTTTCTTTTAGATTCTACCAACAGACATTAGTCTTCTAGACAATGAGTAAAAACAGATAATGAGTTAAAACTTTAGCAGTGCTAGCCCAGGAGCATGCTTAAAAATATTACATTTGAAATATCCTGACAGTCATAACTTCAGGGCAATTTGGGAACTATTTTCAGCTTGATCAAATCTGAAAATTAACTTTCTCACCGAAATGTTAAATATTAGAAAATTTTTCCCAACAGCATAAAAACATGGGTCAGAATACTCAGGGAGGTCACATAAACACAAAAGGGAGGTCATATTGAATACTGGATATTGACAATGCCCAATACAAATACCCTTGCCCAATACAAATATCATTTACTAATTGATGAACACATAGAGTGTAATTTTATTCCTAGTACTTGTCACCCTTTTATTTTATCAATTATTTAAAGAGGCACAAAACAATGTTAAAAAGTATGGCAACATACCTAATGTTGGATCTTTCCAGTAAAACTATATATCTCAAGTGCAGCTTGGTGGGTCTAAACAACCTTTGTACTTTTTAGAACATTTTGCCGAGGCTTAGTCTGAGTGATGGTAAAAGAAAGAAGGAGTGAATGTGTAATTTTTCTTTTGTTATGACTGTTTCTTGGTAGTAACTATCCTCTTCCTGCATACACAAAGAGGCCGAATTTGTCTATACTCCAGATCTACACCCAGGAGGAATATTTGCTCTGTGCAGTCAGCAGTGTAGAAATTAGTGTATGTAGGTGAGCCTCTGCCATGACTGCTTATTCCACAGAAACCGAGAGGGAGCAGGGCAAAGAGTGATATCAGTGTTCTCCTACACACAATGGCAAAGGACAAATAAATGCAAAAGGGAATTTTGCTTTTTGCTTAATTAGCTTCAGGTGTCTCAGACATTATAAATAGCCATGTGATAAATATATGACAGTAAAAGAAAAAATATTGGGAAGTTTAGCGGAGTACAGCATCAGCTATTATTAATCTGATGAACTTTTCACTTGTAACCTTTGAAAATACTATTATCATAATGTGACACATGGGGGAAAAAAATCCCCGCAGAAGACATTTTCTAGTATCTTAAAGTGTATAAAGATGGGCAACATTAACCATTTGAAGCCCTATAATTTTTATGGTTAATAATTTTTAATGAATTATATTATAGTTAGATTAATACACATCTGGTTACTTTTTAAAATAAATAGAATGTGTGCTCCTGAAAGGTTTTTGTTTGGTAGATAAAAATTATGTTTTAAAGATACCTTGGTATATTAAAGAACTCTATAGAAATCACCTTTTTAGGGTAATTAATTAGCTCCTTTTCTATCTCTAAGCCTTATTTTTTTATATAGGGTTAGCATTTATATAAGCAAAAGATATCCTTAGTATGTTATAGAGAGTGTCTGAAGAGAAATAAAGCTGGTTCAAGATTTCTGGATGATTTCTGCTTCTGGCCATGGTGGAGTAATTGGGATCTGACTTGGCATCCACCCATAAATATCTAGAAAACCAAGCAAAATAGATGACACATCTGTCCAAATATGGAACAACAGGCAGAGTGAATTATGACCCCTGAGATAAGGGAAACAAATGAGGTGAGGCCTACAATTGCCCTTGCTTTCTGCCTGGAGGCATTCTCCAGAACACAGTGCAGAACTGGAAGAAAAAGCGGAATCTAATGGTCTCACTAAAGAAAGAGAGAGAGAGCAGAGCTGGGGGAGGCTGAGGCTGCTGTAATTTAAAGGACATAATATCAGAGAGAAGGGAGCTCTGCAGGGGAAGAGCTCAAGAAATCTGTGCCCTTGAACCCATTGCTAAATAACTAAGCAAAATTTGTGTGAGGATTAACTCTATGAGGTCAAATGAAGAGTAATCAAAGAGCTGTAATCTACACAATTCCCAGAGCTCATTCAAGTTTGGGTGATGTTGAAGTCTGACCACCCAGACTGTCATGTCTTCATTTAAACATCTGAGGATTCTGCAGATACCTAACAACAGTTAGACCTTAGTAGTAGGGCTGTGGTACGCAGCCTCTAAGATGCTTCCAATGATTCAGATGTGCTGATACCCATGAACTTTTGTAATGGTCTTCCTTAAGTGTGAGCAGGACATACTAACTTATTTATACTGAATAGAATACAGCAAAAATGATGAGATATTCCTTTTGAGATTAGATTAGAAAACACACTAACTTACATTTACTTTCCTTCTCTCTTGCTTTCTTGCTGGTTTGCTCTCAGAGAAGCCAACTGCCATATTGGGAGCTGCCTTATGAAGAGGACTATGTGGCAAGGAACTGAGGGAGATCTCAGCCAACAACTCATAAGCAATTAAATCTTCTGAACAACCACTTGAGTGAGCTGGAAAGAGGATCCTCCAACAGCCAAGCTTTGAGATGGGAAACACTAATTGATTTAGTAAATTATGGCAAAGTTCAGATGTCATTCCGAGTCAGGATTAGGCTTCATTCTAATTAATTTATAGCCTTAGAATATACCAATTAAGATTGTAGCTGAACTAATGAAAGCACATTATCATTACTAAAAATAGAAAGATAAAACAAGCAAAAGATGATCAAAGACAAAATCAGTGAATTATATTCTTATTGGTTCTTCACATATCTACAGATGGGTTTGAGAGACTGAGAAGCCTTGTGTGATGGTATCATATTTTAATGAGATAGATTATGAATCCAGAGAGAGAAATCACTCTTGAGAATGAAATAAAGAGTTTGGTCCAAAGAACTGGATTTCCCAAAGGGGCTTTGGCAGAGGGATGGAAAGGTATGCATATGCATGCAGCCTATATTTGAATAATAATCACACTTGTCAATAATTGCTGTCTCGTATTTAATGCCTACTATATGGTACACACTATTCCAAGTTCTGTGAAGCCATTTTCTTTCTCATTTCGTAGAGAACTGATGAGCTGTTTTAGTGGTAGGATTGAAAAGGACTGAACTCCTAGCCAGCCATGAGAATCAGCAGGAATCTAAAATGTGAAGAGGCCAACTTTGGAGATGGTAATAGAGTTTAGAGTCCTTTGTTTAATTGAGATTTCTTCCTCCACTATTTGCTTATTAAAATCCTTTCCATCCATCCAGGCTAATTGAGGAATTAAAAAAATAATCCTCAAATATGTTAATAAAGCTTTAGTTAAAAAAATAATTTGAAAACAGAGGCTATAATTTTCAAATATGGTTAATGAGAATATTTGAGTAAAAAAAATTGTTGATAGTGACTGCAATGCATTAATGTGGCCATTATCCTTTATTTGTAAAATAAAGACAGGTTAGAATATACCTACTTACCACTTATCATAAAATTTAAGTGAAGGCTATATTTATGCTGTATCTCTTTATTACACAGTTGAGTTTCTGACTTGGTCTTTTTTCATAAGGAAGAAATTTCCTATAATTTGCTGAGATGTGTTTTAAGAGCCTCCTACCCTGAACTATTTACTTTTATTTGAGATTATATTTTTATAGAAAATAATATTTTTGGCAGAAAATTATATTTGTTCACTTAAAGTCAAAGTAAGTATATCCCCCAAACCTAGCTAAAGTCTTGAATATATATTAAATAGTTTGATCAGCTTCCTTTCTGTCAAACTCTGCCGTCCTTGGCATAGTTTCTAGTGCTGCATAACAAATAGAAGCTCTCCATTCCCTCATGGAGAGAAGGAAATTTGATGAGAATTGTAGAGTGAATTACTCCATTCTCCAGATTTAGGAAACAAGTTTAATGACACACATTTAAAACAAATATATAATTCTAATTTTAGAACTTTATTATTAATGCAGTATAATGTAAGATTCTGATTTTGTATCTTTTCAAATAAAAACAAATAAAAACCAAAAGAAAACAAGAACTGAATTCTGTATATATTTAAAAATAGGTTAGAAATTTCAGGGATTTATTTAAGGCCCTGCATGGTGTTTTCATTTTCAGAGAATCAAAATAATGCAAGATAACTCTCTTTCATGTCTGATGAACAATATTACTGCTCTATTTGCATTTAGGATTATAGATGGAAAAGGAACTATATTTGCCTAAGATTTTCCAAAGAGTAAATGAAGAGCCAAGAATAAAATGTCTTTTATTTCTGGTTCCAAATCTCTTTCTTCCTCTACTTGAAAAGATGACAAGCAACCTTCTACAGAAATCATATTGCAATTATGTAACTATCATCAATTCAAAAAAGCTATGGTTTAAGAATGCATACACACTACAAATTAAAAGTAGCATTATTCCAAAACCTGTGTTCTTCATTTTTTTGGAAATAACTTATTGATGGAAATTCACAGAAAATTACACACTAAGTTAGACTTTTCTGAATAACCAAATGATTCCAGATGCATAACCACATCCTTGATTAAAGAGCACCGCCCGAACTTCAAACTTTCATAGCTTTTAAATAACCTTCCTGGCAATAAATGTTATTCAAATACAGGCAGGGAGGGAAGACCACTTCTGAAAACTGCTATGTGCATTTAAGTAAACAGCTATTGAACACAGAAATATGCTTTTCTGATTCTACTAAATGATTTATTTCTAGAAACTCCAAAGTCAGAGTGCTGATACACTTAAGAACATTCACTGCAATTCACAGTAAACTAAAGCAGCAAGTGGAATTTTGTACAGATTTGTACAGATCCTAATGTAATATTCACTGTCGTTTTAAAATATATTTTTTGGACTCATGTCACTTTTTTAAAAAAGTTTATAATTCTAGAAAATGAACTCATTCTTCCTGTTTTCTTGTGCACTAAATCTCTGTACAAGCCTTTCCTTTTTCATCAGGGGTGAAAAGATAGACTCTCCATGGGGGAAGCTGCTCTGAAAGTTGAAGCCCTAAGGAAAGAATTTTCTATGATACATTAACCTTAAAATTCATGTAGGAGTTGCTTCCACCAAAGTAATTACAATGCATGTGTGCACCCAGCTCCCGCATCTTGCAGACCTGTCTCAAAGAGCTGTGTTTGGCTTTTGAGTGGGTGCACTACTAAGGAAAATCTACATCTAAACAGAGTATCTTCCATTCCTTCTATTTGAGACCAGAAAGACTCACTGTCCCCCTCAGAATGCAATGAATTATTGTGTCCACACATGTCCACACAGTGAATGTCAAGTTCCTGCAGGATCCAGGAAGGTAAAGAAATACAGGAAGCAGAAAGGTACAATCCTTCTGAAATGTTGGTTACTATGGCGACCTGCCTAGAACCATTTGTATTTGGAAAAATTTGAAAATTGTTAATCAGTATATTAGGTCTTAAAAATCTTAATTAAAAATAATAGATATAAATAGAAGATCCAATGTTTGTTTTCAAATTCCAGTGTATCACCTCCATCTCCCCACTGTGTGGGTACCTGCTTTGAAAAAACACTGCTGCAAACTTCCTCATCAGGCTAGCTATGTTCCATGTGACTCCGTTATCCTCTGAGTAAGCCATTCTGTCTTTGGAGACTTTACCCCAGAGGAATACATGACATTTATACAGGCATTTGTAAGTATGGGCACCAGGTAACATAAAATTTGAAAATCAGTGTTTTACTTAAGGCCACTGATCCAAGCAATGATCTCTCTTTTTATCTTCCCCAAATTAAGGGATTTTTGAGTATATATCATCCATGGTAGATAACAGCCATAGAACCCAAAACCATGTTTCTTTTTTTTTTC
The DNA here is from genome assembly GCF_020740605.2 of Lemur catta. NCBI lineage: Eukaryota > Metazoa > Chordata > Mammalia > Primates > Lemuridae > Lemur > Lemur catta. The sequence goes on along the minus strand of NC_059132.1, from coordinate 79,090,967 downwards.
CACCTATTTTATCTCAGTCCTTTCCTTTAATTTTCTTTATTCCTTGCATCTTTTCTGGGCAGAAGAGAAAGTCATGTTTACTAAATTTTCATTTTTCTTTATGGTGTATGACTACTGCAAAGTAAACATACAGATTCTTATGGTTAATATACTATAAACACAAATATATTTTGACTTTATTATCTTGTTTGGAGAATGTAGATTTCATATTCTTTATTTTCTTAAAGATTATGCCTTATTTTTTGATATTTTTGAACTTTGCCATAATTTACTAAATAAATCAGTGTTTCCCACCCTTACTGCTCCTTAGGATTACCTGGCAAGGTTTTAAAAGCTACCAATGATAATTAGCCCTTAACTCTCCTGCATTTGGAACTGGATATTTTTTGAGTTTGCCAGGTGGTCTCAATATAAAGTCAAAGTCAAAAACCAGTGAAATAATAAACTCTCTGGCCAATCTCCTGTGGGCAAGATACCAGTTATTAAAATGTCATTCAGCTTCTTTGATGCAATCGCTTAAGTTCAAAAAGTCCATATCACATTTATTGGTTATCTACCAAATTGAAATCACTGTGTTCAGGACTGAATAGACAAAGGTAAACAAGGTACAGGTTCTAGCAACAAAGAGTACTCCCAATGTTTCTGCAGAATTAATGTTTTCTATGTGAATGTGAATTCTAAGGGCAAGCAACATTATGTCAGATGATATTTGGCATTCTGAGAGATGTTTATTATTCACTACTTTAATAACATTATTTGCATATAAAAGGTTTTAAATAGGATAATAAGAAAGAACTTGAACTATTTTGTTGTTCACAAATACAGTTTTATGATTAGAAAGGATGAAACCCAGAAAATATAGGACTCTGGCCTCACCTGCAGTGATCAGGTAGAGTAAGCAACTAGCGTCGTCAGCAGAGTTTTCCAAACATAATGTCAAAAATCACCTCTCTAAAGGGTAACATAGCAGACAGCTTAGATTCCATTCTCTAAAAAATGCTTTCAACCTACAGAATGGGAGAAAATATTTGCATGCTATGTATCCAATAAAGAACTGATAACCAGAATCCACCAAAATTCAAGCAAATCAGCATGAAAAAAATCAAACAACCCCATTAAAAAGTGAGCAAAAACATGAAAAGAAGCTTTTCAAAAAGATAGACAAATGGTCAATAAACATATGAAAAAATGCTCAGCATAACTAATTATCTGGGAAATGCAAATTAAAACTACAATGAGATATCACCTTACCCCAGTTAGAATGTTTCTTATTAAAAAGTCCAAAAACAACAGATGCTGGTGTGGATGTAAAGAGAAAAGAATGTTCACACAATGTTGGCGGACTGCAAATTAGTACAACGCCTATGGAAAACAGTATGGAGATTCCTCAAAGAACTAAAAGTATACCTACCATTCAATCCAGCAATCCGACTACAGAGTATCTACCCAAAAGAAAAGAAGTCATTTTATCAAAAAGACACCTGCCCTTGAATGTTTATTGCAGCCCAATTCACAACTGCAAAGATGTAGAAGCAATTCAAATGCCCATCAATTCATGAGTGGATTAACAAAATGTGGTATATGTATGCCATAGAATACTGCTCAGCCAAGAAGAAGGATGACTTAATGCCTTTTGCAACAATATGGATGGAACTGGAGACCATTATCCTAAGTGAAGTATCTAAAGAATGGAAAAACAAACACCACATGTACTCACTATTAAATTGGAACTAACTGATGAGCACACATGTGCACAGAGGGAAGTAAAACTCAGTGGAAATCAACCAGGGGGAAGGAGGAGGAGGAGATGGGTGAACAGCTACCTAATGGGTAAAATGAGCACTATCAGCATGTAGGCCACACTTATAACTCTGACTCAAGCATTACAAAAGCGATCCTTATAACAAAAACATTTGTATGCCCCTAATATTTTGAAATAAAAAAATGCTTTCAACACTAAAGTTCTATGATCCTAAGGACTTAAGTAATGAGTGGTCTAGACCAGACTATCAAGTATGATGATAACTAGCTACACATTAGATGTATAAAACTTAATTAAAATTAGGTATATATTTTTTAAGAGACAGAGTCCCACTCTGTCACCTAGGCTGGAGCACAGTGGCACAAGCATAGCTCACTGTAACCTCAAATTCCTGGGCACAAGCAATCTTCTTGCCTCAAAGATAAATATAATTTAAAAATCATTTTCAAAGTTGCAGTAGCCAGATTTCAAGTGTTCGTTAAACACATGTGGCTAGTGGCTATATTTTGGACTGCACAGAATTATAGAACATTTACATCATTACAGAATGCTCTATTGGATAGTACTGGTTTAGATGAATTTTTATTTTTTATTTTTTTATTTTTATTATTTTTTTTATTTCAGCTCATCATGGGGGTACATAAGTTCAGGTTATATACAATGTCCATGTCCTGCCCATCCCCCTGAGTCAGAGTCTCAAGCGTGTCCATTCACCAGACAGTTCGCCTGCCACTCACCATGTAGTCATACCTCCTAGATGAATTTTTAAAGCACAAATTAACATCAATAGTAGAGTGAGGGGAAAAATTCACATGGAAGTTCCCAAAATCCGCTTCCCATTATATCACATAAAAGAAGAGGTATATGATCAGTGGTAATCTTTATTAATTGCTGTAAATTAATGTTTCTTCTAATGGAATTTTCTAGAATTATATTTATTATCTTTAAACATAAAATAACCATTGAGAAATGCCAAAATCTGCTGCTATAAGGAAAATACATAGTTTTTAAATTTACCTATATTAATAGGACAATTCTGTTGCTCTAAATTTTATAAAAATGTCCCCCCCAAAATTGATATTGGGGCCAGAAGCCATAGCTCAGAAGGTGATAAACAGCTTTTCCTAGGTCCAGCCCAAAAGGAGAGGCTACAGCAATAATTTAAAATCTATTTACATTGTGCCTGACTGTTTCCATTTAGTCTGTATACAGGCATTTGATATATGGCTTCCCTAACCACAGAAGAAGTGGCCTTGTCTGCAAAGTTGTTCACAGTCTAGCATTAGGTCAGACCCTGGACAGTGGTAAATGGCAGGGCATGTCTGATAAACAGTGAGCAATGACTGTTCAATTAGAAGATCAATAAGTTACTTCCCATATACATAAATGGTTGCAAATGAGAAAATCATGGATATTTATCTTGTTTTAATCAAAACAAAATTGATGGATGCATGCTAAGCCAAAATTGAAAATATAAACGATGATAGTGGCATCTAACAGATAATCTTGCTAAATAAAGAACACACCCACTTTTAGGTCTGTAGGTAGTTCATTATCGGTAGCAGAGGGTTTTGGCTTATCCTTTCTTATTCAACTATATTGTTGGGAAGTTGCTGATTTTGAGTATAAAAATGTAAATGAAAAAAGCAATTGATCATTTTCATCTCTAATTCTTGTGATTCTACCATCCCACTGAAAAGGCCAAGAGATTAAAAACTAGCTGAATCACTCTACAATGAAAGCATCCGGCAACAGTGGGTGTTAAGTACCATTTTAAAGGAAGGGGTATGAGTGGGAGAGCAGTGTAATTTCACTGAAGATGAAGTAGTCGTCAGAGCTGCACCTGTCAACAGAATCTGTTTTAAAATGTGCTTTCGGACTGAGTTTAAATGGTTTAGCCAGTACCAGGAGAGGTGTTATTAACAATGGATAATGGAAAATAATCTCTGAAAAGTATTTGCTCTTCTACTTGATATGCACTTTGTGCAGCATCCAACCGGAGTGGCATTTTATAATTCTCATGCCTTCATAATTTAATTATGTCGCATATTTACAGAGCTTACCAAAGGATTTTATGATGTATTCAGAATGTTTTGCAGAGAAGGAAATTTTGATTTGTTCTAGTTTGTTTGCAGTAAAGAAAAAAATTAACATTACAAATAAATTTCACAACATAAAGGGAGGAATAAACAAACAGAAGCCCAGGCAGAATAATGTAGGTACCAGTCCAGGTAGGCTCAATAGTGCTGTAATAAAAAATGACCCCCAATCTCATTGGAACATAACAGTGAACACTTGGTTCTCATTTGTGTTGCACATCCTTTACTGCTTGGGGTCCGGTTCAGTGTCACAGTTTCCTGAGACCTAGGTTGTAGGAACAGGCCTCTTGGGGTCATTGCTAAGCTCAAAAGAAAGGGAAATAAGAAGGTAGGGAAACACACAATGGCTTGAAAAACTTCTGTTTGTAAATGGCACATGCCAATTTTCATAGTCCATTTGCCAAAGCTAGTTTCATGACCAAACCTGAAGTCCATGAGTTGGGAAGGTATAGTCCTCAATAGCAAGGTGCTCTGCAAGAGGAGCAGTAAATACTTTGAACAAATATTACCATCTACCATACTGTGGTCAAAAGCTTAGTTGCTGGAGTCAGACAAGCTTGAATTCAAATCCAAAATCAGCAACATTATGGTCTTTAAACAAAATAATGCATGCAAAATATTTAGCATATTGTCTCATGTTTATAAACACTCAATGTTAGCTGTTATTGTAGTTAAGATCTGTTTAAAGGTTTTTTGATGCTTTTGGTTTTTTAATATTATAATAAAATTCTTTAATACATTTGAGAAACAATTGTTTTTCTAAATATTCTCAGGTGAGTAATGGAAACTAATAAAGCTATTAGTTTCAAATACTCAATAGCAATTCATTAATGAATTACAATAAATTCTAACCCAAAAGTAGCTTGTGGCCACCTTTATTTCATACCTCTTTAATAGTTTTATGATTAAGGGTTTTTTTTTAAATTCTATTCCTACCAACTTAAGAGACTTTTTTAAATCTAGATTTTTGTTCCTGATTCAAATTCATTCCTCATAGCGCCAAAGTAGTAGTTCTGACAGTTATTAAAACAATATTAAAAATAATAAGTCCAAAAGAGAACATATGATAAAGAACCCAGAGTGTGCACTTGGAAGATTTGTTAAATGTCATAGAATTAGTTCTAAAAATTACTTTAAGATTGGTAAATAAAATGGTAAAATTTTAATGATCAATATTCATAAGATTTCTTCAAATTTGATTAATACTAATGAAAAGCGTTTGAAATATTATAGGTTATAGTAATTATAAAGTTGAATGGAATATTTTTAAAAACCAAAGAATATCATTCTCACATTCAAAATTCAGAAGCAAAATTTTTATTAAAAAACTGACATTTCTTTCTGCTGACATTTAGGTTAGAGTTTGGCCTCATTTCAGGGTCGCTGGTTAATTGTTCAACATGAAAAAGTTTCATCCAGCAAAATAAAGCAAATACAATACTAATGAATACTTAAAAAAACTTTTGGTATCCCTTGGACCCCCTCCCAAACAAAGCAACAATCAAACAAACAAAAGAAAGTTTTAGCTTCCCTTTCAGAAAAACAGAAATTTAAAAGTATGATATTTCAAAGCAGAGCTAATTAGCATTCAGGAAAAAAAAAACCATGCATCACAATGACTATCTTATTTAAACCATTGCTGTTCAGTCACTCAAGCTTCAAGAAATAATCACCAAGTTGTAGGCCTCTTGGTATTTAAGGTGTTGTGAAACTGGGAAGATGTGAATTAATTCCTTCTGCTCTGTAGTAAACTCTTCCCTATGGCATACCTCCCTGTCATTGTTTCCCCAGCACCTCTGTTTGAATGTGATGACTGCTCTGGTTTGACCGTGTCCTCCTAAAGCATGCGTTGGAAACTCAATGCCTAACGCAATAGTGTTAGGAGGTAGGGCCAAATGAGAAGTATTTAGGTCATGAGGCTCCACCCTCATGAATGTACTAATGCCAGTTATACCCGGCTTGAGGCTGGAAGCTGGATCTCTTTCTCTCTTATACTCTCTTCCCTTCTGCCTGCCGCCATGGGATGATGCAACAGAAAGGCCCTCACTAGGTGCCAGCACCTAGATATTGAACTTCTCAGTACCCAGAATTGTGAGAAATAAATTTCTTTTCATACAAATTACCTAGTCTGTGATATTCTGTTATAGCAGCACAAAATGGACTAACACCATCACCTTCCAGACCTTACTTCTGACCGGGGTTTCCCTGCAGTATCAAAGGTGTGTGATGTAAATGCCTGCGCAAATGTCCCAAGGATCTATATTTTCCTTCTTCCTGCTCTGCCCTGGACTCTTTCCCTTTATCTCTCTCTCTTCATTTCATCCCTGTTCTGCTTTTCTCTCTCATTCCTATATGTGTATCTCTCTCTTTACTTCATCTTTTTAATTTATTTTGTGATGCAAGAAATGAAGTAAAGTCAGAGAGGCCCATCAACAGAGAGATAGTGAAATGGGGGAGTTGTCAATAATAGGCACACAGACGCATGGGGAGAATGAACAAAAATAATCTCTTCACTCAGTAGAATATGTAATCAGCACAGCACCATAAAATGGACTTCCTTTGGCTTTCCTATACTATATGGTGGTGGTGGAGAGTTTTTAGTATTTACTTTTTAATGTCTACTCACTCTCTACCTTATAGGTAAAAATAAGCATATAACTAAAATTGCAAAAGATAGGTAGATCCAACTAGAGAAGTTCATAATTGGCCATATTTGATAATTATGATGCATATTTTTCTGTTCCTATTATGAAAAGTGTTTAGCTGAAATTTAGCTATTAATTTTCTAACCTAACTGATGTTGCTAGATTGTTCCTAAATCATTTGGAAGGTGTTACATTTTTATATTTGAAGCAAATAACTCAAAGCCCAATAATACTATTTTGAGAATTTAAAACTGATTAGAGATCCTGAGAGCCCAGCCCCCAAAGGGCTGCATCCTGCTCTGGGACTGATGCTGTCATTTCTGCTGCTGAGCCAAGAAGAGAGAGGGGAGGCCAGGCACTTCCCCATATCCCTGAGGGAGAATCCCACTGTCGCCGCTGTGAGCTGTGGTGAGACTGAGGGATGAGCAAGCCACATATCCCACAGCTGCCTGCCTACTATGCTGCTCCCATGGAGAGTTTCCCTGTCCCCCGACATAGTAGGCCTGCAGTGCAGCTACTGGTGTCCCCACCTGAACATTCTGCTGACGGTCTGGAGACCACCCAACCCCTGCCTATCATAACCAGTTCCTGAATGCACTACCAGGGGGCCTGAGGACACATCCACCAGCCCTGTCACATACAGGATAGGCAAGTAACCCAAACAATTCAATAATTAAAAGCAGTCCCATTAAAAATTGGGCAAAGGATATGAACAGACATTTTTCAAAAGAAAACATACAAATGGCCAACAGATAGATGAAAAAATACCCACCATCACTAATCATCTGAGAAATGCAAATCAAAACCACAATGAGATATTATCTTACTCCAGTTAGAATGGCTATGATTAAAAAGACAAAAAAATAACAGATGTTGGCAAGGATGTGGAGAAAAGGAAACTCTTACATGCTGTTGGTGGAAATATAAATTAGTATAACCTCTATGGAAAACAGTATGAAGATTTCTCAAAGAACAAGAAGTATTAATAAATAAATCTAACATTTAATCCAGCAATCTCACTACTGAGTATTTATCCAAGGGAAAGAAATCTGCACATCAAAGGAATACCTGCACTCACATGTTTACCACAGCATTATTCACAATAGCAAAGATATGGAATCAACCCAAGTGTCCATCAACAGAAAGATGGATAAAGATAAAGAAAATGTGGTATATATACACAATAGAAAAATATTTGGCCATAAAAAAGAATGAAATCCTGTCACTTGCAGCAACATGGATGGAATTGGAGGTCATTATATTAAGTGAAATAAGTCAGGCACAGAAAGATAGATACTGTATATTCTCACTCATATGTGGGAGCTAAAAAAGATGATCTCATGGAGATAGACAATAGAATGATAGATACCAGAGGATCAGAAGAGTTTGTGGATGGGAGAGGGGAATAAAAAGAGGTTAGTTAGTGAGTACAAACACACAGTTAGATAGAAGAAATAAGCTCCAATATTGAACAGCAGAATAGAATGACTATAGTTAGCAACAATGTACTGTGTATTTCATAGAAGCTAGAAGAAAGGACTTCAAATGTTACCAGCACATAGTAGGGATAAATACTCAAGGTGATGGATACTCCAAATATCCTGAGTTGATCATTATAGTCTATGCATGTAAAAATACTCATATGTGCCCCATAAATATGTCAAATATTTCGTGTTAAAAAGCTGATTAGAAATCTCTATGTCTTAGTGTACAAATATAAACATTAGTGTAAATGACATAGATTTGCAATACAATCTCATACTGACTGAAGCTTTAACAAATGCACAAATCCAAAGGAGTTTCCATCAAAATAAAGTTATTTTCCAATTTTTATTAAAATATCATTTTTATCTTGAGGAAACAGTAGAGGTTGAATTTTTTTAAAAATCACTGATACTATACTACTAACAACAACTTTTTATCACCCAAACTTCAGTATATTTGGAACACTTATCTTTTTAAAAGAAAAATGCTTACCTTATCTTTTAGCTTGACAACTCTTTTAAAGTGCTTTGCCATGAGATAAAAAATGAACCTCTGGATGTTACAAAAAATAGTCACATCCCTTCTCATGTCATGTTTTGTAAAATCTCTAGCCTTTAGCTTAGCATTTAAAGTACTCTAACAAGACACAAATAAACTACTATAATTTTACTTCTGCTAAAAATCAATAAAGAAGGGAGAATGCCATCATCAGCCTCTCCATCTTATAAAACTTCCACTCTTCTCCTAGCATTCCATGTGTAGGTAGATACCTGCAGGCTGAGTGAGGGTACCAATGTCAACCTGTAATTAAATGATAATATAGCTTTATTTTTAAACCATTTTGATTAAAACATTTCAATTTTTTCACATTAATTAGCCATCTGTGCATCCTCTGGAGCTTGCATCCTACTTTGGGACCATTGCTTTACATACGTGGATTGAGGCATGCTGGCATGCCAAGAGAAAGATATGTTGACTGCCTAGTACATTAGTGATGGTCCTTTGCTTTTGGCTAAAGAAATCAAATTTGGCTGGTGTAAGCAAATTTATCAGAGAAGTCATTCTAGTGTCTCGTAAAAATCTAGGAAGAGTTTTTCAGTCAAATTTGAGAAGGATGGGGCCCAAGGCGGATGATTATGGGCTGCCTTTCACCACGAGGCTGTACATGTTTCTCCGTTACCTATTGAATATAGTCACAGTAACTCTGTTCAGAAATCCAGGTTCCTGGAAATAAGACTGTGATTGTCCCAACTCATAGGCATGGATCTTGTAGGCATGCTGGTCTAATCTTTTATGGATAGAGAGAAGGGTTATACAGTAGAAACATAACTGCTAGTAGTTTAAGGGAATACAGTGTAGATCTCAGAGAAAAAAATGGGCTCATTATTTGAGCCAAATTATGTCCCCTATATCAAGTCTGGATATGGGAACGCATGCGATATGTGGCAGACAGAGTGAGTGAGGTGGTCAGGTGAGAGAGTAGTGTACATGTAACTGGGCAGTAGACAATAATCAAGACTGATTGATTAGGGGTAGATTTAGCAGCATTAAAGACATGGGAAACTGGAATTTATACTAGAAGCATAAGAAGGCACTTGAAAGTACCTGGGTGGGAAGTAACATAATTGGATCAGTCAGAGTTTTATTAGGAACCAATTGGAGGCATGCATAATTGAAGAGAATTGAATGAAGAGACTATTTACAAAGATGTGGATACGATTAAGGGAAAACCACTTCGAGGCTAGCAACTTTAGACCTAGAGAAGCAGGCAGAGAAGTGAATGCCAGAACTTGAAGACAGCTGAAGGTATCTGAGACTGCCATCCCGTAGGAGTTGTATTCTGCCCTCTGAGAAATACAGGCCACCAAGAAACCACAGCCAAGTAGGGTGGTGGCCAGAATGAGAAATATATTCACCTCTCTGTCTTGTTTGCTAGTCTCCTGCTGCAAACTCTCATTGCAAACTCAAAGAGAAGCCAAAGAACATCGTTATTGGTTGATGCTGTCTGCAGCGGTTAACTTCCCTGGGCACAGGGAAGAGTGCAGAAAAGGTGAAAATGAATGCAAAGGGGCAAATAGAATACTGCAGCCCAATGCTCAAAGTACTATCATATGAAGATTTTATGTTTTGACACTGACTAAGGAGTGCAGTAGAGGAGAGATTGCAATTAGATAGAGATTAAGAGGGTATTTCAATAGGCCGGGTAAGAAGGAATTAGAAAGTGTTTACACTAGGGCTGTAGGAATGGAAAGAAAGAAGATTTTGCAAGACACATAAAGAAAAAGAATTTAAAAGGAGATTATATTAGCAGCTGATTGGATATGGTGAGAGTCAGAAATAGAGAAAAGTCCAGACTCTGTTTCAAGTAAATTATTTCCTTCAAAGTACCACTCACAGAGAGATACAAAGTAGAAAGGTGTAAAGGTATAAAGTCAGTGTGTGTGTGTGTGTGTGTGTGTGTGTGTGTGTGTGTGTTAGGTGGGGGGAGTAAAAGATCTCAATTAGGTGGCCACTAAAATCATTTCCAATTTCCAATTTGGTAAATAGGGAAATGATATTGATGATGCATACATGGCCTCTTAAATTTCTGCACTGACTTGTTAATAATAGAACATGCAAAGGTGACTAATCTGTCTAGGAACTGACCCTGGCTTTGGTCTTCCCTGGCCCAGCTCTTTGAGATTATACCCAGTCTGATTCCATTTAGCAAAATATATTATAGCATTTTCCACAAATGAGCTTTCTTTCCCTGAGAACAAATAGTGTACAACAGATAATCTTTTCTTATGCTGGAGATTGAGTCCAATTTTTTTTTCTTTCTTTTATGGAGACCATTTTAAGTACAGGACTGATTTCCTAGTAAGTTTTGATTGTATCATTTTTCAAGGTTGTTCTTGCATAAGCATTTCTTATGTGTGGCATACTCTATCATGAGATTCTTATTTGTGAGATGTGGTGGGTACGGCAGCAATGGTTATAACAGCGCTTAGGTATAAGGCTACTCTGTCCAATATCCTAATTTCTTTCTTCTATTCTCAGAAGAAACTTTTAGACACCCCTGCCAATTAAGTCCAGGTACTAATGTTTTCTTTTTCTTACAATAATTCTGAAAGAATTGAGTTCATTTTGGAACCTCTCCTCAGACTTTGCACAATTGAATCCCCAAGGTGAAGTTATCTTTCGGAACCAGTTAGGTAACGGCTGGGAGGAAGGTGAGGACACCAACATATGGCATTGTTTAATGTCACTAGGACTGTGTGGGAAGGAGAGCCCTTTGTATTTTTCTTGAACTTTAGAAATGTGGCCCAAGTTTCATTGAAAGTTCCATACAAAAACACCATTAAACCAAAATTAAGGGCTCTGTACATTCCAATAATAGCTAGATGGTGCAGAATAACATATTTGCTAGCTGAAAAGTACCTCTGAATAGCTTGTGGAACTGCTGGAAGTCTTGTTTTCCAAGCCCATTAAGTTTATGCATTAGAGCACACAGACAGTGGCAGCTGCCTGACATATCCCATTGTGCTCAAGGACTAGAAAGTGACAAGGTTAATGAGACTTTGTATTGATGTTGAACCATTGCAAGTAGAGCTGGGCTACAGGTAACCACTGCCTTACAGGTGCTCCAGTGATTTTAAAGTGTTAGTTAATAAGCTTACAAGAGTGCAAAGGGAAAAGGTCTATTTTTGAGGGAAATATCACCCTTAAAGAAAATATGCTTTACATAATATATCCAAACTTTTAAAGCTATCAATCTATAGCACTACTTAGTAAGATTCTGGGAGCAGAATTGGACAAGAGTTCTCCAATTTGGAAAGTTCAAGGAAATTATGACTGTTGGATAGAGGCATTTTTTTTTTTTTCCTCCAGAGGATTGGGTGACAGCCATACATAAGGTCTGTTTACTACCTGTTGTGATTGCAGAGAAATGAAGCTAGGTTTCTGGAGCCATAGAATAAAGACAGCCAGTCTAGCTTCAACTTTTCCATTATCCCTGATTCCCCAAATAAATGATATTTGGAATGTTAGAAAGTATTGAATTTGGGGAGACTAGCTGTTGCAGGTCCTCTACTAGGAGTTCAACACTCATTATTTCATTTAGACCTCACAAAAACATTCTAATTTTGTGATTCTTGACTCTGTCTGCGTGTACATCAGTCTTATGATTATTATTATTATATTTAACTTTCTTAAAATTGCAAATATCTGGGTCTCATCCTTTGAGATTCAGCAGGTCTGGGAATCTTTATTTGCATTTGTGATGTTGGCATAATTTTTAAAATTATGTAGGTGAGAAAAAATGATGCCCATGAAGATGCACTGGGTGTTTTTTAAGCCACACTGCTGGGGGGAGAGTTATAATTCAACCAAAGCTTGCATCCTTCCAGAGTCCATGTGGTTCCATCACACACTGGATCTTCCCTCTGTTACCAACTCCTTGAACCAGAGCAAGTTCAAGGGAGTCCAACTGGCTTTGTTTGCATCAGGGCTCTGATTTAGAAGGGATACAAATTTTGAATTATAATTGAAAATAACTGTGCCACTTTTTAAATCACACATTTCCAAGTTGATAACATATGTACTCCTCCAAAAACACTCCAGGAAAAGCAATAAGTGGGTCTAGTACTAGTTAGTGCTGGTAAGAACCTTTGTTAAGGGCTCCCTAATTCCAGCCACTCTTCTAGGTGCTTGTCATATATTAATGTATTTACCCTTTGCAGTCATCCTATAAAGTAGGCACTAAAATTGTCTCCGTTTCACATGTGAAGACATTGGAGTCCTTGGAGTTGAAACAATTTGCCTGTCTCATAGCTAGCAGGGGCAGACCTGGCACTCAAACCCAATCTGTCTTGTTCAGAGCCCAAGCTTGTAACTGCTGCCCAAGGGATTGGCAAACTTTCTGTAAAGGGTTATATAATAAATATTTTAGGCTTTGCCAGCATAGTCTCTATCACAATTAACTAACTCTGCCATTATAGTACAAAAATAGTCAGAGATAATATGTAAATGAATGAGTATGAGGGTGTTCTAATAGCACACTGAGTAACATACTTATTGACATTGAAGTTTAATTGTCATGTAATTTCATGTGTCAAAATACTAATTTTATTTTGATTTTTTCAAACATTTAAAAATGTAATAATCATTCTTAGCTTGTGGGCTGTTCAAATACAGGCAGCAAGCAAGAGTTGGCCTGTGGGCCATGGTTTACCAACACCTGGACTATATTGCCATTTCTCATCAGTAAAGTTTGAGGAGCTTTTGGGTTTGGAGAGGAACACTCATCTCTACTTTTGCTTTAACACTCAACTTGTCAGACTTATAAATCATTAAAGAATTTTTCTACGTATTTAGGCACTACTTACATTTTTATTGAATAAAGTACAGATTTATAAATCCACTTCTCTAATCATTTAAAAGTTGATTAAAGCTTAGGCAAGTTCTGAATGTCAATTAAAATAAGTATCTAATATGCGGCATCTTTTAAATGCTTCAATTCCTTAAAATAGATCAAACCAATGCAGAATATCTCAATTATCGTAAATCTTATAGTTACACTGACACTTAGACCATTACAAAGATTTTGGCACTCTGGATTTGTGGGTTTACAAAATTAGAATTTATATTCATCTTCTTGCATAGCATACATAATTGTAACAGAACCCCCCAAATAATTGTATTCCCTCAAGCCAAGATTTTAGGTTCTAATTTAACTAATTGATTATTGGTCTGAAAACAACACCCTGTTTTACTTTAGGGACACTCAGTTTCCAAGTTTGCACTGGTTGATCTGGCTCTCCCGTTTTAGTCAAAAGTTTATGAGCTATTTCATGAGACTTTATAAAGCCATTTCTTTTCTTGTGCCTTTCCTTTTTTCTCCCTTATCCATCTAAGTCTTTGCCACAGATACCTCAGATAGTTATTTACTTCGTAATGTGATATTAATACCTCATTATAATTAGTAGACTGATACAGAGATTTCACCTTCTAGGAAGGCTAGTCTGCACAGTCACCTCTCTTTTGTGGACATTTGGTTTAACTACTGTCTTATAATTCACCACCAAAACCTATTTCTACCTGACTATTTCATATGATCATCTCTGTTGACCACTCTCTATTTGATGATACTGTTCTTGGTTTCCCCCCATAGCACAGTTAATAAACACTAAATATTATTCCTAAATGTGCTCTTAGGTGATGATCAGTGAAACCAATTTGATGGTGAGTACATGTGGTGCTTATTTTTCCATTCTTGGGATATTTCACTTAGTAGAATAGGTTCCAACTCTATCCAGGAGAACATAAGAGATTCTATATCCCCATTATTTCCTATAGCTGAGTAATACTCCCTGGTATACATATACCACATTTTATTAATCCACTCACATATTGATGGGCACTTGGGTTGTTTCCACATCTTTGCAATTGTGAATTGTGCTGCTATAAACATTCGAGTGCAGACGTCTTTTTTACAGCATGTCTTTTGTTCTTTTGGGTAGATGCCCAATAATGGGATTGCTGGATCAAATGGTAGGTCCAACATTAATCTGGTGTCTGGCAGATGTGGGAGGGAGGGGATGGGTGTATACATACATAATGAGTGCGATGCACACTGTCTGGGGGATGGACACGATATGTAACATAAACTTATGTACCCCCATAATATGCTGAAATAATAATAATAAAAAACACTAATTTTCCCAGCACCATTTATTGAATAAGCATTCTTTTCCCCAGAGTATGTTTTTGTCTGCTTTGTCAAAGATTAGATGGCTATATGAGGATGGTTTTATATCTGGATTTTCTGTTCTGTTCCACTGGTCTGTGTCCCTGCACTTGTGCCAATACCAAGCAGTTTTAATAACCACAGCCTTGTAGTATAGTTTGAAGTCTGGTAAATTAATACCTCCCATTTTGTTCTTATTGCCTAAAATTGCTTTTGCTAAATGAGGTCTTCTCTGGTTCCATACAGAGCGTAAAATTATTTTTTCTATATCTGTGAAAAATGATCTTGGTAATTTAATAGGAATTGCATTGAATCTGTAGATCACTTTGGGTAGTATATACATTTTAACAATGTTGATTCTTCCAATCCACGAGCATGGTATGGTTTTCCACCTATTTACATGCTCTGCGATTTCCTTCCTCAGTGTTTCATAGTTCTCCCTGTAGAGGTCCTTTACCTCCTTAGTTAAATATATTCCTATGTATTTTATTTTCTTTGTTGCTATTGTGAAGGGTATTGAGTCCTTAATTTGGTTCTCCATTTGACTGTTGTTGGCATATATGAATGCCTCTGATTTGTGGCCATTTGAATGTGGCTCAGATCCATGGATATAATATAATAATAAGACAAATCTCATCTGTTTTTTTACCATTTCTTGGGTTTTGTTTCTTTTTTTATTGATATATAGGAGGTCTTCATATTGTCTAAATATCAACCATTTGTGAATTTTAAGTAACTTTGTCCAGTCTTTGGTTTCTCTTTTTATTCTCTTAATGATGTCTTTTGAAAAATATAATTTCTTAATTTTAGTATCATCCAATTTGTCAATACTTTTTCTTTATGGTTAAAGTTTTTGTGTCTTATTTAACGCATCTTTCCCTATACCAAGTCATGAAGATATTCTCCTATAATATCTTCCAGTAGCTCGACTTTCACATTTGGATCAATAATACAATTAGAATTGATATTGTAGGCCAGGCGCAGTGGCTCACACCTGTAATCCTAGCACTCTGGGAGGCCGAGGCAGGCAGATTGTTTGAGCTCGGGAGTTCGAGACCAGCCTGAGCAAGAACGAGACCTCATCTCTACTAAAAATAGAAAGAAATTATATGGACAGCTAAAAATATATATAGAAAAAATTAGCTGGGCATGGTGGCACATGCCTGTAGTCCCAGCTACTCGGGAGGCTGAGGCAGGAGGATCGCTTGAGCCCAGGAGTTTGAGGTTGCTGTGAGCTAGGATGATGCCACGGCACTCACTCTAGCCTGAGCAACAGAGTGAGACTCTGTCTCAAAAAAAAAAAAAAAAAAAAAAAGAATTGATATTGTATATGGCTTATGCCAAATTCAGTGTTTTTCCTTACGGATTTCCACAGAGACCAGCACCATTCTACATTTTTTTGAGTCTTATATTTTCTTAAATCAAGTGTCCCTACATATGTGTTTCTTTCTCTGGGTTCTTTTTTATTCCATTGGTCTGTTTGTTTATCTTTGTATCAACATACTATCATTCCTTTATTAGAGTAGTTTTATAAGACTTGATTTCCAGTAAAGCAAGTATATTTATCTTTTCTTCATTAAGACTGTTTCAACTATTCTTTATAATTTCATGTAAATATTATAATCTTATTAATTTCTACCAAAAGTAATTCTTCTGTGATTTTCATTCCTGTTGCATTGAACCATAGATAAGTGAGGGAAATGTTGAAATCCATAATTTTGTCTTTCAAGTTATGAACATAGAATACTTATCTACTTATTTAGGTCTTCCTAATTTCTCTCAGTAATGTCTCTTGTTTTATATGTGGAGCTCTTGCATATCTTCCATGAGATTTATTTTTAGTATTTAATATTTTTAAAGCAATTATCAAAGTTTTTAAACTATATGTAATTTTTAAATTATATTTAATGCTTGATACTGATCTACAAAAATAAACCTGATTTTTATATTATGAGATGATAACCAGCAAATCTGCTTAACTCAGTTATTAATTGTAATAATTTCATATGGGTTTTATTTTTTATGTTCTATACCACAGTCATATTAGTAAATTATGAGAGTTCTATTTCTTTCTAATTCTTATTTTTTTCTTGCAGTGCCACACAGTCTAGGGCCTTCAATATGTTGTGGATTAGAAGTAGTGATAATAGGTATCCTTTTTTCATTTCTGAGTGCAGATGGAAAGCTTTCAGCATTTACCATTAAGTATGATGAACGCAGTGGGTTTGTGACAAATAACCTCTATGAAATTAACAAACTTTCCTTCTTTTCCTAGTTTACCATGAATGAATGGCAAAGCCCAATTTAATTTCCTTTTCTTTTCAATAAGCCCTTTCTGAAATATATAATTCTTTTTCTGCCCTCATTATTTATACTTAGACATTTGTCAATATTTGCTCTTGTTCTCTTGTTTAAAGTGTGCAAGTTTTCTCTCACCATTAAACACTCAAGTGCTTTGACACTAGAGACCAAGTTTTACATTTTGAAAAATACACTGACACTCTAAACAGAGTGTTAAATCCATATAAGGATTAAATAATCACTGATAGATTCCTAAAATATATCTTTTAATATATTCTGAGATAATGACTGAAATCCTGTAGATTTATTTTAGATTTTTCCCCATTTTAAAGTCATAATACAAGCAATATAGTTCCATGGTTATAGTTCGATATTACTTGTCATAATAATATGCATGATTTTTTTCTTTTCAGATTATGGTTATCAGGGCAGCAATGACTATTTTATAAAACATATTTCTCCAAATGTAAAGTATATCATTGGACTGGGCACGGTGGCTTACGCCTATAATCCTAGCACTCTGGGAGGCCTAGGTGGGAGGATCATCTGAGCTCATGAGTTCAAGACCAGCCTGAGCAAGAGCAAGACCCTGTCTCTACTAAAAATAGAAAGAAATTAGCTGGACAACTAAAAATATATAGAAAAAATTAGCCGGGCATGGTGGCGCATGCCTGTAGTCCCAGCTACTCAGGAGGATGAGGCAGAAGGATCGCTTGAGCCCAGGAGTTTGAGGTTGCTGTGAGCTAGGCTGACACCATGGCACTCTAGCCTGAGCAACAGAGCAAGACTCTGTCTCAAAACAAAAAAATAAACAACAAAAGAAAACACCTGGAGGGAAGGGAATTCTGGACGGAGGGGGCAAGGATGAGTAACAAGGCCTACATTTTAAAGTACTCAGTGGCTCCTGGTATGAGAACATGAAGTGGTGTTTAGCTTTAGGGCTTGAAACTGTGTTTCTCAAACCCCCAATTCCCAAAATGCTCCTGAGAGTCTCTGCTTTTCGAGAAGATGATTATGTTATTTAAGATGAATTGGGTCATTAGGGTCTCAGCAGCTCCATTTTGGCAACCCCAGAATAGTTTTGAGAAGCAGAACAAATTTATCTTCAGGCCAGAGAAGGTGAAATTTATTGGAATTTAACATTTCAAGCCAGATCTATAGATGTGCATGTGGCAACCCATGGACAGCTACATCATCTGGCAGCCTAGTAACCATCATCTGGCAGCAGGGAAGAGAAGCCCCACACACTCAGACATCAGCAATGATGTAGGTCAGATTCTCTTTCTTTCAGGTACTCCTGAAGGGAAAAATAGAACTGTTCATGAAAGGAAAATCTGGCTCCAAGCTAACTGAGTAGATTGTATAAGAGCATTGGAATCTAAAGCGCTCTGCAAAAGTAACATGTAGGATTTGGTATTTTCTGAGGTTTCAGACATCCACAGGGAGTCTTGGAACATATTCCCCACAGCTAAGGGGGGTACCTACTTGCTAAGAAATCCTCAATTATTTCTATGCCACTCTATGCAGTTTTTTATCATTATTATATCACTTGATTCTCTCCACTAACCAGAGAAGCAGGGGAGAGCTCATTATGTTATTCCCAATTTACGAGGAAGGAAACAAGCCCAGATACTTAATTAGCTTTCTTTTAGCTAACACAGAAAGTAAATGATATGTCTTGAAGAGGAATCTAGGTTTTGTTCAAACTTAGTTTAGTGGGGTTTTTCCCATTATTTTAAAGGAGATTTTGGAGAAGTTGCTTTGTTGCTCTGTGCCTCAATATCCTGTTTGGTATTACGGGTATTAGAACTTATAAACCATTAGAATGGTGCAAAAGTGAAATGTAATTTTACATAGATATATGTATGTCTGTGTGTGTGTGTGTGTGTGTGTGTGTGTGTGTGTGTGTGTGTGATGCTATGCACAGTGCCTGTACTGCAATAAGTTAGCAATAACCATTACAAATAAGACCACGGAATAATGAAATTGATTCATTTGGAGCACACAGAGAAATGACTGCCTGTTAAAGTTACACTCCCTTATAACAGCTAACATGTTTAAAATGTAAAAGCTTTTTCTAAGAGCTTTATGACCATTAATTAGTTGCTTTCATTGTTGGAACGAAATATAAAAAGTTAGTACTATTTTAATATGCACAGTACAATTGTTGAAATAAAGTGGAGAGTAGCTCAGACAACATAGCTTGCAGAATATTAGTGGTAAATATGGGAGTAAACTCACGCAGGCTATTGCAAAAGCCTGTGCATTTGACCTGTTCTGTCTTCTTGTGTGGGATAAATGTGTATACATAATTGTTTACTAAAGTAGCAGCTTAGGACAATTTGATCAATAACTATATTTATTTATATTTTGAGCTATGGAATGAAGTTATGACTATGTTTTATGTATACTTTAGAGACATAAACTTTGAAAATTCTATGGAAATCTACTGATAAGCATGAACTTCAAGGCTTTCTTAACTTGAATAATCAAGTATTAGTATCTACTTATGTTTCATCATCCTAGTTGAAGGTATCTCTTATCTGTGACGATACATGTAAAATTATTATACCCACTTCTTAGATCACGAAATGTTGTCAAATTCTTGAGCTGTGTATACCAGATACATTACACTAAAATCTAGGTATTTCTCTACTTTCGTCACTGTTTCTCTAAGATTAGCTTTAAATGGACTGCAGGAGCACTTTGGATTTAAAAAAATTAATCACAAAATGGCAGATTTAAATTCAAGGACTAATCATAGAGCATATTTTAAAAATATATGACTATATAAACCGAAAGTGATGATTAAAATGATATCAGCCCCATATGCCACCCATGTAAATAAATGTTATTTTTCATGTATCTTACTTTTTAACACCGGTTGTTGAATCCACTTATTTATTTTTCCTCAGTCATAAGAATCACAGAACATTCTAAGAATACTGATCCTAAGTCAAAGGTCCACTTAGTCTTGGTGTAGGAAGAGATGCATCCTACCTGTTCTGGCCTCGTGGAAGCTTGCTTAAATCCAGCTTCCCTTGCTTGTCTTATAAAACTCCATGGCTCTATGTACTCCAATAGAGAAATTCCATTTTCACCAGTGGATGAATTTAGATCTATAGATTGCAGTTCATCAGATTTCCCTTGGAGAAGAGAAGAGACACAGCCAGATGAGAGCATGGGCATATGGTAAATAGCTTGTGGAAATGGTCCAATTACTCCACAGCTTGTGTAATTTATGTTCTAAATGATGATGACAATGAGGAAAGGGAGTAGGAGAAGGTACAGAGACGTATTTAAGATGATTATTGGATTTATATTGTTTATTAAATGGCAATGATTAAAAACCTATTTTCCAAGAATGCTAAATTGAATTTAGAAGCATTAGGTCATTTATAAACTTTGATTATATCGAAAGAGTTGCTACTCCTGAAGATGTGAAATTAGATATGAATTATGCCTTCATATCTGGTAACCTGGGGAACAGTACAGTGTTTAGAACATAATGGACAAAATCAATGTATTATACGAGGAAAGGAAAAATCCTTTCTCTGAATTCAAATAATAGTCTCAATACAAAATTTTGTTAGTCTAAAATTGGCTGCCAAAGTTTCTACTACATCTTCTGGCTGAAACCATTTCAGTGTTGAGTGGCCATGGCAAAATATGCATTTCAAAGCTAAAGTAATATGCATCCCTGTATGACTCTACAGTGGAGTCTCTCTTCTCTGAATCCTCCCAGGAAAGGGAAGCTCTCCTTCTATTGTGCATTTTTCTATTATATCTGGGCCTCACTCCTTCCCTATCCCCAAGAAAATGGTGTCTCCAGATCAATGAGGAATTATTAATAGTTTCTACCTATGAAGGATGTACGAGAAGGCAGAAATATAAAATGCATGTAGTATTTTTCAGTTCCATTTGGAAAACATGTGACAATGTTGAATTTTATCAGAGCCCTGTGAGCCTGCAAAACAATGAAGGTTAAGAAGTCCCTCTACCGTTCTGTGTTCCAGGGAATTAGCTTGCTGCAAAGAGGAGCTCCTCTCCATATGACTTGGTATTACTCACAGATGCCCCTTGTTTAACAATGATGAGGCTAGCCATAGACCTTCTAAATTCCCAATTTTTTTTTTGCCTCATAAATGATTAGCTGAACTACTTGATCCAATTGATCAACTGGAACAAAATTCTTGTTAACCAAACTTTGCTTAAGTTTTTCTTCTTCCCCCAGGTCCCTGAACTTGGACTCACCCTCCACCTGAGCTAGCCTACAGCCCCTTTGTAAGAATCCCATCTGAGACTAGTCTGACCTCAAGGTGAAGCATTCTCTAATCTACTATCCCACCATACCTACCAGTCTTTCATCCCACTTCCCTACACCCTTTCTTTCTAGCCTTATTCCCTCCTCCCTATAAAAGAAAAGCTCTTTTTGACTAACCCCGGAGATGTGTGCTGATCTATGGTCAGCTTTCTCTCCATTGCAATAGTCCGTCTCAGCCTTGTAATGATCCTTTCATTCAGTCTCCCCTTATTAAGTACAGATTTGTTTTTTTATTTGACATAGGATTAGTTACTAGACCTGTGGTTAGAGGCCAGCAATTCACTTATTTTTTTTTTTAAGAAAAAAGTCTTAATTCACTACAATTTAATATAAAAGGCCTTCTGAGAACATTTATGGTCTGTGAAACTTCTCATTTTTCAGCCCAGCACTTGTGTTTAAAAAGTAAATTTGATGAATTTTCTTTTGTGTTGCAGTCATTTTCCTTAGCTTTTGGCCGGTAGCCTTATCTGTACAGTAGATATTGCCATTTCTTGTCAGTAATAATTAGACATATAATCAATGTTGTCTCATGGTCCTCTGAAAATTCTCCAGGATACTTCACTGAGAAGATGAGTTTGTAGAAGTGGTAAGTAATGGAATAAAGAAATGTAAAAGTAATGGCTATGATTCCATAGTGACATGATTATTTTTAGAGTTCCTTCAATATATAAGCCTTGGTAGAATTAAAAACAATACAAAAAACGGTCCCTTTCTAAGAAGAAAACCAATTATGCTAAAAAATCAGCACAAACTATAAATAATATTCTATTTTATCATTTTTAAAAGCTATGGCTATAGTGGGTCTTGTGGCATACAGCAGTGTTTCTCAAACAGGCTCTATCCCAATCCTCCTGAATCGGATGCTTTTTTGGTGTGTTCCAATGATCTGGGTTTTCAACAACCTTTATAGATTATTCTTGTGCTAACATTGGTAAACTACTAATAGACCATCATGACATTAATAGAATATCAGAGAGGCAAAGAAACATGCAGTCCACTTTGCATAGATTCTGATGAAATGTATTGATCTTCTCTCCAGTACAATGTATCCAGAAACCTACACATAATTTGACACAAAATTCTGGGACATTCAGAGATCTCTTCAAGGCTGAAGCCAACATACTTGTTAATAAAAAATTAGTTGTTCCCAAGTTAAGAGCACGTGTTTTAGTCTATCCTATATTTATCCCATAGATGAAGAAATGGTAGCCTAGAGAGGTAATATTTTGACCAAGGTCACACATACAGTCTGCATACATTTCAATTATTTAAAAGTCAATTTTGCTTAGGTTCTGGGCAAGCAGAAGAAATGATTTTCAAATAACTTATTCGAAGATAACTTTTCTCTCTAGTGCAAACATAGAAATCACAATCAGTAAATTCAGTTTGTGAATAAATTAATTTTTTCCCCTTGATATCATTCTTATTTATGGAGCCACTTACTACTGACTTTGAAGCCAGTGGATTTAATTCTGTTTGTTACATTGCATTTTAGTCCCAATATAAAATGCACTGACTCCTGATGAAAATTTTATTTTATTTTCTGAGTGTAGTAGGAATTAATACATGCTAAATTCCATTTTCTGGAATTAGAAAGCAAAAATGGGAATTATAATTCCAGGCATTTCCTTATAATCGTATATTTTTTTTACCCTAACACTTTCACATAACTATTTCTCTTACTTTTTACAGAATTCAGTTTATTAAAAGCATTTGCACTTTAAAAATATATTGGCAAAATATCCTCTTAGTCATCTGAGGGAAACAATTTAAAAATACAGGAGGAAGAAAAAAATGTAATGACTTATCTAAATGGGGACAATGTATGAACAGACATGGAGGAAACTTCAAAAGAAGGTAGCCAGTGTGGGGCACACCAGTGAATCAGAGAAAGCACTAGATAGAGTTACTACTGTGGAGAGCGATATAGGGAGAGAGAGAAAACAAACAAATAGGCAAATTGGAGGAACAATGTACACAAAGCAGACATTTCCACCTTGCACTGCAGTTTCCTCTATCATTATTTGGTTGGGAGAGCCTCACATGCCTCTGTTTTCCCATAAATTACTTTAAATTATGTTCCAAATTTAAATTATGCTAAATTTTGGTAGTAACTGTGTACACCTGTGCTTCACTGTTGGATGTTCCTGCTCTGATGTACTTTATAAGCATTTACAGCTTTAATGAGGCTGTTTATTTGTAATTGGTCCCTATAGGAACCCACTGCTGCATTTCATCCAATTTGAGTTATTTTCAGTTATTCTCTAGAGAAGCCATTTGAAATAAACTATAAGAAGTTGCTTGTGATCATGGAGAAAGATGGTTCATATCAGACATTTGAAAATGACGGATCAATGACCTTCCTCTAATCCTGCCTTCAAAGTTTCACAGTTGTTATTTCCCATGTTGCTACTTTCTCTCTTAATTGGCCACCTCCAGTCCAAGAACAAAACAGGCAAGTTTGGGAGCTCCAAGTCAAGAACAACCAAGTTATTATCTTTTACCTCAATTCCTCAACATTAGATGTTGGGCAAGTCAATCTCTATACACCTCAGTCGAGTTATCTGTTAAACAGGGACACAATTAGACCTTGCTACCTCACGTGACTGTTGTGAGGGTGCAATGAGATAAGGGAGGTTAAAAGAGCTTTGTATTTTGGAAATGGATATGCAAACATGTTTAAAATCCAAGCATGTTTTGGTTTTTCAAGGGTGCTCAGTATTCCTTACCTTTTTTAAGTACACACAGACCAACTTGCTCAAGCATATCAAAGCTGTGGACTCTGACTGCCTTAGACTTTGTCTTTCTCTCTGTCCTCTGATAAGCACAAGTTCTTCTTTGGGGCCAGTGATAAAATTTTCTCCTGTGTTTGTTCTGTTATGAGACTATACTGTGGTCCTCTCATGGGGCTACTTCGATTCTTATTTTATTTTCTTGGCTGTCCTTCTTTAGATAATACTCTTTAATGTGATTGTCATGGTCATACATTTTCAAATTTGTACTCTAATTTGCTTGCCTTTTAATTTTCTTCTGACCATTCCATTAAATTTTCTTCCAAAATGAGCTCTTTATTTTGTTTCTTTGTTTTTGCTTACCTATATTTCTTGCTTCCTTCCTTTATTTCTCTTTCCTCCTGTCTTTTTTACGAGCAAAGTCTTTATCACAGACAGCATGTTGCGGTGCTATATTTTTCATTTGCTTATATTAAGGGCAGCCAGTCTTCTACTTATTCTATTTTGTAAGTAAATTTTTCTTTACAACAAGTAATTCCCAACTCATAGGGAACTGTTTGTCTTCCCTCTGAGCTACAGTTAGAGGGGTATTTTATTCTGTTTTTGTAGTTTGAGAGTGTGGAAGAATCTCAATTGAGTCTTTTGTGCTTTCTTTTAAGATTCTGGCAAACGGCCTATATCAGGATTTAAGATACCCATTTCCATGAGGAGAATAACTTGGGGCTTTTAATCATTACCACATTTTTGCAAGAAACACTGGCAAATGTCAAAAGTTGACGCTTTTCTTGCTTCTGCTGAAATCCTGTGGCAAGTATAAAAGCTCCTACATGAAATAAATTATGTTTGAATTTTCCCCAGAGCATCTACTTATTCTCTTAGTCCACTTCTCTCCAAATTCAAGTGTAATCATGATAATCCTCATGGGTGTGTCACTCAGTCATTCATCTTCTTTCTTTCTTAGTACTAATCCTGGGGATGGTGTGTGTGTGTGTGTGTGTGTGTGTGTGTGTGTGTTTGTGTGTTGGGCATGGTGTGGAGGCTGAGCTAATATACCAGAATCTTTATTTATTTTTTGGAAGTGAGGTTGTATCCTTTTCTTTTTGGCTATGACTAGAAATTCCTCCCTTTTACGATGTGTTGCTCTTTACTCATTTTATTAGGCATTAGGGGCAATAATTCTATGATCTGAGTTTCCTCCATCATCTTTTTCGCTCTGCAGTGTATTTCTTGTCTTTTTTGTATGAACTCATTGATCTTTTACTCCTTTAATAACTTCTCTAGTAGAATTCTGTGACTTCCCTCTGACCTCACAGAGAGCTTTCCAGCTATAGAAACAGGGAAAGCATTGTGTGTTCTTTTGCTGGTGTGCACAATCATTTCATACTCTCCTTTTAAGTACATGCTAAAATAGTCCACAAAGGTGGAAGCTCTGATATTGGCGGGGGTTTGGTAAGGAGTGTCTCTGGCATCCTGAGATATAAACGGGATGGGAAGCTAAATATAAATTTAGAATAACAAAAGAGAAGAGTTTCTTCTTCTTTACACTTGGGGAAAATGAATTATTAAGACCTCATCAGAGACAAAAAGAGACATGTTACTAAGCATGTTAGTAAATCAAACATTTTCTTTCGTTTATTTTTGAATAATATGGAAACAAAATCTTCTAGGTAAATATGTAAAAACAATGCAGGCAGTTTAGAAAGAGGGATCTTTTGGCATCTAGAATCTATTTCCATTCTAAATTCAATTTGGAGTACCACCTCATGTCAAGTGAGACAGGCTCTCTAATATTTAAAACAAAAGGGAAAAGAAAATCAATATCCCAGCATGAAAAGGTGTCTAGCTATGGTGCTTGCGTTTACCTTTAGACATGATGAGAGGCCTTCATTGTCTTCTTTGTAATCTGCATCTTCTTTCGATTTCCTAAGAAATGTTGATTCTATAAGAGAAAAATTTCATTTCTTAAAAACAAAACTTCATGCAGGTGTTTTTTTTTTTAAACCCTGTCAGGTTGACAAGTGCTACAAAATAATGAACTTTTCATCTATTACACATTCTTTCTCCTTCTCTGCATAACAATAGATTGATGTCATGGAGGGAGGGGTTGAATAATAGAGACAAAGTAGATGCGTTTAACATTGTTAACATTGTTCTCTGAGGAGTGACTATGTATGTAACTGAGAACAACATTTCGCTCTCCAAAAATATGACTGGCAAAGGGGCAGAATGTCACCCAGAGGGCAATTAATCAGCAAGAATGATTCTCGAGTGATTTTTTTTGTACTTGGATAAATTCCTTAATATTCTTAACCAAATGGATTTCTTGATAAAATCTCAGTAACATCCCTTTATTATGTGAAACGTATCAACTTTAATCTTTTTAAATGTGCTATAATGCATGTGTAGAGTTGCTGCTCCCGTCTCTGGGTGACAGCTGAACATGAAGGCTGCCTCCGTGGTAGATAATAACATTTATGGCAGCAAGAAGATCGAAAATGGATGGAACACAGTTTAACAGGACTTTTAAGTATCCAAAATACTGAGAAAAAAATGTTTGCAGGATGTTTTTTTAGTTATCCAGATTTCACCCCCAGGGTCAACCAATTTCGTAGATGCAGAAACATATACTTTGACTATACAATTCAGCATAGAAATATTCTTTATAATATATACAATACATTGCATTATACTTCTGAGGAAAAAAGGGCTTTTACTTATTTTGAAGAGAAATTTAATGAAATATTTGAAGAAATGGCATGTAAGGAGAGAATAATTCAATAGTTCTTGGGAGTATTGTGGTTGTGCGAGGCTGGAGACTCTTTGGAAGGCCATACATTTAGGGGAATCAACTGCTCTTCCACCGGAGGAAGATGGATGGATGCAGGATGCTTGGCAGTGGCCTAAGGGAAATGTCAGGGCTATATTTCTCTCTTTTATTCCCTTAAGGGAATGAACCATTAGAATTGGAATTCATAAGATACTGTATCTATTGTCTCTTTCCTTTCTCCACTTTATACACAGCCTCAGGAGGGAAGAATGTATCCTCTCTCCTCTCTCTCACTCACTCTGTCCATCTATTTCTTTACCATCTATCATCTATTTACTTATAACAGCAATCAAAGCTATTTTGAAAGTCCTTGTCTTGATTGTGGTTAGTAAAGACTGCTCAGATTTTGTTTTCAGCAGCACCTTCAACTTGTTCACTTAAGACATTCTATTCTTCTTCTCAGTGGACAGTTGTTCATTACATCGGGTGATCATCTGGGGTCTCATGTTTGACATTATTATCAGAAATTCATTATGTAAGTAGAGTCAAAACAAAATTAATTCTGGTGACATGCAAATGGGGAAAGTATGGGAGTTGAAGCCAGTACAACTAAGAAAACAAATACATTGTTCTGGAAATTGTTATTTCTTACTCATATTCTGTATTATATATATATAATATATATAACCTATTTCTCCAAGTATTTCAAGTGTACATGATTGTCTTTTAAAGAATTGAAGAGTAATGATAATTGTCATTTATGAAATGCTTAATAGTTGGGCCTATAGTAGGTGCCTGATATAAATCATCTCTAATCTTTACGAAAAAAAAAAAAAAAAACCAGGGAGCCATTTTACAAAGAGGAAGATGAGATTTAGAGAAGTATCTCAGCAAAGTCCAAACAATTAAGTGGTAGTCCTAGAATTCAAACCTACACGTAGCAGTCACCTAATCAATTCTTTCTGTGCTCTGTTCTTCATCCCAAACAGATTATAAATTCTCTGGGGGTAGTAACTTTGCCTCAAATCTGGGGCCATCCTTATCTAATCTCTTAAAATTTTATCTGAAGTCATTTACTTGTTAATGACTTATAAAAGGATTATTATGTGCCAGGCACTGTTCTCAGTAGTTTATAATTTGTAACTCATTGAATTCTTATGACAACCATATGAGGTAGGTATTGTTACCATCCAAATCTTCGGATGAAGACGCCCAGGCACAGAGAAGTTAAGACACTTGCTTGGATATTATGAGTGCCTCTAGAAAGCAGAGCCTGGGATGTAGGCTTGTATGCATGTAGTTTATGAAGGAACCAAACTCAGGAATGAGGACAATGAAAAAATATGGCAGGAAATCCAAAATCAAAATGCATTACTTATCTGGGTGCTATGGCTCATGCTTGTAATCCCTGCACTTTGGGAGGGCAAGGTGGGAGGATCACTTGAGGGCAGGAGTTCAAGACCAGCCCGGGTAACATAATGAGACATTGTCTCTACAAAAAAATTTTAAAATTTGCTGAGCACGGTGGCCTGCACCTGTAATACCAGTTACACAGGAGGCTGAGGTGAGAGGATCGCTTGAGCCCAGGAGTTCAAGACTGTAGTGAGCTATTATGATACTGTCATGGCACTCCAGCCTGGGTGACAGGAAACTAATAAAACCAAGTATAATTAATGTGCCTGTTATGTATTGACCACCTGTGCTTTTTCTAAGCCCGGGTCAGCAATGTGGCGTGCTTGCATAAGAAGCAAGCACCATTACTGAGATTCAGAAATAAACTTAGGGCACTTAGGCATGGTCACGTCTTAATCCTTTGAAAATTTTCTATTCATGCCAGAAAAATGCAGGCCATCATTTCAAGTGTATTTATAGTTATGTACATGGCTTTACCATGGAGACAGCATAGTTTAGTTAAATTAAAAAAAAAAAAGAAAAAATAAACACCCTGAGAGTATTTCCACATATAATATTCAGTATTATTTCTCTATATCAATATCTGCTGCAGTTGTTAAAAAGAGAACAACCCCATTTTCATTATAATAAGAAATCCTTTCCTAAATAATTAATTTGTATTCTGATGTTGGCATACATTGTTGTTATACAGAGCATCATGACATCTATTTAAAGTGAAACACTGCACTGTACCCCATAAACATGCACAGGAATAACCTGGAACCCATAAAGACAAACTGGAATCCAAGAGGAAAACCTAGAACCCATGAGGAGAAACTGAAACTCACATTTTTCTCTAACTGCATTTAATCTCAGTGACTCGGGTGTCTTGAATAAGAAGTCGGTGCTTTCCGCAATGTGCTTAGCCCAGTTAAAGGAGGAAATCTGGTAAAAGCTAGAGAAGCAAAGGGCCCGAGTGCCGTGTCACACCAACAAGGTGAACCGACAGATCAGCAACGATACGGAGATGCCACAGTGGTGCCCAAGACCACTCACCTGCTGCTTCACTTCTGCCTACTTTGGAAAATTTTTCTTGCAGCCGATGTTAACATAGAACCATAGAGAGAAGAGAATTCTAGGAAAGGTTATTATTCATTTTCTTTGGGTATATTCCCAGAAGAGAGATTTTGGGGTCATATGATGGTTCTATTTTTAATTTTTTGAGAAAACTTCATGCTGTTTTCCATAATGGCAGTACTAATTTACAATCCCACTAACAGTGTATAAGGGTTTCCTTTTATCCACTCCCTCATCAACATTTGTTGTCTCTTGTCTTTTTGATAACAGTCATCTTAAATGTGTGAGATGATATCGCATTGTGGTTTTGATTTGCATTTTCCTGAAGATTAGTGAGGCTGAGCACCTTTTCATATACCTATTAGCCATTTTCATGTATTCTCTGGAGAAATGCCTGTTCAAAGTCCTTTGCTCATTTTTTAATCAGGTTTTTGCTTTTGTTTCTTTGTTTTTGTTTTGCTAATGAGTTGTGTGAGTTCCTTATATATTTTGGATATTAATTCTTTTGGTATTTTTTCACAGCAATTTTAAAAATTCACAGTAATTTTAAAAGTTTCTAAAATTTACATGGGACCACAAAAGACCCCAAATAGCCAATGTAATTTTGAAAAAGAAAAAGAAAATTGGAAGCATCACATTTCTTGATCTCAAATTATATTACAAAGCTATAGTGATCAAAGTGGTATGGTGCTGACATAAAAACCGATGCATAGACCAATGATACAGAATAGAGAGACCAGGAATGGATCCAAGCATATGCAGTCAACTAATTTACAACAAGAGCACCAAGAAGACACAAAAGGGAAAGGATAATATCTTCAATAAATGATGCTGAGAAAACTGAATATCTATAACATATACAAAAGAATAAAATTGGATTCTCATGTTACACCATCCACAAACAAAACCTCAAAATAGATTAAAGCCTTAAATGTAAGACCTGAAACCATACAATTTCTAGAAAAAAACAAAGAATAAAATTTCCTTGACATTGGCCTTGGCAATAATTTTTTGAATATCACACCAAAAGCTCAGGCAACAAAACCAAAAATGAACAAGTGGGACTACATCAAATTAAAAGTAAAGTAAACATAGCAAAGAAAGCAATCAACAAAACAAAAAGGGAGCCTACAGATTGGGAGAAAACATTTTTTAGTTTAAGAAATTTATTTTTTATTCTTTAAGTTGTCTTTTCTTTTCTAATAGTCTTTTTTAAAAATATTTCTTTCCTTTAAACTTTTTAATAATTTCAGATGTCCCATTGTATGATTTGTTTCCGATTGTCAACTATTTTCTGGAGTTTTCTAGAGGTTGTTAATTGCTCTTTATTGTGTCTACTGACACTCCTGTGTGGTAAAACTTTGTAAAATTTTTAATTTTGAAATGGGAACTGTTCTTAGATATTTTTCAGTGGAAATCTTGTGATGGGGTTCAGGATATGCTATCCCAAAATATGGTACCTTGGCGTATTGAACATTGTAAGCTGGAGAAATTGGAGAAACAAATGACGGGTGCAGGAAGAAGTCTTTGACCTTTCTTCCCTTGGCCTTCTCCCCTGGACCAGTTCATAAGACCCTCGTGTGAGAGATTCCCTCCCTGTGCCCTAAGGAACTGAGCATCCTGTCTGTAAAGACGGAAGGATGCCAAGAGGAATCCAAATGAACAACTGTTGCTAAGTTTCCCCCAGTTTATTACTCTTAGCTCATACCCTCTTTGTCCTATCATATTTTTCGATGACTGTCAACTTTTCATCAAACCTAGTATAAAAACACTCAGGTTTAACCATTTTTGGGGGGATTTATTTCCATATGAAGGCTCTCATCTCAGGTAAAACTTACAAATTTTTATACTTTTCTCCTGTCAATCTGTCTTTTGTAACAAAGACCTACCCAATAACCAAAAAAAGATAAAAGAAAAGTATATTTTCATACATAATCAGTGCATTAATACTAGCATCCTCACTAAATTTTACTGTTAAGACTTAAAGTATTTACATGTGTGAGAATGTGAATACATGATTACTTTTGTCAAGCATGGACCATATAATTCAATAATAAAAAGAAAAATATTTTTAGATCTAGATACTATTAATGTTATGTGATTTAACAACTAAGCCATCTTAAATTAAGTATTTACTATAAATAAAATTTTATAACATTTAAGAATTTTTAGCATTTTGGTATGTATACTTTTAAATTTTAATGGATTTTATTTATTATGCTTTGATAGATTTTTAGTTAGAACACAAATCCTTTTTAACTTGAGTTGAGTGCATTAGTCTTGGTAAATTATTTAATATTTCTGAGAAATTACCTTGAGTTCTTTTCTGGAACACAGTTAAGTTACTTAGAAGTAATTTGATGATCTTTTTAAGAGTTAATTTAAGTTTGTAAGACATATTAACAACAACATTTAGTATAGGGTGAATTTGGCCCCACTACTGAGGCAATACTCTTCTGAGGACTCGATTTCATACCCCATGTGTTGGAAGGTTTTTCCACTCTGACTCATGTGTACGGAAACAAATCTCAGTCCTTTGTGAATTCTGGAGTTTGTTATTCCTGATCGTTTCTGGTGCTCTTTCCCTGGCCTTGTGTAGTTTCCTCATTGAAAACTCTTTCCAGAAAATAAGCATAGACAGTTATAAGGCTCACCTTATTTTTTGACTTTCTTACCAACATCAGGTTCCTGCTCTATCTGTAATCTGATATCTGAAAAGTAATATTTCTTATATTTTTCCATTTTCTTTAGGTGTTTAGAGTAGGCCAAATTTAGGTGGGAAGGAGAATTCAATCCCTGTTTATGCATTATGACCTGGAAAGAAATGGCAAGCAGATCTGAGATACTAAATCTTGCTATTATGTGTACCTAGGCTATTTAAAACTCCATGTGGGGGTTGGGGGGAGGGGATGGGTGTATACCTACACAATGAGTGCGATGCGCACTGTCTGGGGAATGGACATACTTGAAGCTCTGACTAGGGGGGGTGGGGGGCCTGGGCAATATACATAACCTAAACTTTTGTACCCCCATAATAAGCTGAAATAAAAAATAAAGCAAGACACAATATGTTCAAAGGAGCAAACAACAACAACAACAACAACAACAACAACAACAAACTCTGGTTCCCACTACCTTTAATAGAATGCAATCTTCACGAGGGCAGGAACTTTGTACGGTTTGCTTACTGCTATGTATCAAGACACTCTAACAGATTCTAACACATAGTAGGTGTTCAGTGAGTAAAATTGAATATATTTTACATGTGAGTCTCAAATACACTTATTTTTGTTTTATTTTTAAAATTTTTCACTTTCTGCCAAATAACATGCATTAATTATATCTTCTCAAATTTATCCTGCCCCAAAGTCACAGCATTTAAAATATATAAATTATCAGATGTTGTCAGACTATTTAGTTAATTTCAAAATCTTATCTCTAATAACCTTCATTTAAATTTACCTATCCTCTTTTAATATTTCTTAACAAATTCAATAAAATTTTGCTTACTAAGCCACAAAGTCACAGGTGTATCAAACTAGCTGTGCTCACAAACTTGTAATACCTTCTCCTCTGAGATGAGAAGCAGGAATTATTATTCTTTCATTTTCAGTTCCTAGTTTCATCTCAGTGGCTAAAATTGCTTGGTATAAACATGTCTCAATTTGATGTTATTTCTGCACTTCGGTGGAAAAAACAAACAAGCAAACAAAAATAAAATGAAGTGCAGAGAGAAATCTCTGTTTCTTATTATTTCAGAAAATTGCCCAATGAAAAAGCTATTTTTATTATTGATCAGAAAACTCCACTTAGCCAGAAGATTTAAAAATCATAAGAATATCTTCTATTATCTGAGTTGTAGAGACAAAAAAAATACAAACCAACCAAATCTCCTTGGGAAGTAATTATTCCATTAACTAGGAAAATCATCCGGGGAAAGAATTTCTGATCCATAATATATTTTTTAAAACATATATCTTTATAAATTTTCTGGTAATTGAATGTGATTCTCTGGTATTATACTGAGTATATTCTTATTAGAGTAATTATTTTTATGACTACCAGTAAAAAACGAGCAAATTTGACATTAGACAATGGAAATTTTGAAATGATCTTCAGATGCTTTATTTCTAATATAGATAAAATAAAATTCCTATTGCCTCTTTCTGAAATTTTTGAAGTGTTTATTCTTAAAATTTAGAAAGAACATCATTTGGCCGTCCTAAGAATAATGCAAAATCTTCCTTTCCTATTTCATGATTATCAATTAGAATGTTCGTTGTCAGTCTTACTATGCTTACATAGTAACTCCAAGTTAAGAAATAAAATGAATAATTCTTTATCATCATGGATAAATCCAAGTTTCAGGCAATTCACATAAAGATATGTTCATAGTAAAGACAGATGATTTGTTCACAGTCACTGAGTTAAGGACAATATAAAATATTTATTAAGTACTGTAAGTTTTTATTTGTTTAAAAATATATATGTTTTCTTGAATTGTGAAAAGTTCTTGACTGAGCAAAGACATGTAAAATAAACAACACTGAAAACATAAACATTGATATGTATTGAAACTACAGACATCCTGTCATTGAGCTTGGGCCCAATATAGATTAAAAATAAATGTAGATACTTCCTAAGTGTCCATATATTTTTGTGAGGTGAACTATTTGATCCTGTTTGGTCAACTGGAAAGTTAGAATTTGAACATCCAGGTGAGTTCTCATTGTCCACCACTGCAGAGGCAGGTGGGTGAGTGAGCCTGGACGGGCCTGGGCTAGGTAAGCCTGCCCTCAGTCTCCGCAAATGCTGGTAAAGTCGCTGTCTTGGTGGGGGTCAAAGGTCCACTCCCAGGCATACAGAATCCTTTAAAGTCACTATCTTGTTCATCACAATCACTGAACACAGTCAGAGGCTAGAGGTTGTGCCAGGCATGCACAACAATGTCTTTAATCATTGTGTTCCAAGTGTTGGCAACAGCACATACAGCATCCTTCATGCTAAACTCCTTTTGAAAACCTTCCTACCCACATGTCTGTCCACTGCTGCTAGCATGCTGTTCATGAAAATGTTGTTATATTTACCGTTCATTGATCTAAGTATACCCTGGTCACATAGCTGAATTAATAAAGTCACATTTTGGGGAAAGTACACACTTTGGGGAAAGTACATAAAAAGTTTTGATGAGAATTTCAGTTGAAAGATAAGCAGAAAATTTGTCAAGGAATAAGAAAATCTTGTAGTCATCATCTAATCTGGCTTCCCTGCAGGGAGAATGAGCTGCTGATACAAAGTGTTTATGAAACCAATCAGAAAAGGCGTCCCTGGTGATCCATACATTTTCTTAGCATAATGATGGAACGGTAAGAAATTTACTCCCAGAAAACAGGGAAGACACAAGCTTTTGCCTGTCAGAGCAAGTTTACACTTAACGCATGCCTGCTGCATTAGTACATCCCAGCACACTTATTCTGTCCTTGCAATCCTTGATTCCTGTAAGGAATCCTGTAAGGACTATCTCATCAGCTATGGTCAGTGCCTTTCTGTAGCAAAAATGCCGAAACAGTGATATTTCATTGACATTATAGGCTTGTCCTGACATCAGATTTCTATCAGCAGTGACCTTGGCAAACTCCTCAATGAATTTCTCCACTGTTTTGTGACCAGCAGATGCTTTAACACCATAAATCTTCAAAAATTTAGTGCTGGACCTTTTCTTAAAATCTCTGCAACCAGCCTATTGAATATTCATAATTTCCTTCAATTTTCATCTCATTGTGATAGATCTTTGCTTGGTTTACTATCAGTATAACATTAAGTGGCATGTTTTCACTGTGATGCTGATGGATCTACTCTTTCAATACACAGTTTAGATCTTTATTTTTAGCTTTATACCATGTTTTTTCTATTTTTCATTACTTCTGTTCATCATTTGGAGCAGGACTTCAACAGCTTACTCTTCTGTTTCTTCATGTCGTATATGGTCATTCCACCACCATACTCTTTGGTAAGATGTTTCACACTTACACTTCCATCCAGTTTCTACAACAGCTTGACTTTCTGTGCTATAGATAAATACAAATGCTTCTTCTTTTTTATCACTATTACTCATAGGGGTATCTTAAGGCATTTTTGATGTTTTCAACAATATCTTCACACCACAGAACAGAGAATAAGCAAAAAAAAAGAAAAAGAAAAAAAAACCCACAATGAGTAATGCACATAGGTCTTAGCCCTATGTGAAGCATTGTGATGAACCTGCTGTTGATGTGTCATGTGCCATTTTACTACTTTTTTATGGGAGAATCTTTAAACACATGGAAAAGATATATTTAGCTGAAGGAGTTGCTGGGAGAGCCATTTTTTCCCTTAGGGACGCTGAAATAAACTGTGTGTTGTGTACCTACATTTTGACTAGGACTCATCAGATGAGGTCAGGTGTGGACTTTTCCATTTGTGGCACTAAAAGGTTTTGGATTTTGAAGGATTTTGAATTTTAAGATTAGGGATACTCAACCTGTGTGGGGGTGGAGGAATGGGCTCATGTGATTATGCAAGTGGACAAGTCCAAAGATCTATAGGATGAGTCGGCAAGCTGAAGACTCAGTAGAGTCAATAGTTTAGTTCCAGTCTGAGTCCAAATGCCTAAGAACCAGGAGAGCTGATGGTGTGGTCCCTATTTGAAAGTTGGCCAATTCAAGACTCAGGAAGAGCTGATTGAGTTTAAAGACAGAAGAAAAGCCAATATCCCAGTTTGAAGGGAGTCAGGCAGGACCTACTCAAGGAAGGTCAAACTTTTTGTTCTATTCAAGCCTTAAACTGACTGGATACTCCCACTCATATTATATACTTTCTTCAGCCCACCAATTAAATGTTAATTTTATCTAAAAACATCCTAACATTCAGTAATACCCCAAACATTGTCTGACCAACTATCTGGGCACACGGTGTTCCAATCAAGTTGACACATAAAATTAACTATTATAGTATCCAAGTAGAAGTGTGTAGTGACAACCAGTGATAGTAATTCATTTCCTGCCAATTTATATTTGCCATAATAAGCAATGAAGTATCATTGCATAAGTGTTATTCATTCATTTGAAAACATTTATTGATCCTTCATAAATATGATAGAGACTGGAAAGTAACAAAATATATTGTGATACTAGAGTCAATCATGGGATATGACTGGATATGAGTAGGCCAGGAAGAGACTTGCAGGCAGAGGAAATGAATGGCCTGCCAATATCTCTTAGGCAGGCAAACAGCCTGATCAATGAAGAAACAGAAAGAAAGTCAATGTGGTGAAGTATAGTATAGATCACATTCATGATTTGAGTCAATATTCTAAGAAAAATAAAAAGAAATTGACAGCTTTTAAGAAGAAGATTAACATACCTGATTTTCAGTTTCAAAAGACCATTCTAATGTCTATGTGTAAAATAGTGAGACAGGGTCAAAACTGGAGGAAAACTGGAGGAATGAAATACAGTTATAAAAGACAATGGTAATTTGGACAACAGAGATATAGCAAAATGAATTCATGTACAAATAAAAGAAGAATTGAAAGCACTTCACAATTGATTGGCTTTAGGGTAAGAGAAAGGAAAATAATGGTTCTTAGTCTTTTGGTCAAAGAAATTGTGTAGATGGTATTAAAATTTGCTGAGATGTAGAACTTCACAGGAGAAACAGGTAAGAATGAGGGAGATCACAAATGTGCTATTTCAAAAAGTTCCTGTTCACTTTGAGATATTGAAGTATAAGTTCCTTGGGGTAAACATAAATATGTGAATTCACTACTCATAGTGGTTTTGGCTTTGCGCACATGTGTGTGGGCAGGTGGTATTCAATGTCATGGGAATAACTTAGATAACCCGGGAAAAGAATAGAGTTAGAGGAGAAGGGCAGATAGACTGAGCCCTAAGAAATATCAATATGCAAGGAAACCCACACAAATGTGAAGTGACAAAGGCAAAATGAAGAGAAAGATCTAAGCAGGTGGGAAAAAATAATGATAATAACTGCAATAACACCAATAATATAACCTGAAATGTATTGTTAACCACATTCCAGGCCCTTTACTGAGCACTTTCTAGGCATTATCTTACTTAATCCTCACAAAACTATGTGAGATCAGTTTCATTACTGTAACCATTTTACAAGTGGTATAACTGAGATTTCAAGAAGTTAATCATCTTACCTAAAGTCACACCGGAAATCTGACTTTACAACTCTCATACTTAATTACTTAGTGATCCTAATTCCCAAATATTATGAGTGGTTACATTACTTAGGAACATTTTCATTTGTAAAGAATAAATACACAAATTCAAGATAATAGGAGATTCATTTGGAAATGTGTGCATTATACCTTCCAGTGTGGTGGTATCTAGGGACACAAATACACACACACAAAAATGTAATTTTTTCATTTTCTGTCTTTCATCTCTAACCTTCATTATAATAGTGCCCAAAGCAATAAACAAGTGTGCAGAAGGATACAGAAGCCAGAGGCCAAGTTCATGAAGATCTTATTGAAGTATTTTCTCTTTATTATTTGACCCATTCTCCAGGTTTACATCCTCCTTTTCGTAAGTCCATAGAAAAAGAATTGTCTCTTTTGTGGTCACTAAGTCAAAATTATTGGTGTTAGTGCTGATGAAATTCAATCAGTTCATATGCCAACCTATGAATCAATTATTGTTGCTAAGGATTTTGTTGTGTATACTACAATTAGTCAGGCCTTGGCTACATGTCTCCCTGCTAGAACAGGAGTGACCCTCAATTCAACTCCACATAGACTAAAAAGGGCAGAGGATGCTATCATCACTAAGATAGTGTGTGGTAAATTATTAACCACCCTGTTTCTGAGACATCAAGTCAGATGGGAAATTTAAAGTGTCAGTTAGTTTTTGCGAGTGGTGAGAGATACAGATCCTGTTACATTCTTCTGCATGTGACTACCCAATTTTCCCAGCACCATTTATTGAATAGGGATTCTTTTCTCCAGTGTATATTGGTGTCAGCTTTGCCAAAGATCAGTGGCTGTATGTGGATGGTTTTATATCTGGGTTCTCTGTTCTGTTCCATTGGTCTGTGTCTCTATTTTTGTGCCAACATCATGTTTTGGTTACTATAGCCTTCTAGTATAGTTTGAAGTCTGGTAATGTGATGCTTCCCTATCTGTTCCTTTTGCTTAAGATTGCTTTGGCTATTTGGGCTCTTTCCTGGTTCCACGTGAAGTGTAGAATTATGTTTTCTAAATCTGTGAAATACGACGTTGGTGTTTTGATGAGGATTGCATTGAATCTGTAAATCACTTTGGGTAGTATGGAAATTTTAATAGTGTTGATTCTGCTGATCCATGAGCATGAAATGTTTTTCCATTTGTTTATATCCTCTTTATATGCTCAGTGATTTCCTTCCTCAGTGTTTCATAGTTCTCCCTGTAGAGGTCTTTCCCCTCCTTGGTTAAATATATTCTTAGGTATTTTATTTTCTTTGTTGCTAGTACTGAGTCTTTGATTTGATTCTCAGCTTGACTGTTGTCGGTATATAAGAATGCTACTGATTTGTGTACATTGATTTTGTAACCTGAGAATTTGCTGAATTATTTATCAATTCCAGAAGTCTCTTGGCAGAATGTTTGGTGGTTTCTAGATATAAGAGCGTATCAGCAGCAAAGAACAATAGTTTGACCTCCTATTTCCCGGTAGCTGACAACTTTCACAACAGCACATCCAAAAGCAAATCTCAAAGAGAAAATTGTGTGGTTCATCCATAGGTAGAAGAGGAAGAGCCAAACTTTGGAACATTCACTAAGGGATCCTTTGGAAATAGAATGTTAAATATTAACAAGGAATTTAGCCTAATTTAACTTTTTACCTTCTTGTGTTGGAAATGGCAGTTTTCTCAATAGCCCTAAGAAGTATATTTTATACTTTAGCTATATCACATCACATGTCAGTTAAAAACTTTGCTAATTAAACAAATTTCAATAATTGTGTAATCACTTAAAGGCTAATATTTTATTTGATGAATTCATAGCAGCTAGTGTCTGCATCTCTTTTCTAGGACTTTGAATAGCATTTTTCATTTGCCTTTAGTTTACCATTTAAAATGTTACAGATTTGGGCCAGAACTTCAAGTGTTTTCTGTTTAATCTTTATTACTGAGGTCATATGGTATCATTTATGATATATTTGTGTCTTTTAAAAATCACTTGCAATAAAAACTCTTCTAGTATTTGTCTTTTTTTAACTTTTATATTCTGACTTTTATCAAAATGGGATTCTCACATTTTCATTTGGATTTGTTATACCAAGATCAGTCATCTTAGAACTTTCTAGAAAATAAGCATAAAAGTAGAAATTGTTCACAATCAATAAATTTTATTTATGGCTCAATTTTTTGATACTGTCTTCTGATGTAATATCATTGTATCCTGGAATGTCTGTCTGTGGCTCTGGCCACCATTATAGTTAAAGGAACCTGGTGTTCAAACCAGAGACAGGGGGGCTTTGGCATCAGCAGATTCTGTGCTAATAACACATAAGTGGTACATATATGAATACACCATTTAGCAGCTGTAAGGATGGATAAGGAAAGCTCAATACCACTGCCCAAATTATAGCTGTGAGTGAGAATAAATTGGGAAGTGAGGCTCAGGAATAATATGTGAGTTAGTTTCTTGTGGTCCCCCCTGAGCATTTACAGAAAAGTAGAAACTAGGACACAGCTTAATTGACCTTAAGTTATTTTATCTAATTCATACTCATCTATGTCATTGTTGTGATCTAGATCAAAGTCTGATTTGTTATCAGAACTATTTGACAGTTTTCCATGACTTGGCAAAGCAATTAATAATTCTCAACCTCCACACCTTCCGAGCCATGCTCCAAGGCAATGTCCTTAATCCTAGATGCACACTGGAATATACCTGGGAAGCATTTAAAATAATATGATCATCCAGATCCTATCCCTAGAGATCATGATTCAATTAGTCTATAGTTGTATCTAAACACTGATATTTTTAAAAAGCTCTCTGAGGGACTCTAATGCACAGCCAGTGGTGTTAAGAGTCTCTACTCTGTGCATGCAAAACTGTGGTTTCAACTCTGTATATTTTTATGTGCTCAAGAACATATCAATCTGGACTCAAAAATACAAAGTTTGGAAATAATCTTAGAATTTATTAATTTATCCTCCTCAAATAGGAATTTATCTGATTATGTTGCTGATGGGTAATCATCTGGTGTTGGTAAAGTTTCATACCACTACGTTTCTGACAACTCCAAAGTTCTTTCTCAGTCTAAGCCAAAATGTGATTCCTTCTCACTCAGAATTACCTTTGAATTTCTGTTTTTTGGAGAATCTTGGGATCAGAGAATTTTAGTGAGTGCTTTTTCTTACATTTTCAAAATTTCCTGGGAATACTAGTCTCTTTATCCATAGAACATCAATATGAAATATTTTTTCACTTGATATGCATTTTGAATTGTTTTATTACTATTTATAACAAATTTGCTTGTCTTTTTTATTTATAGCAAATATGCTTGTCTTTATTTTTTCTTTTTTGGTTTTAGACAGGTTTGAATATTCTGCCCCTCAAATTGTAGAGGACTAAAATCTTCCCTAAAGGACAACCACTCTTCCAGTTCTGGTTGTGAACTGCAGTTTCATTCAACCAAATTAGAAAATCAAAGCTGAATGTTTAAGTTTCCCCTTTGCCATTAATAAATGAAAATAAATCTATTGAGCATCCATTATATGCTTAGTACATTGATAGTCATCAAGGTATACAGAAGAATAATAATAGAAATAAAGACAACATACATTTATATAGTTTATTATAGAGAACTACAAACTCCTTGCCTTGAAGGAGCTCTAAATTAGCTGTGGAGATAATAATACAAGAAAAAGTAATGTATGATACAAAGCAAACCGTATAACAATTTCTAAGATCAACCACAGGTTCTGTAAGATTTGAAAACATAGAACAATTAATAATAATATGCATTGATGAAATCCCTCAAGAAAGAGGAGAACTTGAGAATGACTTAACTATGTCTTGAAACATTTAGTTACAGCATAGACAGGATAAGGAAGATGTTTTACGTAAGGAAAATGGCATAAGGAAGTGTGTGTGTGTGTGTGTGTGTGTGTGTGTGTGTGTGTGTGGAGAGAGAGAGAGAGAGAGAAAGGAGGAGAGATGGTGAAGGAGAGGGCAAGGGAGGCAGGGGGAGAGAGAGAGAGAAAGAGAGAGAGATTGCTTCTAAATGGAAGCAGAAGGTGTTGACATTAGGAGAAAGTAAAGCTAAGTAAGTAGTATGCAAGTAATATTCCAGAGTGATTAAGAACATCGACTTTGAAGTCAGGTTGATGTGAGTTTAAATGCCTACTCTACACTTACTAGCTATGACTCATCAGAGGCAAGTTATTTAATCTCTGTAAGCCTCAATTTCCTTATTATTAAAATAGGAACAATACTATCCCTACCACGTTCTGGGTAGTAAATGAGATAATCCCTGTCGAGTACTTAACTCAGTGTCTGTGCTAGTAAATATTAGCCAAAATTTAAATGAAGTCAAGTAAAGAAATAATATATTTAATATGGTTGGAAATTAGCTCTCCCTAAAGGCTGCAAAGTAGGGGACCGTAGTTGAGTTAATTTAGTCAGGCAGTAGAATACAGAATAAAGGCAGAGAAAGTGTAGAGTTTGGGAGACCATCAAATAGAATATTTCAGTAATTCATGCTGGAAAAGTAGAGAACACTAGTGGCAGTAGAAATAAAAATGAACGGACAGACAACAAAGATTTTAAAGAAAATGTGCAATATGACTCACCAAGGCTGCCATGGTTCTTTGGAAGTGAAAAGAAGCTGTGGTTAATGTTGAATTTCAAATGGCAGGAAGACATCCGTATAAAAGAGTCTGAAAGATAATTGGAAATAATGGCTGGAGTTTGAAGGGAAGAACAGGAATGAGCTTAGAGAGATGACAACTATCAATATAGAAATAAGAATTGAATTCATAAAATACGATGAGGTCTCTGAGCAAGAAAGTTGTTGAGGCCAGGTGTGGTGGCTCACGCCTGTAGTCCTAGCACTCTGGGAGGCCGAGGCGGGTGGATTACTTTAGCTCGGAGTTTGAGACCAGCCTGAGCAAGAGCGAGACCCCATCTCTATCAAAAAATAGAAAAAAATTAGCCAAGCAACTAAAAATAGAAACAAACAGACAAACAAAAGTAGCTACTCGGGAGGCTGAGGCATGAGGATTGCTTGACCCCAGGAGTTTGAGGTTGCTGTGAGCTAAGTTGATGCCATGGCACTCTAGCCTAGGTGACAGAGTGAGACTCTGTCTCCAAAAAAAAAGAAAGAAAGCTGTTGAGCCTTTGGAAAGAGATTGTGAATGGCCATTCAAGCTATTTGATGGTTGTTGGGTTCCTCCTTTTTTTTCAGGACCTCAGGAGTTATTTGTAACAAAGCTTATTTGGTTATCATTATTCCCATTCACTGCTTTCTTCATGTCTCCTTCTTCTGCATATTTTTCTCTCCCACCATCTTTACTTTCACATTTGCTGGGTTGACATAGGCAGTTTCTTTTAAGCAGAAATGGATGCTATCTATTTTCCTTTGCATTATTCTCATTTTGTCAGTCAAGAATAAAAATTAGCATGGGCCAAACCAAAGACAGAATTGGTTGGACATTTTGTTCCCACTTTTAGCATTCAATTCTAAAAGTATTTTACATTATCAGGCACATATTGAAATTCTAAGCCTTAGTCTTTCAATGGATATATGATTGACAATTGTATTTTCATTGCTTTTTATTGACTTAAATTTTCTTATTTTGTTAAATACTATAACATTAGTTTTGCCTATGATGGGAAACATGGAGGGAAAAAAATTATATGCACTTATTTTTTCCCCCAATGTAAAATGAAATAATCTGGGCTCCAGTGATGGTTAAAGATATAGTTTTCTTTTTTTGGTATGCCATTATCTAATGGACGGAGCTTCTCTTGTCTCATTATCATGCTTTGGATCTGTGGTTGTGTTTAAAGAATGTGACCACTTTTTCTCTGAGCTGTAATTTATACTTTCCAGGTCAGCAAAGCCCCCAAAGATATACTATTTCTCTTGACATTTTTATTGTTTTCCTTTTCTATTCTGCATAGTAATTTCCATGCTATTTAATTTCTTTAGCACAAAGGATATTGGTGACAAAGTAGAAAACAGTGGAAGAATCTGCTTTTTCACCTTGTCCTAGGTGGGCCTTCTGGAACTGTATACTTGATGGTAAATTAATGTTTATGTAGTTACAAAGAGGAAGAAATAGCAACAAAGATAACTAGCAGATGGTGTGCTTCAGAGGCTGTGTGGTTGTTAAGCCAATTTAATGGTTGTTACTTAGGCTCTGGGCCAGATAGGAAGGCTGCATGGTCATTTTTATTACTTAAGTGATGAGAATCACAACCTGCCTGATTCACAGTTGACTTTTGCCAACCTGTACCATGCGCAGCCTAAATTATGGTGTGCCCCGAGTGGTATGTAACAGATGCAAATATGGAGTCATTATGGAAATGAACCTTCACTCTTATTAGCTCATACAAGGTGTTTATGAGGGTCATCACACCTTTCATTTGGCACCTATGAGCGCTCTGACTCTTTGAGAGATGGTGCTAATTAATTTTCAACAGTGATTTTTACTTTATTCACAGACTGGTCTTCTGAAAACCACCCAAATTAATGTGAGAAAAAAACAGAGTTTCTTAAAGATTAAGTAAATGACACGTGGGAATCTAATACTTTCTTAAATGGATAAGAGAAAGGGTGTTTCATACACACACACACACACACACACACACACACACAATCTCCTTATTCAGAACAGCTATTATGGTGGTATTTTCAAAGTTTAGTAGTCAATACATGTGTGTAGATACAAACTCATTACATTTATATTTATGAATATCATTTAAAACTTCTTTTTTTATCTTGGAGAAAAATACAGTCTGGCTTGAACTGTCTTTAGATAGGGATAAACTAATAGTCCAATTCTGTTTCAAGTGAAAATATATATGTTTAGAGGCTTTTACAAAGTAAATCATAACTTGATGGAGCAAATTGATTAATCAGAATAATTAGCAATTGACTATCTGCTAATAACTGGCAGAGATTAATTTTCTGAACTTCAAAGTTATGGAAGCAGGGAATTTTCAAAAATCAAAAGGAAACTAGGCTATTTTATAGATTTTAATTTTTCTCACCACAAAAAATGATAAGTATGTGAGGTAATGCATGTGTTGATGAACTTGATTTAGCCATTCCACAATGGATACATATATCAAAACATCATGCTGTACACCAAATATATACAATTATATTTGTCAATTTAAAAAATAATAAGAAAAGGAAAACTAAACTTTATATTTTGAGCAAGTACACTTTAAAGAGAGTTCTTTTGACAGATATTCTTATGAAATGTAAGGCATTAGAAATGCATGAAAAAATAAGGATTTGGAAGAACAAGTAGGT
Organism: Lemur catta; assembly: GCF_020740605.2. NCBI lineage: Eukaryota > Metazoa > Chordata > Mammalia > Primates > Lemuridae > Lemur > Lemur catta. Next base: position 79,046,111 of record NC_059132.1, on the reverse strand, counting down.
TAACATATCAATTCATATTTTTCTAACAATGTTGAGGGGATTTTTGAATTGTCAACATAATTTAAAATGATGCTTTTCCGAATTTTATTTTCAAGTATTAACTTTGATATTTATACATGAGAAAATGATAAACAACTTTCATTAGTTTTATAATTCCATCAAGAATAAAAGGAATATCTTTATTACAGTGTTCTTTCTTGTAAATAACATAATCTTACCTCATGTAAGATGAAGTGCCATAGTTTCTATCTTTAAGAGGAAAAAAAGTGTAAATTTAATAGTCTTTTTGTAAACAATATTTACAAATAAATGCTGTCTGATTCCAGACAAATCTGTGTTCCATTTTGTATTAATCACCCTATATTTATTTATTAACACTTATTTCTAATATTTTTATAGTGTACAATGTCAATCATAAATCATTTATTCATGATATTGATTTATGGAGGGGAAAGATGAAGTGATGTGGACACAAAGAAATTTTATCAGAGTTATGGGGGACAGAGTTTAGTTGAACGAAGTAGTTTAAACAGTTGAGTTAGTAGTTTAAGATGAAGGTGGATTAATAAAAGAATAAAATTAATTAAATGGGTTTAAAAGATTTAGTATTGAACATTTCAAAGAGTTTCAAGTTTTTATAAAGACTTTACCTGAGGTTGTTCATATTTCATTAAGTTGGAAATATATTTGACAATTTCGACACCTGCTAATTATGATTTTTTGATCACTAGAAAAATAAACATACATAGCCTTGTTTTCCTATTAAAAGGTAGAAATTAAAGTAGATATGATTTGCTTCTATAAAGTTATCCTTTTATGAAAAGACAAATTTTTTATACTTCTCGACATAGAAACTGCCATTTCTGACTTTTCTTCACTTATGTACTTATGAATTCATTCATTTATTCTAGAAATTATTTTTTTGGTACCCTGCCAGCTCTATAAAGTACTTTGGAGCTAGCCAGGGCAACATGAACCAGTGACTTTTAGATGGATCCCATTGTAAAATGCAAACATACAGTATTATCTGCACTATTCTGAATTATCTATTCCCAAATCCAAATATATGGCATATTTTGCAACACAGCTTATTTTTGAGAATTTATAAAGAACTCACACTGCTTAAGGTTGGACATTACCAGTGAGTGCTCTCTTTGAGAATGTAAATTTTCAGATAAAATAATGTAGGCTATATCCAATGATCAAAAATCATGGGCTTCACTGTCCATTTGCCCCAGTATTAAGAGTGAGCTAGAAATAATTTTCTAAGCTAGTCTGGTGTCAAACTTATATTTGTTCTCTTGGCCCACTTCCTGCTGGAATTGAAATAACCACATATCCTGTCCGAGACTCTTGTCAGCCTTCAGCACCTACATAAGGTTACAACTTTTTCCCAGAATTCCTACTTTTTCTAAACTGTGAAAAAGTATTAATATTTCTCTTTAATCATTAAGACATAACCTTTATGTTCCAGCTACTATTTTGAGAATAAAAACTAAGGCTACCAAATTTTATTTTAAGAAATATAATAGGTAATGTGAGATTCAAGTATGCCCAAATTTATATTATTCATTTCATAGGTCACAAGCCATTTGTGGGTCAGGAAATTAATTTAATAGCTCCTGACCAGTTTTTAAATATTGAATGATATTAACAGAGACTAGAAAATGTCAGAGTACCTCTCATTCAGTAAGGGTATAGTTTATTTCATTGTGTGTGTGCATTTATATATACTAATGTATTTTACTATGATTCATATGCTACTTTATGTTTTATCTTTATATTAATCTAGACCATCATTGAACGGTGGGCCTAAAGTCTATGTTCTGGTACCATATAGAAATTATTCTTATGGAATTCTGCTTTGTACTACTGTTATCAGTATACAATAAAAGGTATTTAAAAACAACAGCCCTATGAAATCTATTGTCTGTTTAATGAAGGTAGTGATGATGCTGTTATTGCCTGAATACTTGGACCATAGTCACTACTTTACAAGAATCCATATATTCATTTATTTTCTCTGTTCTAGGAATGGTTGGGATTATTCTTCTGACAAATTTACTACTTTTTTTTTTTTGCATGGACAGTAATCTTGGAACAAAACTTATAGATGTTTTACTAACCAGTTGACAAGATCTTATCCATTAACTTTATACTAATTTCATTTCATAATTTGAACATTTACTTTAATTTTTCTCTGCTTTATTAATTTATTTACTTAAATATTGGCTACTGTTAGAATTTTAAGAATTAGGCATGTGATAAATATATCCATACATAGATACATTGACACATCAACTATAAGGAATAAAAATAGTGTTTAAAATGATGAGGTCATTATAATAATGAGCTCATGTTGGAACTAACACCTTCAGGTGTAGCCTTGAATGCAAGTAATGACAAACTGTATTACCTAAATGTATTGGGTCAGGAAAATTATGTTTATAGACTTAGATACAATCTTTAAGGAATAATAAATACCTGATTTTATAAGGTGCATCCAACATGCAAAAATATTATTATTTAGAGTTTAAAATATGGTTAGCATAAATCTTAAGATTACAGATTCTGTAGCCTGAATTCTTGGATTTGAATTGTTCCCTGTCACTTACTAGCTATGTTACCTAGAGCAAGGCACTCAACCCCACTCTGGCTGAATACCTTATTCTTAAAATGGAGACAATGATAGAAACTAGCTCTTAGAGCTGCTTAGAGGATTGAAGTATTGAGCATCTGCAGTGCTAAGAACACCATTTGGCTCATAGAAATAGCTGACTAAATGTTAGCAATTATTTCTACCCTATCCCTGTCCACGGCCATGATGCCTTTCATAAAAACAATTCTTTTAATGTTTCCTCTTTTCTCTTTCCTTTACAAGTCTCAGATCCTCCTTCTAAGTTCAATGATATAGCTTTAAAGAAATTCAGAAAACCCTGCCATTCAGTTCAGTAAATTGGTTTCCTTAATCTTTTTTTTCTAGTTGTGGGGAACTTCAATGGAGCATTGCTTGTGTTAGAGAAAAAAGAATCTTAGAAAAGTGAGATAAAGAAGTGACAAGAAAAATTTCCAGATGGAAAGAATATAAATTTGCTGTGAAAGTTCTGGCATCACTTTGATTTAAGTACTTCTCTCTATCTTTGGTTTTTAAACTGAAGAAACATTTTATACTTAATAATTCTATTGATATCTCTATTGATCTTTCTTTTTGCCCAAGATAGTTCTCAGAGTACAGTGAAGATGTGTGTATGTGTGATTTCCAGTTTTTGCTAAAACTTACTATTAGAGTGCACACTTTTATGGTATTTAACACACTGACTGCCACACTAGAAAAAAAAATTTTCCTTGGGGCCATGGTGTTTTATTATGAAAATTGAATAAAAACTTTGACAACAAAATGATCCTCTTTAATTTAATGAAAAATGTGTTTTTTTCATTAAATTAAATGTTATTAAATGTTAAATGTTATTTTTTATTGTTTTCTGTGCATGAGTTATATGCAATTAAATTGTCAATATTAATTGTAACAATAAGAACATCAACAAGTAAGATTTTCATGAACCAACTGCAGGGTTTTGTCCAGGGGGCCACCCATCACCTACCATGTATGCTACAGCATGGCAGCCTGAGTTGCCTGCACACCATGTGGCTCCCAAGGTGAAGAGATAGATGTGTGAGTTACGTATGCTCCATGAGGCCCTGGGCCCCAAATTAGCCTGAGTTAAATACAATGGCAGTTAATGTGTTAATGGAGTAAATATGATTTATTCTCTAAAAATATCACTATCTCTTCTATGTATCTACCCCTTATTCTTCCCTTCTGATTTTTTTTATTTCTTTTTTCTTATACTTACTATCAAGATAACAAAGATGCCACTCATCCTCTCTCCTAGCTCTCTCCTATAATATTTTGAGTATATGCGTTAGCTGTGGCCTTGTTCTCAGAAAGTCATTATTGCACTGAATAATAAGCTAAAGGATCACAGTGCTCATCCTCTGTGAAGGAGAAATCAGAAAGTTATGAGATCAAGGTAAGGTGCTGTCTCTGAAAGACAGTAAAGCAATAGCGTATAATAGGAACTTTGTGCTAAGAATGTCCAGGAAAGGTTGTTCCTTTCCTCACGCTATATTCTTCAGAAAAGCAGAACTATTTGTGGTCTCCTGGATATAATGTTTTCTCTCATTGGAAACCCTCTGGTTGCCTGTCTTCTTGTCCCTCAAGTTTTAGCTCAAACACTGCGTTCCTCTCAAAGAAGGTTTTCTTGAAGACCGGAAGGCAAAGTTAGATGGTTATTCTGTGTTCCCATGCTGTGCTTCCACCGCAGCAATGTTATACAGTATTGCAAGTGACTGCCTGTCTGTCCCCTGCCTAAAGTTCCCTAAGAACAGAGTTTCTGTTTTTCATTCATTGTATTCACAGCATCTGTTGAAGTGCTTGGAATGTAATAGATGCTGTTGAATTGCCTGAATTTATGTATTAAAGTGAAATATAATAAATGTGGACCTTTCTTTCCTTTCTGATTAAAGGCAATAAATATTATTGATGGGCATGGAAAAAAATCATTGGATTTTGGGGGGTCTTTATTACATTATCCATTCTTTGGAGCAACATACAACAGTAAATAAAATTAGGAAACTCATCACTATGTATCAAGCGAAATTCAAATGGAAAATGGACTGGTTGGATTGAATAAAGTTCATGAGTACTTACTACTAGTATAGTATAGTCATTTAGTAAAGGTTTTGTCCAATTTAATTAAAATCTAGGTAATGATTAAAAGTTACCGTGTGGATGCCATGATATTAAGTGCAGTTTTTCCTATTAAATGTTCCACAAACTTTTCAGAGAAGAGGATCTGAAACAAAGTAGCAAATAAATTTGGGAAATGCGGTGCACATTATTCCCTGTCGGAGTCTCACAATTTATGTTAGCCTAGTAAAGCCTCTGAAAAGTCTTAAAGGGACATATAACCATTAAAATATATTTCCTAAATGCATTTGACTATATTTACATCCCAGGGATAAGTGTTTCAAGGAAAACAATTTCGATACTACTCATCTAGTGAACAGTTTGCATTATTTTTATGTACATCCTGAGGAAGGAAAGTAGAGGGTTCTGAAGGGGAATGTGGTGCTCTCTTGCAGGTTTTATCCCTTATGTTAGAATATAGTGAAATTAAACTTATAAAAAAATGGTTCATAGGAGCTGTTGCCCTAGAGTTAGACATCTGGGAAAATAAATATAAAAGCAGATCTGAAAGTGTGAAACTAATAAAAGAAGAAAGGGGAAGCATGAACCTAAGAGTGATTGCTTTTAAGGAGGCAATCATTAGATAAAATGGAACTGGAGGAAAAAAATAAAAACAGGGATAAAGAGTGAAATGAACTTGAACTGTAAGATGTTCACCCTTTACTCCAGGTGAAAGTAACAGAGAGGATGAATTCTGCAGCTTTTCTTGACTATATTTATCACCTAGTTTTCCAACCAATACATTCAGATTCATTTCTTTAACCCTTTCACCATAAATGATGAGCAGTCTTGGAGACATGTTAGATCACTATAGTAAGTGATGTTTTAACAAGGCTTGCATCTAAATATCAAGCTATTTTTGAGAACAGCCTTATGACCTTGGTCAGTTATGCCAGATGGAAGTCATAGTATTGAAATCTCTCATTTTAGTGTATATTTTAGGAACATGTGATCTCATAAGTCCTATAAAAGATTTGTAGTCTCAATGTGTATTATTCCAAAGTTATATATTTTATTTATTAGATACAGTATCACATACTAAGCCTCTCTAAAGCACAAATGAGAATATATTTCATTGAAGACATTTTCCAAAAACTATAAGAGAATTTTTGCTTTTATACATACTAATGCTAATGGACAGAGAAGTATTGTTAATTCCTAACATGTATAAAGAACAATAACAATCTAGCAAACAGAGCAGAATTGGGAAACAATGTCAGGGAACTATAGCTGATTATTATAGGATTCTATTATTAAAAACAAAACAAAAACAAGCAAGTAAAAGAATTTTTAACAGCTTTCAAAGAGGGGAATCAGGATGCCAGGATATCCTAAAAATTATAGCCAGAATCTATTGTGATTCTCCAAAGGATTGTCATGAATAGGTCCATTGTTTAGGTACAAAGAACATTAATTTGTTCATTCATTATGATTATTTATTGAGTCCTTATGTGATGATCATCAGGATAGGCACTGAGATTTCTAGAGGCAACCTGGCAAATATGGTTCTGGAACTCGAGAATCTTAGAACCTAATGAAGAATATAGAAAAAAGCAGAAAAATAAAATTTTGTTGAATATATTCAATGACAAGTGTAAGAAATTCTCCTAATGGAGGAGTTCGTGAGTCAGAGAAGGATTTTCAGAGAAATTGACATCTAACTTATGATCCAAGGTATGAGTAGGTGTTAGAAACATTAAGGCGAGAAGCAAAAGTGGATTTAATCAGATAAATGCAAATTGTGTGTATAGCCCTGAAGGAAAGGGATGTCACCGAGGGGGAACAGATGGGAGTACTGAAGACTGAAAACAGAAGATAGGGCACCAAGTTACTGTGGTTGTTCACGAGAAAGATGAGTTGGGATAAACTAGGGGAAAGGCAGGAAAGACAGAATGAGTTTGAAACATATTTAACAATAATAATCATAAAATAGCTAAACTCTATTGAGCACTGCCTGTTAGATGCAGTACTAAATGCTTTTCATGCATTATGATATTTATTCCTCCAAAATTTCTATAAAGTCTATATTAATTAAATGAGGAATTTTATTTAAGATCATTTTTAAAGAAATTTTAAAATTAAGAAATCCAAGCCTTAGAGAAACCCCAGGTCACACAATTCTCAAAGGAGTAGGGATTTTGATCCAGACTGTCTACTCCTAAAGGCCATTCACTTCTTCACCATTTTAGGAGGGAAGCAATTGATACGATATAGGGGATGGAGGAGAAGAAGGGTGAAAGACTGTGCTCAGTTTTCATGTTTGTGTAACTTGGTGGATCATGCCATTCAATGAGAAAGGGAACAAGGGAGGAAGAATAAGGTGGGGAAATACAATGAGTTTAAGGGCAGATATTTCATGTATTACATATTCTTGGGATACACTATACTAGTACAGACATAAGCATAGGTACAATGTAAATGCAACTCAAATACCTGTACACAAGTATAGATTCTCATTAGATAGCTGAAATACAGATCTGGAGTTCAGAAGAGAGAATGTAGCTCTCTTGTAGATTTGGGGATTGTTAGCATAAATAGTAAAGGAATGTAAGAATTTATTTTCATTATTGAGGCCAGAATACTGACATCATATCAAAAAGTGTGCCTTGACTGATGATGGTTATAAGGAATGAACATGTAGTGGGCATGTGAGGCATCTCCAAGTATTTTGATTATGGTCTGCCGTTTAAAAACATGATTTGCAAAACCAAAGAGATGTGCATTTATACATGCATTCATCCATTTAATCATGCATTCATCTGTGATGCATATAAATTAATTTAATAAGCTAATGTAAATGCACAATTCATTCACAAATTCTAGTACATAAGATTATATGGTATAAGAATACATTTCTATTATTGTTTGCTCTCAGATCCAGAACAAATGAGTTGAATTCCCTTCTAGGCCTAGTTCCTTTATAATCATTGATTGGGGAGCAAAGTGACTCACTGAAGCCATGCATGTTGTCACATAGGCTAGCATAATGTAAAAGAAAACTAAGGGTGATAGATATCATAGAGCACTAATGGATGAAGTACCCACAAGAAAAAAGTACTTTTTTTTTACAATGAGACATCTCTGAGAGTTTTATGTAGACTCTTCAAAATGTCATGCCATAGTAAAAAAGTGGTAGACTCAGAAAATGTTTGAACTTCTATTAAGACAGAGGGACAAGCAGGCTATGGTTTCTTTTTAGATCTTGTTGCTATTGCAGAATTTTCTACAGCTATTATTAGATGCTATCATTTACTTGTCTTCTATTTCATTGTATGCCCATAAATAAAACAAGAATTTAAAAATATCCTAAATTACTAAGGACATCAATTCAAACAATTTTCCTGCTATAAATTGAATGACAGTTTTTCTCCACTGACAGATTAGTCTCTTTCACACATTCAAGCTTTATATTATTGTCTTACAGAAGAATCTGAATATAGTATTTGACTTTACTTTTACCCGCCACCGCTAATATCAATGTAATTATTTTCCTTGCTAATATGAGATTTTGCTCAGATTGTATGCACTTATAATTACATACTTAATAATATTATACAAACACACATCTTATGTGAGGGTTCAACATACTCATAACGTTGTTCTATGATAATATGAGCAAAACAAATCAAGACTGACTTACAGATTTTGAAATTGCTTTTCCCAATTGGCTGGGAACCAAATATGTTTGGTTCCTGAAAGTTACCAAGAATATTTCCTTGAATTAAAAAAAAATTCTAAATCGTTCAACAATAATCACAAATCATCACAATTTGTTCAAACACATTTTTCTGTTTGCTTTGGTAATAGTGTTGGGGGAGAGCTCTCACTCAACAGTCCTTCCATGTGGTGGGTTACCTATTAAAGTAGAAATCCTGGTCTTCCCTACCCTCCCACTCATTTATCTATTATCTGATTGGCGACATAGAAAAGGGGAATTGGTTAAAGGTAGCTTAATTTCTTCCTCTTCTTTTGGCTTAGGAGTCTGTGTGGAAGAAGCATACTTCTGTGCTGCTTCTCTATTCTATGCAGTTTATTAAAGAAACAGAACTGAAAACACATGTCTCAACTACAGACTCTGAAAAAGAGAAAGGCCAGAGCTGGCCTACTCATGCCAACCCGTGTAACAATGGATTCAATCAGAATGAGAAAATTCAGAATGTGAAGTTATCTCTGTATTTAAGCCACACTCTAGGATATCTGTTTCATTGGTAAAAAAGATGATATTTTGTCCTACATATGATGACCTTTTTCATTTTTTAAAATTAGTTTAGAGCTTGTGTGGAAAGAAGAATGTTATATATTGAGTCTCCTTAAATTTTACAACAAAGAGTAAAAAAAAATAATGAGAATTTATGAGCATTTATAATATACTCATCACTGCTGTAGGAAAAAATAAAGCACATCATATCTCCTGATCTCAAAGAATTTATAATTTGGGAGAATAAGAGCAGATATGTATGAAACAAATGAAGACTGATGGGTTATGAATTCAGCAAGAATTTTGAGAAAAGTGAAGTAGTTTGACCTGGAGCAATTTTGTATAGTTTTATGGGGCTAACCTAAGTAAAGGTAGCATAAATAAAGAAAAAAAATTTCTCCCAAAAGGTTGGGAGAAATTATAGGATTGCAGTTAATAAGCAGGAAAGACTGTATTTGATTCTGGAGAGATGCATAGCCCCTGCCTGACTGCAAGAAAATAAAGCTTTAATTTCTGGTCAAAGATAATTATCAAATTAGAGAACTACCTTTATTAGGAACATAAAGTGAAAACATGATGTATATATATGTTGTAATCTCTTGTTGGCTGTAATTTGATACACTGTTATATGAATCACCACGCTTTTGCATTATTTGTTTGCATTTGTATTGTGCATGGTTTGACAGTAAATATTTGCTCCTCATAATACCTTTTCAAAAAGACATTTTACCTAGGGCCCCTTTTTAAAATAAGTCTGGTCTGAAGTCCTATGATGAAAATGCACAATGTGCCCACAAGATTATTATCTCTACATCGCTACCAATAGATTTAATGGTATGCATTTCCCCATAATGGAAATATATGATAGTATTGAAGAAAGGGAACCCTTTGAGATTATAGTAATGTTGTTATTTTCAAACTGGAACAAATTCATCCTAATTTTTACACTTTATTGTTTGTTGCACTGAATTGTCTCATTGGTCTTACACTGAGCTACAACATTTTTATTTAAGTAAATTTTAATTTTGATAACTCCAGGCAAGAGCATGTATATGATGAAGTGTTATCAAAGATGACAAGATGGTGATAAATATGAAATTAAAACAGTCTTCCAATTTTGTAGACAGTTTTCTATTATGCTTACTTGGCTCACGGTGCTGTAAGCTCATAGAACAAGTGGCAGCCTAGTTAATCATCAGCATCATGGGGCAATTTGTTATGACAGAACACCATGTGTGCTCATTAAATGCAGTGACTCTTTCATCCCTTTAATCTTGCTTACTTCCTTTTATGATTCTTGTCTACCAAATCTCAACTCTATGCAACAATAGAAAGCAAGAATTAATAGCCATGCCTAACATTATATAAAAGCATTATAGTGATTTTCCTCCATGTAAAATTTAGGAGACAAATAATTTCCCTAAATGACAGTGAAATTATCTGCATTTATCCATCCTGGATTGACATACTATGCATTTATCCACAAGCAGTATGATGTGATGAAGCTATTGGACTATATATTACAAATTTTTACTAAAACTGAATGTTATTACATTAATACTGAGGATTCACTTACAAGGCCTTGTTTCACAGTATTTAGACAAAAACTCAAATATAGATTATAAAATCTAAGAATATGAACTTTTGTATTTTGCAGTATCTGTTCTTTCAAAACTCATAATTTATCTTTGGATTTAGTTTTGACACATTAACCCTTTGATTGAGAAATTTTATAGCTCTCCTTGAACCCCTGGGCATTACAGTTACTTTCTGCATTTTTTTAAGTTACTCCAATGTGGTTGTGAACATGTATAGGGTTAGTGTCAGACAAACCTAGTTATGAATTCTGGCTATGTGAACTTATCTATTTATCCACAGGCAAATTACTTAATCTCTATGAAGTCTTGACAGTCTTCAAAATGACTATTAAAGACTGCAATTTGCACAAAGCTCTAGTACCTAATAGGTCTATACTAAAAAATAATCGCTTATTCAAACACTTTGTGGATATTTATGAGTAAATGATAATTGTGTAGCTGAATGAGAGAAAAATTTTAAAGAATATTTTTCGTGGTTAATAACAGAAAACCAGAAAAATAATAGGTTAAATAAGTATCAGAATTTATTTTTATCTTAATTAAAGGTAGTCCATAATTAGGTACATTAGCATTGGTGCATCAAAAACAAAGATAATATAGTCACAAATAATTATTTTTTAGGACAGAAAAATGTGCTTTTATTTTACAAGCTGAGACACAAAAGCTAATAGGATGATGTCCTAAAAATCACAATAGATTTAATAATTTAAATGAAATGGAAAAATTTCAACAAAAATTAATCATAAAAAACTTTATGAAAAATTAAAAACCTCAATACCTTGTTTAGTAGTCAAAACTCTTGTCATAATGAGAACATAAGGCTCATTTAGCTTCAGTGAGTTCTAACAAACATTCCAATTCTAAAAAAAAGTATATAATTAGTAAAAAAAAAATACGGCATTTTCTAACATATTTTATAAGGGTGGGCTTTTTTATGACAACAAAGTCTGATAATTATGTAAAAATTGAAATTACAGATTATTCTCAGTAATAAGTATTATATATATGTAAGTACCCTAAGCAATATATTTGAAAATTGAATCCATAAATACATAAGTTGTATAATATATTGTGATGATCAACTTTGGTTTATCTATAATGTAAGATAGCACAATATTAGGAGATCAATCATTAAGATCTACTATATTAACTGATTAAAAGAGCAAAGCAAAATTTATGGCCATCTTAAGAGTGACATACAAAGTTTTTGGTAAAAATAAATGTCCTTCATAAATTATAATATTAACCCCAAAATATTAGAGGAAAATGCCTTTCTCTGATAAAGAGAATCAGCCAAAACAACTTATAATATACAACATAATTAAGGGGGAAGTGTTATTGCAACCTATCTCTTTGAAATCTGGAACAAGACAAAGATGCCATTTATTGCCACTTTTATCCAATGCTATATTGGAAGTGTAAAATAAATATCTAACTCTTCAATGCTCAGACATTGATAAAAATCCATAAGCATCAAGACCATCCAGGAAAACATGACCTCATCAAATGAACTAAATAAGGTACCAGTGACCAATTCTGAAGTTATGGAGATAGGTGACCTTTCAGACAAAGAATTCAAAATAGCTGCCCTGAGGAAGCTTAATGAATTTCAAGACCACACAGAGAAGGGATTCAGAAGTCTATCAGAGAAATTTAACAAACAGATTGAAATTAAAAAAAAATCAAGGAGAAATTCTAGAGCTTAAGAATTCAATTGACAAACTAAGAAATGCACTGGAGTCTCTCCATAGCATAATCAACCTAGCAGAAGAAAAATTAGTGAGCTTGAAGATAGGCAATTTGAAAATACACAGTTAGAAGAGAAAAAAGAATAAATGAAAAGGAAGCACAACTAAAATATCTAGAAAATAGATTCAAAAGGGAAAATCTAAGAGTTATTGACCTTAAAGAAGAGGTAGAAATTGGGGTACAAAGTATATTCAAACAAATAATAACAGAGAATTTTCCAGACCTAGAGAAAGATATCAATATTCAGGTACAAGAAGGCCATAGAACACGAAGCAAATTTAACCCAAACAAGACTGTTTCATGGCATTTAATACTCAAGCTCCCAAAAGTCTTAGAGAAAGAAAAGGTCTTGGTGGACATTCTGTTTAAGAAGACTAACTGTGGGTTCCCAATCCCCTCTGGTTTGTAAGACCTCTGTTAAGAAGTCTGCTGTTAGTTTGATGGGTATTCCTCTGAAGGGTAGTTGTTACTTTCTTCTTGCATCTTGTACAATTTTCTCCTTCATTTTGACTTTGGGCAGGTTGATGACTATACATCTTAGAGATGTCGTATTTGCTATGAATCTTCCCAGTGTTTCATGACCATCTTGTATCTGAATATCTGAATCTCTGATGATACCAGGAAAGTTTTCCTCAATAATTCCCTCAAATAGGTTTGTCATGCTTTTTGCTTTTTCTTATTCTCCGTCCATGACATCTGTAGTTCATATATTGGCTCATTTCACATAGTCCCATATTTCTATGAGTGATTGTTCATTCTTCTTTATTGTTTCTTCTGCACCTTTGACTGACTGGGTTAGTTCAAATTCCTTTTTTTTTCAAGCTTTAGGATTCTTTCTTCTACTTGGTCTAGCCTGTTGTTTAAGCTTTCTGCTGTATTTTGTAATTCGCTATATGACTCTTCCATTTCTTTAAGTTCTGTTATATCCTTTCTTATGTTATCTATACCTTTAGTTGAATTTTTTTTGTATTTTTCATTCATGTCCTGATTTTTTTTTAATTTCTTGGTTTTTGGTTTTTAACTTTCTCTTCATTCCCATTCATCTTTTCTGTCATCCATATTCTGAGTTTCATTTCTTACATTCTTATAATTCTTTTTGTTTGGGGTCTGTTGCTGTGGATCTATTGTGATCTTTTGGGCATGTTGAACTATGTTTGTTTTTTCATGTTTCCATGATTCTTTGGCTGGTTTCTTCTCATCTGAAACTTCTCTCAGCTCAGGGGACATACATTTGCAGTGCATCTGTTCTCCTTTGCTGGGATCTTTCATATTTAGTGAGAAGGAGGAAAGGTCCCTAGTTATAGCTTTCGTGTCCTGCTTTGGAGGAGTGACCTGGCTAGAGAGGAGTGGATCCACTGAAAGCCTATAATGCAGTTGTTCTCCTGTGCCATCCCATCCCTCTGTGGTTTTCACAGTCCAAGATGATGCTGGGGGACCTTCATTCAGATTCATTGGTTGTTTACCAGGCCACTGTTGGGAGTTCTTCTTGGGGACTGGGCAAGTCTTTCTCCACAGAGGTGGGTGGTGTGACCTTGTCCAGTACCTGTGTGAGTCACAGGACGTTGGTGAGTGCTTGGATACGTCACAGGACTGCAGCCAGTTATGTTGCAGGTCATGAGACTTTGCTAGGTGCCTGGGCACATTGCAGGAACTTGGCCAGTGCCTGGGTAGGTTTTCAGATGTCAGTGGGCACCTGTGTGGGTTTTATGACCTTGGCAGGTTTCTGGGTGGGTCATGGGACTTTGGCAGGTGCCCAGAGAGGGTGGAGGGCCTTGGATAGTGCCTGGGTGGGTCATGGGACCATGGCCAGCAGCAGGGTGCTTGGTCAGGTTACAGCAACTGGGCCTCCCTTGTCTGACAGGGCGGCGAGATGTCAGCACCCTGCTGGGGAATTGTGGGGGCTGGGCTCTCCCTCCACTAATGTGTGACTGTGGCAGCTGCTGCCTTGCTGCTCTGGTGGCAGCAGCAGTGACATGAGGATGATAAGATGGCAGCAGCAGCTGCTGAGGGCTGGCAAGTGCCTGCTCTGCTCAGATCCCTGGGAGGGGGCTGGTGGGAGGAATTGGGGGGTTACACAGCACCCAGTCACAGTGCTTGTGGGAGCAATTGCCCTCCTTGTGCCCTCCTTGACCTGTCAGGGGTAATGGGGAGGCTGCTGTAGGATCGCCAACCCCACTGTAGGCCAGGTGCTCTGGGGTTGAGAGCACAGAGAGGTGTCTGTTGCAGACCTGGGACCAGAAGCTGGCAGGACCTCACTGTGCCTTCTCTCTTGCAGTGCTGCTGCACAGTCTGCAAGCTGCTCTCTGATCAGTTCTGAGGCCTGCTGTGGTGGAGGAGCCCCCTGGAGCTGGAGTTGCAGTGTCTGCAGTCGGAGTGTGGAGCCCAGGAGATCTCTCCCCTAACCCTCGCCCACATGTGGACGCTTCCCCCAGGTACCTTCTGATCTTGCCCAGCAGATCACCTGCCTCTCTTTCCCCCACTGTGGCTGTTTCCAGCCACTTTTCTGATGATTCACAGTGCTCTCTCTGAGACAGTCTATTAGCGGATGAACCTCTGTCCACAACCTTTGATCCTCTCCTTGGAAGTGGCAAGTGCAGGCTGCTTCTCACCTGCCATCTTTGCCCCCTGCCCTCTTATATCAAATCTCAATTCCCTGTATTTGTGCCACCTCTCTTACTTCATGTTCCCAAATTCTGAATAAAGAATATGTTAGTAGAGTCATACTTACCATCCTTAATAAACTTAGTAAATTTAGGAGTAACAAAATTATGATAATATTAAGAGCAAATGTATTAAGGAGTGTTTGCAATGTGCTAGAACTGTTATGAGCATTATAGGAATATACACTCATTAAATATTTCTAAAAATTCTATAATTTAGTGCATCAGTTATCTACTGCTGCAAAGCAAACTAGCTTAAAACTCTGTAGCTTAAAATTACAACCAATTTTTTTTCTTGTCGAGGATTTTGTGACATAGCCACTTGAGCTGATCTCACTTGGGACACTGAGGTTGCTATATAGCCTTTTGGTGGTTGCCAAAGCTGTATGGCTTTATATGGCTTCCATCGTATACTTGGTGGTTGGTGCTGATTGTCAGCTGGGCTGTGCGACCCTAGTCAGCAAATTGGGAACTTGTCACATGACAGCAGTGTTCCAAGATGGCAAGCCCCAGTACACAAGCTCTTTGTATTTATTTTGGTTATGGTTGAGTGGTGAAGACAAATGGGTCCCTATAAATCATTTGCTATTACTAGAAAAAAAACAAAATTATAAAAGCACATAATCAGGAAATTTGTTCTTTAGAAAATCAGCTTCATTTAGTCTTCTTGTTTGTAATTTTTATGTGTCCCTTTAATCTTGGAGTTTTATAAGAATAGCCTTGAATATGTCAAACTGTCTTAATTTTGTTGACAGAATATTTTAAAAATTGTTCCATTTATAATTTTAAAACTTTGTTTTGTTTATTTTCTTTCAGAGAGAGGAAGGAGTGAGCATATTTCTGTGACCATTTGTGCTTGTGTTACAGTAAAAAGCAAGTAAAACCTGAGGGAGAAAGAAAAACTCAAGGGAAGATGCTTCACTTTCAGAATCTCCTCTCTCTACAAAATGAGCGTCCAGATCACAGAGGCTTTCATCTTTATTTTAGTGAACACAATCATTCTCAGTTAGTTAAGAAATCATTACTTCTTCTGTAAAAATTTCTAGCACAAATGTCATAATCAAAACTATAAGTACATCATGATAATTCTCAGCAGAGCTTTTATCCACTATCCTGAATGAGTGATATGTCAGCTCAGTAGACTGATTCTAATTAATCAAGATACTTTGTTTAGGTAATTTTTAATCCAATTGTCTTTTCAATTTTAATTAACATGCATAGGACTATAGGAAGACAGAAATTGTTTCTGAATTTTGCCTTTATTATAAATGATAACGTAAAGTTGTTTAGTAGTTATGTTGGGATTGTGTGAAAATTAATTAGTTTTAGATAATAATAAAAATGGAGCAGAACTTGCAACTGGAAGTGGAATGGAAACAGTGATATGTAATATTTTTAAGTGCAATGCTTAATTCACATGAGCTAGAATAATGGGAGCATTTTAATAAACATTCTAAAATAGTAAATGATGACATAAAACTTTCTACTCTAGTCAAAAATAGTCTTCAGTTTTTCTCCATTTATCTTTTGCTTTTGTGGTTTTATAATTTTGCTCATATCTTACTATCTTAACATGATCATTTCCCTTCTTTCTCTTGATCTACCCTTCTGAACATTTTTTCACAGTCATAAAATCTCCTAGGATCACTAAATTCTGTAGTGGGATTTCCTCTTCCTAAATATATTGTGGTTAGGATTTTCCTATCTTATTCCAATTTATATTATATAACTTACACAGAAAGTCAACTGGGATGGAAATATTAGGTCTATGAATAAGAGATACAGATTTGTGAATGCAGGTTGAGCCTAGTGAGGGGCTTTTCTACTCATTCTTCCCTGAATTCAGCTTGCCCATCCAGTCATAGGTGCCACCAAAGGAGGCCATGGGACGAGTTTGAGGAGACTACCTGCTCTGCTTATCACTTGGGAGCTGGGAGGCAGAGAAGAGCATAGGTTGAGATGGATTTGTTTCCACTACAGCTTTTAGCTCATCATGATCTACCTTGGTTTCAGGTCACCCACTTGGCTCAATTTCAAGATTAAAATCACCAGAATGGAACTTCTCAAACCACTGATGTACTATGTGTTCATTAGCCACATACTTCCCAAACACTTTGTTGATGTTTCTAGCTGTCTGTGCTGCATTGGTTCCACGACAGAACTCGTATTCGAAAATAAGATGAATTTTTGACTTATCCATGGTTTCACAAAAATTGCTTTAAAAAAATTTGAAAGATAATCACAAGCCAAAACATGTTTGAAAGAATGAGGATGTACCTTCATGATAAAAAAACAAAAACAAAAACAAGAAGTCAAAGTGAAATGTCAGAGATACCAACTGCCAAATGTAGTATTTAAGGAAATTGGACATTCCATACTTAATAACCTAATATTTTCCTGAACTTAGTATCTAAATAAATCCAGATGGTTTTATATGGTTACCACACATGTGCTTATGAATAAATATATATACCATTGTTTTGCATTATTAAATTGTATATTAATGGCAACATATTGATCCTGTCATTTTGCAAGTAATATAACCCACTGAAGATTAGCATCCAGAATATAAAAACGGCTTTAAATGAATAATAATTAGATAAGCACCCAATTTAAAAATAGACAAATTTTATAGGCAGGCAATTCACCAGACGAATAACAGATATTTAAAAAGATGTTCAATCTCACTAGCAATCAAATTAATTAAAACAGCAATAAGGCACTGTCTTTATATCCACAGATGGGCAAAAATTGCCTGGGTTCACCAAACATTGGCACAGATGTGAGGAAGTAGAAACTCTTGTGCACAGCTGATGACAGTAAAAATTGGTACACATATTTTAAAGTATATTTTAATGTATTCTAATATTTTAATGTTTACTACACCTAAAATGTGCCTATCCTTGCAATTTTACTTTAAAATGTTTGCCTTTAAGTCACTCTCGCTCTTGTGCTTGAGACACTTACAAGGATTTTAACTTAGCAGGGATTATAACAGTGAAAAATTACAATAAATATAACTCAGTAAATGAATGGATCAACTATTTTTTTATGCTTGCTATACTCTACAGCAATTAAAATTAATAAAATGTTGGCCGGGCGCGGTGGCTCACGCCTGTAATACTAGCACTCTGGGAGGCCAAGGCAGGTGGATCACTCGAGGTCAGGAGTTCGAGACCAACCTAAGCAGCAGCGAGACTCCGTCTCGACTAAAAATAGAAAGAAATGATCTGGCCAACTAAAATATATATAGAAAAAAATTAGCTGGGCATGGTGGTGCATGCCTGTAGTCCCAGCTACTCGGGAGGCTGAGGCAGTAAGATCGTTTAAGCCCAGGAGTTTGAGGTTGCTGTGAGCTAGGCTGACGCCACGGCACTCACTCTAGCCCGGGCAACAAAGCGACTCTGTCTCAAAAAAAAAAAAAAATTAATAAAAAGTACTTTTACTTGTATCAACATGGATGTAACTTAAAATATTAGGTTTAATCTTAAAAATAATTTATAAAGTGATGAGAACTATAGGTTGCCATTAATATGATATTTAATTATGAAAAATAATAGTATGTACATTTTTATGCATATCTACTTATGTAGTAAAGATACAAAAACATACAGTATTCTTTTAGACAACTTCAGGGTGGCATTTATGTAGATTTTTGGAAAAAGATTATGCTGGCATTGCATTGTTATACGTTTATTTTCTTAAAATTAAAAAAGAAAAAGGTGTGAAGCAAACATTTAAAAATAGTAACATCTTTTAAATATTCATGTAATGGCAAAGGGTCTAGTATACTATTTTCTGTATGCTTGAAATATTCCACAGTTATAATATACAAACCATGTATTACAGTGTTTCCTTCATAACCTCATATTTATGGATATATCATTATACTATGAAAATTCTTTGAAAATTAGGTCCTGTTTAATTGTGGTCTAAAGTTAACATACATACATAATGCTATAAATCTAGAATGCAAAATAATCCTGCTTCTCTGTCTCCCGAGAAACATATTTTATAACATCTTCCCAGAAGATTTTGAAAGTGTCCTTTCTTCAGGCTGTGAAATGCCATAGTTCATCTTGGTATGGGAATTCTCACCATGCCAGAACTTTTACTGTAATTTGTGATGAAGGTGTGAGAACAGAGTTATGGCTTGATTCTTAGAAGTGTCAATGTGAGAAAATGAAAAAGGTGATTACACAAAGAGGTTGCAACTCAGAAGTGCCAAGCACAATGTAATTTTGGAGAAAAATAGACTCCATAGAACTCATTTTTCCATTACAGTCTAAAAACTTTCCTAATACTATTTTCTCTTATAAATAGTAGATCAAAATAAATTATTTCAATTTTAACCTTGCCAGAAATGTAATGCAGTTCTCTTTGAAGGCAGGATTTAATTTTTTTAAAACCATGTAAATAAATATCCCCTTTAATTTGGAAATTGTGATTTGCCTTTGTCACACAGGACTACTTTTACCAAAGGATAGGGAGTATGGTAGAGGCTGCATTAGCGAGCCTCTAAATTTATATAACTTTAAGTCAGATTCTAAGAAAAGTTAAGTGACAAAATGCAAATGAAACTTCTGATCAAGATTTTATTTTTTTGAAAAAAATACGTGAATTTTAATCAAAATTGCATCTTAGAGGTTAGATTTATTTTTTGATATAATAGCTATGCATATATACACATATATATCGTTCCTAAAAATTTTTAATTGTTGGATCTTAATTGAGGTGGTATATATGTATGAGTGTTTGTGTTTGCATAGGAGTGTGTGTTTGTTATTGTCCCAGTGCTATACATAGAAGATTAATTGTTTAGACTGATACTGTCAGAGGTAGATGTAGGCTCTGTCTTCTCATTACCTTGAGTCGGAGGAAAGATTATGAAAAGAACTGGAATATTAGACATTAACAAGAAAATGTAAAGTTGCTTTGTTTTCAAAATGGTATTAAATACATGGCTTAAAAATTAATCAACCAGACTTTGGGAAATGGATTTTAGTAGTATTGCAGTTTTTCTCACAGGAGCAGAAGACATCCTTGTGGATGAAAGTGAATACTCCTTAAAGTAGTTGATGGGCCTGCTGTCTGTAACACAGGGAAGAAGTTACTTCTTAAAGAGATTTCTTCTACAGGGTCCAGAGTCAGAGGGCCGCATATCACGAATATGTCGAGATTCCAGATAGCTGTGAATTCCCATAAGTAGGTGGCGGGACATGGTGCGAAGCAGGAGGACAAGACTGGAACAGAGGAAAATGAGCAATGTATCACAACGTGGAGGCCAGGCAAAGAGTGAACAAGGAGCTTGCTACGAAATTCCAAGGTTTGGTTTTTCCCCCAAAACTCTATGTGTAGCCACTTATAAGATTTGTCTATTAGCCTGTGTTGAATTTTTTAAATATACATAAGATTTTGAAATATTTAATTAAAAAGTAATCCTGGGAGGAATTCCATTTTTGCCCAGAAAGTAGAAACCTGGAAAGAGCATCCATCACTCTTACACTAACAATGAGGGGGAAAAAGAGCACACCAACTATAGTGTCAGAAGTTTTTTTGATCTTATCAGAGATCTGAGATTGTGGGAAAACAAATAAAGGGCAGGCACCTCAAAGGAGAGGCAGTATGTGCAGATAAGCTCACCTGTGTCAGAGCATAGAAGCAAGAGGACTTAGCCACCATCCATGAGCGAGAACAAATCAGCTAAAATTAAATGCTTGGCTACAAAGCCTCCTGTGGGCTATCGCAGCAATAGGGAACCACCGGGAGCCTCAGAGACATGAGGAGTCTGCACTCAGTTGCTGGATCTTTTCCATAAACTTTCACTTAGTGCCCATGAGAAAGATTGAGGATGGGGTAGAACATCAGAGAAAGCTTCTATCAGTGATATAGAACAGCAAGAAGAGTAATGTCTACTGCTGCAAGAAGGCATAAAGCCCTGTCCTTTGACACACACCATTCCCAAACATAGAACTAAGCCTCAAGCCACTCGGGGTGGGAGATCCAACCCTCTCATCTCCAGGTTGAGGTGAAGACCCATTTCAGCTGGGGAAGAGCAGAAGCAGCAAAGCCCAATACCCTTGGGAGAAGGAAAGGGAACAGTCCATGTTCCTATTATCAACAGTATCAGAGGTCTCTTACTGTTAGGGTAGGGGCAGGGACCTCTCTCCCACATGAGACACACCATGGACACAAGGCAGAGTTTGGCTGCCATAAGTAGAAGGGGAAGGTACATTGAAAAGTTCTCACCTACAAAGCCTAGGCACACAGGCAGGGCTTTCCTAAGACTGGCACTGGGCTAGGATAACTGAAAACTCTCCACCAGCAGCCTGGCAAGATCAGAGTAGCAGGTGACAGCAGCTGGGGGAAGCGCAAGGGTGCTCTGAACAACTTCCTCTGTGACACAGGTATGCAGGGATAGCTGAAAACTAAGAGTAGATCAAGGACACTGAGAAAAATCCCCGGCACACCAGGCCCAACCTTAAACACAAAGCAATCCTAGAGGAATTTAAAGCCTGTGGTGCGCTAGTGGTAACCATAGCAACAGCAAAACCCAAATCCAGTTCAATCTCTCACAACATTGACTTAACTCCTTTACTCTAGCCTGACAGCACAAAAATAGTGGTTGTTTCCAAGCACACTTATTATTTATATCAATATTTACTGTTATATATACGATATTTAGTATTCAATTAAAATTTATGAGAAAAAATGGCAAGGAAAGAAAATCCCGTCATCAGGAAAAAAAAAAAATCAAAGGTACAAACTCAGAAATGACCCATGTGTTATGAGCTGTGAATGGAAATCCAGTGTGTCACCAGGAGGTGACACAGGGCAGTTGAGAGTTCTCCACAGTCTCTCTTCCTCTGCCACAGTAATTGTGCAGTCAAATGATGAGATCTTTAAGCCATGGGATGGAAAAAACCGTGATTGCTGAAACACGTGGAGAAAGAACCTGGAGAGTAGCTTGAGCTGAATTGTACATGCAACACAAGTTATAGTGTTAAACCACTGAGGTGTCAGAGTTTGTTACTTATCTCAATCATTGTTTTTATTTAGGTTATAGATCTAGCCTCTGGGGTCTGCCTATCACACCTAACTGCCAAACTTCTAATTCTACATTGACCTATTCCAACTTTTTACTCCTAAAAATACCTGCCCCTGAAGAGTCATGGTGTGTCATTCTACCTTATGATGTCCCATGGTAAGTAATAAAATTATGAAGGAAATTATAATTGCTTTTGCTGCTCAAGTTTCCCCCATCAACTCTACTCCATTCCCTTTGCCCTCAGTAGAGCTCTTCCTACTCTCAGGAGCCTTCTGTTTAATGGCATGACGGGAATTTTATTTTTATTGTAATTATCTAAGAACATTTTAATAAATAAATGAGACTCTGTTCATTGAAATTCCGATATTAATGCACAAGGAGGTCATTTGGAGGTTGTATGTTTCATTCTGTCCTAGACCTTATCACAGTAAATATTTCTCATCACCAGATCTCTCCAGTATTGATCTACAAGGGAAAAAGTGAATATGAGACAGGGAAGAGAATGTGCCAACCTGGGACTTCAAAATGCTGTAGAATGGCATTCTAGTCCTCTAAAATTAGAAGAATGGCTTCATTTGCAATCTTTTATTTTAAATCATTTAATATATGTAAAATAAAAATGCTGGTTTAGAAGAGAATATGTCCATTCTCATACTTATTCACATAATGTAAACCATTAATGGAGGCTTCAATTCCATTGCTTATATCAATTTTTCAGCGGTAAATACATACTGAAACATACATTTAATGATTTAATAGTAAAATTCCCATGCAACAATACTCTTATTTTATTACTTTACTCCATAAAGACAAATTCTTAGGAGTTATTGTATCGATTATTTGCAAAATGGAAATATAAAGATGTACTTCTCTCTTTAATTGGGTGGCAGCCAGATAATCTAAATCTAAAGCACTAAATGGATTTTACTCACTTTTTTGGCATGAGATGTAGGTATTTATGTTCTACAAGGTTAATACAATTTTTAATAATATGACATTTCTGTTTGATTTGGTTTTTAATCATATTACAACATTCAACTATCACTAAGTAATAAAAGGAATTATTTGCCTTCTTTGGTAATTTATAGAATATTTATTGTCTTCCAAATGTTCCCTATTAGTTAAACCAATTTAATTGAAAAAAAAAAAAAACTAGAATAATGAAGAATCTGTAGAAACCTGTGGAATTTTATAATCCGTAGAATTATGGCACGAAGAACAATCCGTCTTTAAAATTTGCCTATTATATGTTTTAAATTTCTGTCAATCTTCAATTTTTTCCATCCCTAACATGACCACTATAGTTAAATATCTATTTATCTTAGCTTATTTATCATGCAGACTGAGATTTACTTTTTGCTGTCCTTTTGTACCTTCACAAGTCAACCAGATTCAGATTGAACATTTTAAAATGTAAATCTGATCATGCCATCCCTTCTCTCAGTCTACTGGCTGTTGTTCATTTTCATACCCATCCAGAACCTGGAAACTGGGGACTACAGTTCCTAGGTGCTTTTTTTTTTTTTTTTTGAGCTTAATAAGTAAATTTATTGGCAATAATTCCTATGTGAACACATCAGCTAAATCCCAAGTCTTTTTTCATAGTATTTGAGGATCCTCCTGACAGAGTTCCCCATCTTTGAACACACTTTCAAAACAAACTATTTTGAAGTCTGTTCCACTTGGCCACTGCTGCCCCCAAACTGAGGGGCTTAAAGCATCAATCTAGTATTTTCTTTCATGGTTTTGGCAGCTGACAGACACAACCAGGCAGTTCCTGTTCAGGATATTTCTCATGCAGATGCAGGCTGAAGCTGGAGTCATCGGAAGGCTTCTTCACTCACATGTTTGATGCCCAAACTGGGATGCCTGGAATAACTCAGGGAAAGTTTGAACTCCCCCTCCATGGACCGCTCTAAATGGATAGCTGGACTTCCTCACTGAATGGCAGTCTCAGTGCAAGAGAGACGTGGCAGCTGGCTTTTCCCCAACAGGCATTCCAGGAGTCCTGGAGTAAAGCTGAAACGCTTCTTATGACCTCACCTCAAAAGCCTTCTTGTGTCACTTCCACTATTGTGTATTGGGTCAAACAGTCACAGGCCAGCCCAGATTTAAAGAAGTGAAATAATAGTTTCCATTTCTCAATGAGAGAACAGCTTGCATGTGTGAGGAGGGAGGAAGGGATGGTGGCCACCTTATACATAGGCTGACAAAAAGTGCCCAATGCTCTCTTCAAATGACATCTCTTCTAACATATAATTTAAATATGCCTTTCCCTAACACATGCTTTTTCTCTTTCTTTCTTTCCGTCAACTGAAACTACTTCCTAGATTAACAGTGAAGGGAGGGATTGCTTGCTTTCCTTCCACAAAGCAGGCTTTACAGTCAAATTCAAATTCAAATCTCAGCTTGACCATTCACTAGCAGAGTGACTTGGGCAAATAACTTCTCCCCATTAGAATGGACTCTCTAATACTCAGTGCCTACCATAAAACATAACATACATAGTAAGGTTATTGACTAAATAATTTATTTATTATTTATTGACTGAAAATAATCTCTTTGAGGTTCCATTACTTCTATGAAATAGGGGTAATAATGCTCACCTCACAGTGACATAGAAATAAATGAACAAGTTAGTGTTTGTAAAACACTTAGGACCCCTGTACCTTAATACTGTAGAGTACAGTGAAGGTATGATAGGTATTAGTGTTATTGTTATAGTTAATATTCTTCTCATTATTATAGCATCCTGTATTATGGATGCTCCTCCACATTCCTGTCACCAGAGTATAAAACTTGTTAGACACCTTCTTCACACCTGGATCTCCTTTGTTTTCCTCACCACAGCCTTAGCCATTATTTTAATGGCTTCAACACTGATATCGGTGATGCAATAAACATGTTCTTTCATAGGTCCTGGACCTTGTCAACCCTAATAATCATATTCTCCGCTTTGCTCCAGATAAACACCCATCAAATTCTCACTCAAAACTACCCGACCTCTAAAATCACAAACTCTGCCAATTTCCCCTCACAAAGCAACTTGCTACTCTTATATTTTCCTCCCATAATACCCCAGTCTCCTTGACTCCTTTCTTTCATTCTAGTCTATCAGCACAATTCCAGCCCCCCCACAATTCCCTACTCTACCTTGACTCCACAGTCACTCATATCATTGTCAGCTTTGATGCTAAACAATAACAAATCCACATACTCCTAAACCTGAATGGACCCTACCAACTGCTTTTGTGTCCCTGGGCCTGGCTTTCCTACCTTTAATGAGTTGGTCAGTTCTACTTGAAAATGATGGTATCAAACCAAACTTGAACTCCAGGACTATTCCAGAATCTTTGTATTCTCTCTTCTTGGCATCCTTCCACTTTCATCATGTACCTATTCCAAAACTTTCCTGTTATCTTCTGGCCCCCAGTCTCATTCTTGCCCAATCATCCTTGCTTTTGTGGACAGTCTTATATTCCTCTTTAGTGGAAAAAAAAAATGAGTACCTTTCAAAATGAATTCTCTCAAATTCTCCCCTTGCTATCTCCAAAGCATTCTGTGTTTCATTGTTTCACCTTTTATTCCTGCATTTTTCTTAGAGGAAAAACTGCCACTTCTTCTCAAGGTTGTCCTCTATGCCTTTGTCCACAATCTCAATTTTCTATCACTTTCCTGATGGAATAGTCCCTAACTTCTAAAGCTTTGGTCTCTCTCGTCTATTGCTGGTTCTTCTCAGCCTGGGTAAAAATGCTCATCCCTCATTTCCTAAAACTGTCATTTTCCCTAGAGAGGTTTTAGATTCTGTCTTCATCTCATTGTACCTTTATTGTTGATATTCTCTACTCAAAGGTCTTCACTAACTGCTCCATCATTTTGGCACCCAATGGTCTCTTTTTTATTTCAAAATATTAATGAGGTACGAATGTTTTTGTTACATGGATAGCTTTTATAATGCTAAAAGGGCTATAAGTGTGCCCATCATTTGAAAGTGCTCATTATACTTCATAGGTAGGTTTTTAACCCTTCTTTCCTTCCTGCTCCCCTTTCTTGATTTCCAATGATTTTTACTTCCCTCTGCCCATGTGTGCCGATCAATTATTTCCAAATTATTAGAGAGTACATGTGGTGTTTCTCATTCTTGAAATCTTTTGCTTAGGATCATGGACTCCAGTTCCATTCAAATTGCTGCAAAAGACATTAATTCATTCGTTTTTACGACTGAGTAATGCTGCATGGTGTATGTGTGTCACACGCACCCCCCCAATATGTTTTATTAATCCACTCATGAATTGATAGGCACTTAGGTTGATTCTAGGTGCTTTTGCCAGTAGGGTTTCAGAAATTGTTTAGGGTCTATCAATATGATGTAATCTTACAGGACAAGGGAGGTAGAGCAGTAGAAGACATTCTTTCATTGCAGAGGCAATATATACATAAACCTGATGGGTTTATGGGTTTTTATAGTGATTAGTCAGACTTTAGTTCCCTGTCCTAGGCCCATGGGGCAGATATGACATGCAGAGTGGTTCCATAACTGTATTGACCTCTATGTTATATAGCAACTTTTTTTTTTTTTTTTTTGCCTCTGTAGCACAGCTGCAGAAGGGCAGCTGAAAACTGGTAGTGTTCCTTTCTGAATTTTGCTCTTTCAGACTTTCCAAAAGATTTATTTGTGTCATTTTCCCTGTATAAAATCCCTTGTATTTGAAATACATAGACTGTTTCCTATTTTCTTCACTTAACTCTGACTTGTATACCCACTCCTTAAAATTTTCTGCAGCTTCCTATTGTTTTGCAGGTGGAAGACAGAATACAAGATTCTGTTCCAGCCTTATCTGGTAGCAGTCACTCACATTTTGGAATTCTGTAGCTATCAAAGTCTTCAAAAAGGCTCTGAACTTAATTCCAGTTTTCTGACATCTGGTATTGACCAGCATGCCTAACTCCTCCAGTGCTGAAATAAACCACTACTTTCTAACATCTTCATTTCTAGCTCACCCTTTACAAACTCTTCTAATAATCTTGCCAAAATTTTCTTAATACTTACCTGCCTGCCCAGAACATTCGATGATTTCTAATGTCTACCAAGGAAGTATTAATACAAACTTGATTTAAGTCAGATTACTGCTCTGCATTCTTCTCATGTACATAATGTATTTTTGAACAAAACTGGGATGCTGGTTGCTTTCATAAAACACTCTTACTCACAAATTGTTACATGTATGAGATACTTCTACTCCAAACATCCTCCAAACGCCATCTGTCAAAATCTTATCCATTTCCCAAGAGACTTATCAAAAGTGATTTAAAATTTTCTAATGCTCTCTAATAATATACAAAAAGTATATTATTCTTGATTTAATTACATACACAATTTGGCTTATGAGTATTGTGGTCCTTGTGTTGATGTTCCTTGCTTGACTATTTTTGTCAAAGAATACAGCATGAGGAAGGTTATTATCATTCATCCTGAAAAAATAGTGTGATGCTATGACTAGGGCAAAAAGTCAACTTTTAAAAAAGTAAGATGTAAAATAACAGGTAACCAAATATTTTCAAGACTATCAAAAATATAAGACTGGTAGAAAAAAGACATACCAGTATTTACAGGGCTAGCAGGATACCCTCTATGTTATATTGGTATCCAAGTTTCTCATTTATAAATATCTCAATTCTCATCAAGAAAAAGCATATAAAATGTGATAACTAGTTGAAGGATCTGGAGAGGACCAGTGTTAAGTAAAGTCCATTGTTATCACAGAGTACTGCCTAGCATAATGTTTTGCATAAAATATTAATATATGTACATTCAGTTATAAAATTCTTCAAGTTGTATGATATTGTATTATTCAGAAAACAGCTCTATAAGCCATATATTATAATATACATATATTTTAGAAAAATACCTGAGCTCTGGAATGTCTAAATGACTTGTCTAGGACCAGGCATCATTGAAGATTAAACCCAATACTTCTCATTTATTTATTTATTTTGTTTTGGAGACAGAGTCTCACTGTGTTGCAGGGGCTAGAGTGCTGTGGCATCAGCCTAGCTCACAGCAACTTCAAACTCCTGGGCTTAAGCAATCCTTCTGCCTCAGCTTCCTGCGTAGCTGGGACTACAGGCATGCACCACCAATCCCGGCTAATTTTTTCTATATATTTTTAGTTGTCCAGCTAATTTCTTTCTATTTTTAGTAGAGACGGGGTCTCACTCTTTCTGAGACTGGTCTCGAACTGACCTTGAGTGATCCTCCCGCCTCGGCCTCCCAGAGTGCTAGGATTACCTCATTTATTTTTGATCCACAATATAGTCTTATAAATTGGTCAATCGACTAACTTTAATAATCATTGAATAAATAATTATAAAATTTCCCTTTATTTACTTTATAAAATTTTCTATGGCAATGAGAACAGTTCAGGTGGTCCAATTCCTATGAAGACATACCACAGGAAAATGTAAGATTGTGATCTAAATATATAGTTGATGTTCTACCAACAATAAACCTCTGTCATTCATTTTTCAAAGGAAATCGTTGAGATTCAAGCCATAAAGTCTTTTAAGAGAGGAAAAGTCTATTTTTCTTTTGCCTACCAAGAAAATAGTGAGGCTAAGCTTATTAAAATTTCAATAATGGGATCAAACACTAGTTGTTCTCTATAATCAAACTACATAAACCAAATGAAGTAATTTTATTAAAATAATAAGTAAATAAACCATTACTCAATAAGCTACATATTCTTGAAATTTTCCTACTGTTTAAAAAGGCACTTGAACATTTTTGGTTTTGTAGTTTACCGCAGTCAACCAGTGAGGTAGCTGTTTTATTATGCTTTGCTTCTGGCTGAGTGTGAAAGGAAAAGGAGGTTTGTGGGGGAGACAGCTTTTATTTCTATATAGACGCTGGCAAAAATAGAAAGCGGAGGACTGAAAATTACTAGTTAGGTACTGTACATCCTGTTTGTGAAAAAGGTCTTTTTTTCACATGAATGTCAATGAGAATTCTCTTTTTCCCTAAATTTTGGGCACAGAGTCTGAATATGTGCTGACATTCATTCTAACAAAAGACATGTTAAAAGTATAAGCGTTTTTACATAAAATCTTTCTTTGTGCTAGTCCATCTAAATATGTTTTGTTTTGCTTAAATTATATTTCTTCATATTGAGCATCCAGTCCTGCTCCGGTTTGCATTATTTCTCTTGTTTGGGGCCACTGGAGTTATCTAAAAGAAATAGTAATTTGCTTCTCTTGCCTGATAGTCACCAATATTTTAGGTGACTAACTCCATTTTTTGCTGCCTAAATTTCTTTGTTAAATATTCTTTGTTTTAAAATTTACCATGATATCTTATTGTGCTCTAACATAAATATGCTTATATACTATACAGATATTAATAAGGTAAATTAGCCACAATGGTAAAATATTTTTAGAATATGACTTATGGAATAGCCTTACAGTAAAGAACTAGCCTATTGATCCTTAAAGGTTATATACAGTGATACCTGTATTCTCAGTTAATTAAGAGCAATTGGTTAAATAGCAAATGGATAGCGATGTAAAATCATGATGGAAAAGTATAGCTGTTTCATGAATTGCATACGGGGATATGTAAATTTGATGTACCTTTGTACCTATGTAAAAAGCAGATGAGCCATCAAACAGTGTGAAATCTATATAAAACCTAAAAGCATTGTTTAAAAAAACCTATCAGTGATTATGTTGGACTATGTTTTATTTCTCTACAGATATGAAAATTAACGTTTGCTCCCCCGAGTGTTCTTCAAATTAAATATAGTCTTAAATGCATGCACAATTCTTAAAATAAATAAACACATACACACACATACAACACCCCCCAACACTACAGCAACTAATATAATGCTCTGTCCTAAGAAATATGCTGTCTACTTTCTCAAAGTCCTCCTTTGTTTGGCTCAATCAAAAATGAAATAAACATAAAAATTTCTATGAGTATTGGCTATTGGGAAAAATATTTTATATCGAAATATGAAATATACTTTTCTCAAAGTGTTTTCTAAATATATCGAATTAAAATGTCAAGTACTGAAATAAGAGGAATAAAAGGTATGAAGTGCACAAATTTAGGAAAAAGACAACTCTTAAAAACTTATAAAGAAACAACCAAATCATTTTTACAACACCCATCCACTGCTCAGATTCCCTCTCCCTAGTGAACATAAGTAGAAGATCAGGGAGAATGACCACTGGCTTCAGGGAGGGAAAGAAAAACACAGTTTCTTCCTTCCATGTTGAAAGAGTAGGATTTAATCTTCCCTAAAAATCCAATTTAAGATATCTCAAAAAATATGCAATGAAATTGGGATGTCTAAAACCAAGAGACATAAATACTCCACTTCCCATTGGCTATGTGCTTGTACCACACACTATGGTCTATTTATTTTGTCTGCAAGACTAAAGGTTAAAGAGAGCGGGAGAGGGCCAGCAGGGTAGAGAGAGGTGGCAGCCATGAAGCTGTCTGCATGCCACGATTTGGCACGGTAAGGACTGTCAGTTCCCCACGGGTTAAGTGGTAATGAAAACTAGCTGGGCGTGAGATGTCTTGCTGGTAGCCTGCCTAAGAGCGCTAAGAAGCAAGAGAGTGTGGTAAGCTGCCAAATGCAGGATCTGGGAAAGGGAAAAGAATCTGAGCTAGAGTGAATTTCCCACATTCAGGAACAGTGCTGTGAGGAAGCCATTTGCAGCTTGCTCTGAAAGAACTCACACCGGCCCTACAAGAGAGCTGACATTTGGGCACCTGCCATGCAAAGAGCATTGAAAGGCGGACAGGTAGGTAGGAGTGTACTAAACATACACTAGCTACATGGTACGTTGTTCTTTGTATATCTCCTATCTCTCCTGCTCCCTCTGAACCTTGACACTAAGAATTTATTTCTTTTACATATTGAATTTCACCGTAAGCTTTTGTTTTGAGAAAGGGAGCCACAGATATATTTTAAAATATATTCAAAATTTACAGAATTAATTTTCTGTAAGCAAACAGCTCCAGAATTCTACAACTTTGTACAGTTAGAAATCACACAGAGCAGGGGGAGATATGTAAGAATTCAATAATTTATACAGATAAGGAGGTATGCTTGTTAGGAGAGACTCACATCTGATTTTCTCATTGGAAGTCACCTTAGTATGTGGGCATGCTGCCCTGTCACAGTGACACATTATGTCCTGTCACACATGATGTGTGTTTGTTGTATATGTATGGTGCAAATATGTCTTATGCACCGTACATACACAATATTATACAAATATATAAAGCATGTTGGGTTATTTTTCAGAGAAGATATAAAAGCTTAGCAAAAATACAATAATAGTTTTACTTTTTTCTTTACAAAACTTATTTTTAAAAGTTAGGTTTAATGCTTTAATTGATGATGTCAGCTACAAAAGAAAACTGGCTCTGTTGTATAAAATGCAAGCCTTAGAATTATAGAGACTTATAAAAATAAAAGTTTTTTTATTAATAAATGTACTTTACCACATCTTAGCCAAGTTGCACCTCTTTACAGTTACAACACGAACCAGATAAAAATCTGAAAAATATAACTAGGTTAATTATCCAGGTATTTTAATATATATTTTTGTTTATCTTATACAATTAAAACAGTACACATTTTGACAAACATATATACTCACAACAGACACATGTCTGTGTAGATATGTTTTCATTTATCTTTCTTTTAAATTTATTTCAGAATATTACAGAGTTAGAAATTATTTGGTTACATAAATTGCTTTTTTACTGTACCCATCCCCACACAGTGTGCATTGGACCCATTAAGTGTGATTTTACCCATCCCTGCTCCCCACTCCACCTGCTTGATTTCTGATGAATGTTATTTCCATATGTACACATAGGTGTTTATCAATTAGTTCCAATTTAATGGTGAGTACATGTGGTGTTTGTTGTTCTATTCTTCTGATACTTCACTTAGAAGAATGGGCTCCAACTCCATCCAGGTTAAATATAAGAGGTATTAGTTCACCATTTTTTATGGCTGAGTAGTACTCCATGGTATACATATGCCACATTGTATTAAGCCACTCATGTATTGATGGGCACTTGGGTTGTTTCCACATCTTTGCAATTGTGAATTGTGCTGCAAGAAACATTCAAGTGCAGGTGTCCTTTACAATGTCATTCTTTCCTTTGCATAAATACCCAGTAGTGGGATTGTTGTATCAAATGGTAGGTCTCCTATATTACTTTCATAGAGGTTGTATTTAATAGTAGTTTGCAGTTCCAACCAACAGTATAAGTGTTCCTATTTCACCACATCCATGCCAACATATGTTGTTTTAGGACTTTTTGATAAAAGCCATTTTCACTGGAGTTAATATCTTATTGCGGTTTTAATTTGCATTTCCCTCATGATTAGAGACTTTGAGCATTTTTTTCATATGTTTGTTGGCCATTAGTCTATCTTCTTTTGAAAAGTTTCTGTTCATGCATTTTGCCCACTTTGTAATGGGGTTTGATTTTTTTTCTTGCTGATTTTCTTGAGTTCGTTATAGATTCTAATTACCAGCCCTTTATCGAATGTATAAAATGCAAATATTTTCTCCAGTTCTGTAGGTTGTCTATTCACTCTGATGATAGTTTTCTTGGCTGTGCAGAAGGTTTTTACTTTGATCAGGTCCCATTTATTTATTTTGGTTGTTGCTGTGATTGCTTTTGGGGTCTTAATCATAATATAATCATTTCTTTATGTTCTCAAAGGTAAAAGCGAAAATACCTCTTCCATTTATATAAGTCAAAAGTAGTAATATCTCTTGACAAATTAATGGCATTTAAAGAACTTTACAATCTATTTAGTCAAAAGATCTTTGTGTATAAGTGAAATAGATTCTTTGTGAAGTAGTAGTATATATTTATTTGAGCCCACACATATCCTGATATATTTTATCCTTGACAAAAGGAAATTTGCTAATGTTCCAGAAATCAGCCATATGCTATTTCTCTGGCTCTCCTGTGGCTTTTGAGATGAAGTCTCAGCCAGTGTTTTAGCAAAGTGTCTTTTCAGTATAGCGTTAAATCAACCACTTGAGAAATATTGTGATAACTATGGAAATCATCATAGTGCCTTCACATATAGGAAGTGTGATTCCACTTTATTATCACAATTCCTCTAACACTAAGGTGCAAAGTTCTTTTTTAAATAACTTTTTTCTAATGGAGATACCAACTACAGTTAGGATTAAGAATAGAGTGTGTTTCAGTGGAAGCAAAGAAAGGAGTGTGTACATATTTCTTAGAGTAGACACACTGCATCAGGATAAATAATATTTTGATAAATTTAAAGTAATAACATATGTCATTTAAAACAAACATAAAATAATAACATTCATTCTACATTTTCTTGGTCATAATCTCTTGCCAGATTAAAAAGATGGACCAAAGAAACATTTATTCATGATATACAATTTTAATAAGTTAGAAATACTTGTTTATATAGTGACAGTTATTATATTACATAGAAAATCCATTTTTATGACTAGAAATGTCTCTTAAAATATTTGTATTAATATTTGAGTATATAATGATTTAGAGAATTTCCATGGAGATTATTCCTCAAAGAACTAAAAGTAGAGCTACCATTTGATTCAGCAATCCTACTACTGGTTGCCTACCCAAAAGGAAAATAAGTCATTTTATCGAAAAGACACCTACACCTGAATGTTTATTGCAGCACAATTCACAATTGCAAAGAAGCGGTGTCAGCCCAAGGGTCCATCAATTCATGAGTGTATTAATAAAATGTGGCATCTGTATACTGTGGAGTATTACTCAGCTATAAAAAAGATGACTTAATGCATTTTGCAACAATGTGGATAGAACTGGAGACCATTATCCTAAGCAAGTGACTAAAGAATGAAAAAAACAAACACCACATGTGCTCACTATTAAATTGGAACTAACTGATGAGCACACATGTGCACTGAGAGAAGTAAAACTCAGTGGAAATCATGAAGAAGGGAGGGGAGAGAAGGGGATGGGCAAAAACCTACCTAACAGCCACAATGAACACTATTTGGGTGATGGCACATTTATAGCCATGACTCAAGCATTACAAAAGCAATCCATGTAACCAAAAACATTTGTATTCCCTTAATATTTTGAAATAAAAACATAAAAAAATAGTGGATAGGAAAAAGATGATCTTTTAATTGCAGCACAACAAACACAGAAAATTAAAATCTGATTAATACGTCATTCTGCAATGTAGCAATGGTGTAGCAAAAACTGGAACAATTCTTTAAAACAGAACTTAATAGAGATTATGAAAATATTTTTAAAAAATGCTTCAATATCCATTGAGGACCAGCATTCACTGTAATTGTTTACTAACCAATTAAATCTTAACAACCATATATTTTAAATAACCCTATCACTCCAATTCATTGTGTTGTCATGCTACCTTTCAGCTTATCCTTTTATTGATGGGACCCCATTCCTAGTGTGGGTAAGGGGTCACCTGCTCTAGATTCCTCAGGTGTTGCTAATCTCCATCCTCAGCTTACTTGGTTCTTGTTTCAGAAACTGTAGCAACCATTTTTCTGACCTGACTTAGTGTTTGAAGACTTTTCATATTTTTAATTGAACTGGTTTTTCAAAATTTACTTCAAGAGGGAAGTTTTTACTTCATTGCTAATTGTATTCTTTATTTGCTATGTTCATAAAATGTGGGGTTCCTGCTTAGAGCGTTAATCCTAAGAACCACGTTATCAGTTTATGTGACACTGTAGCCAGAATCTGATTCTTCGTCTAGTACCTTTGGCAATATCAGCATTTTTCCCTGCTGTGATGATCAAAGGTAATAATCCGCTCTCTCCCAGAAAGAACTTCTTCTTATTAGACTCTAAGCCATAAATGTATTCCTTGTTGTACAACTCCATGGCACTTTCTGTGTAACAGTTTATTTGTTATGAGTCTCAGATATATATCTGACTTTAATTAATGTTTATTGGTCAGTAGATAGATTTTAAAATTTATAAGATGCACGGATTATTTTAACTTGTTTTTATATTTTCAAATTTCTCATCTTAATAATAGTAATAACAGCAACAACAATAAAAAAAGTGTTCTTCCTACTGTCTCTAAGTGCAATGGGATAATGTATTTCAGAAGTTTCACATCATTAAACCTATGCTCAGGGATAATTTTGATTATATTGTAAGCTCATTTAAATACTCTAGTTTTTATTGTCACTTTCTCTTGTGAACCTTAAGCACTGCAGTAAAAATGATCAGATAGCCAAGGGTGTGTTGAAGAAAGGTAGTTCAGGCTAACAGAATTGAGCCTACCCAGTGGGTTTGTACAGCGCTCACTCAGGTAATAATGGTAACATTAAGAATATGAAGGCAAATAGATGTTAGCCAGTGTGTAATACTATTGGGAAAAATTAAAGAGAAAATATTAATCCAACAGAGAATAAAACCTAAGCATTCCAAATAAAAATCCAATTAACGAAGTGCTTACTAGAAATAAAATGTGTTCAAAAGAAAGATAACTATACTTCCTCTTGATTCTGAAGAAAATTTCTAATTGCTAATGCTTACAACTTGGGGCCAGTGACTAGATGCAACTTCCTGAATAAACATACACATAAGAAAAAATAAATTATTGTGTTACGTTAAGAAAATTATCCAAAGCATATATTTACGTTTTAAAGTACTTAGAATCACGGTTTGGTTCTCCAGAAAACAGTTAAGACTAAAATGGATATAAGAAAAGGATCTAAAGTCATCCTTTGCATGCCAGATCACTCAAAATTAGAACCAAAATCTCTAAGGCCAGGTTACTTTCATTTTTATTTCTACAGTGTGATAAATTATATTTGAACTTTATATGTAATTACAACCTGAAGCTTTAAATTTGACTTTAGTTCAAATTGTCTAAAAATGTATCTACATCTTACTATATATAAACATTTCTTAGGCCAAAATGAAAGACAATTACAGGAAAATTACGGAGATGTAGGATAAAGGAAAGTTGTTTATCTTGAGATTATCTGAAAAAATGTAATAAGGTTTAAACATACCTACAGTTGTGTAGAAACTTCCCTTTCTAAGAAAGAGTCAAAACAAAGGGGCATTTTCTATGAAATAATCTGGTTTGAAAATAACAAGTGATGTCAATGCATGTTTTCTGAGACTAAAACACTTTTCTATGGAGGAGCATTCGTTATTCACTGAGCTAGAACTCTGCAATGTCCTGGAAGTGGTCAGGTTCCAGAATCCCACTTTTAATAATATTTGCCTGCAGAAGAAGATGCTTCCATCCAGTGTGACTAGGTATTTAGAAATACCAAGTAACTTTCTATGAGGAATTATAGCTAATTAGAATGTGAGACAGGGCAGAGAGAAATTCCATAATCCTCTTTTATTGTGCTACCTCAGTTTCCAACCCCATGAGGTCTAGACAAGAATACTTATAATTGGCCAACCCTGGGGTTCATATGGATATATACCTAAAATATTCTAAAATGCTGAGAAAGCAAATAATAAGAGAAAAGCGACAGAACAAATGGGTGGAATCTACTGTTCACTTTCCTAATTACTTTAATACGAAGATGGTCCACTAAAGTATGAAGGTGAACCTGCACTTGTGGCTTTCTTTGCTGCCCCTTATCCCAAATATACCTGGCAGGTTCTCACCTCTGAAATGCAGTTTAACTTGTTCTTCAGACTTTTAGGCCAGAAAGTCATCAAGGACATGAATGAAACCTAGAAAGCATTATTTAATCCAGTCCCCTTGTGTTACAAATGAGGAAATTTGATTCCATGTAGTATATATAGCCAATGGAAAGTTACACAGGTAGTTAATGGCCAAACGTATAGTAGCATACTGAATCTTTGCAAATACATTGCTTTTTTTAATACCTCTCCTTTTAAAATGTGTATAAATAGTTCTCAGCTTCTTGTTATTATATTGCCCTGTTTATTCTATCTCTCAGCATTAGCAATCCTTCTGCTTTTTATTCATGACAAACACTTGTTTGGGGCTTTCTTCTTTTTTTGAGACAGAGTCTCACTCTGTTACCCAGGATAGAGTTGAGTGCCGTGGGATCAGCCTAGCTCAGAGTAACCTCAAACTCTTGGGCTCAAGCGATCCTCCTACCTCAGACTCCCAAGTAGCTGGGATTACAGGCATGTGCCACCAATCCTAGCTAATTTTTGTTTGTTTGTTTCTATTTTTAGTTGCGCTACTAATTGTTTCTCTTTTTAGTAGAGACGGGGTCTCGCTCTTGCTCAGGCTGGTCTCGAACCCCTGAGCTCAAGCGATCCTCCTGCCTCGGCCTCCCAGAGTGCTAGGATTACAGGTATTAGCCACTGTGCCCTTCCTTGTCTGCAGGTTTCTGTGTCCTACTAGTGAAGCTCTCCAGTTTTAGTTTGCTGAAGATTTAGCACTTATTTGTACATCATTTGAAATTGAGAACAGTAAGGCTTGTAAAGGTCAAATGCAGTTTGTAAATACACTTTGAATTTCCTTATGTATATTTTCAAACATCTTGTGCATTTATGTTAATTGGCTCTTTATTTATATATAGGAACTATGATCTAGATATATGAAATTGCACAATACCTGTATTGCATTGATAAATATGATTAAGAATATGGGTCTGGACCCTCTTAATAGCTCTTAAGAGCTGTGAGATCTTGGATAGGTTAATTGTACTTCTCAGTTTTCTCACTTGAAAAATGGGAAAATAATACCTCTCTTAAGTATTAAAACATTTTATACACGTACTAAGAACTTAAAATCATGGCAGGCTCAATAAGCTCTCCAAAGTTGTTTGTTATTGATATTATTATTACCATTAATAAGTTTTTAGACTTTAAGATTGATATTCCAGACTTTTTATAGGTTATATGTTACATCCTTACATTTATCTTTCCCTTTCTCTCCCCACTATTAACTTATGTTATTTTGCCATATTATATTCACATATTATAAGTAATTTAAATCCCACTTGGAATACAGCAAATTATACCTAATAAAGGAAATAAATTCTCAAAAAAATAAAAATGCAAAAAATAGTAGTCTAGACCACAGGATGATACCTGGCAATACAAAAGTGACAGTGCTCAACTGGCAGGATGGGGTTTAAAATATATGGGTGAAAAATAATTGTTGCAACTTACATGCACCTGAAAAATTCATTTAAATAGATGAATAAACAGGATGAATAATTACAAGGATAAATCATTATATTTTCCATTATGTTGGGATATTCTAACACAACTGTATTAATAAATAAGTCAAAAGACCAATTAAAAAGACTAAAAATCATAGACAAATTGATATATATAATTAATAAGCTTGATTTTCTAGATATAGGTAGTAAGTTGTGCAGCAATTAAATATTTTTCCTTAGTACATACAAAACTTTTTTCAGAGTTACATAACTAAAGTATAGAACAAATTCCAAAGAATTATTATCTAGACACCATGAATTATGATTACAATACAATCAAGCTCCATATCAATAGCTAAATAAAGCTAAAGTTTTAATATGTAATATTTAGCACTATATTGTATTGTGTAAACACAACAATGTATGGGTCAAGTGAGGAGTAATAGGACAATTAAAAATGATTTAGAATTACCAATGATGATGACTACCAACATGTCAAAACTTTTATGATGCTGATAAATTAGCAATGGGAAAAATATGTAGATTTAAATATCAGAAAAGAATAAAGGCTAAAAATAAATTGAGCTAAGCATTCAACTGAAGAGGCATCCAAGAAAAGTAGAATAATAGAGATAATGATTATAAGAGACAGCAATTAATAATATAGAAAGCAAAGAACAAGCAGAAATCATTAATCAGGGCAAAAATAGGCGTTTTTTAAGTCTAGAAAAATTTAAAAACTTCTAACAGGAATAATCAAGGAAAGACAGAATGTACAAATGAATAATAGAATAAAAGTAGGATACAATTAAATGAAGAAAATATAAAAGCAGCAAGAAGATGCAATGAAATAGTTTGTCAACACACATTTTAAAATGTAAACAAATCACTAGATAGATATAATTTTAAATGACCCTGGAAAAAACTAGAAAACATACATATTCCATAGTCATGAAGGGAATGAACAATAATTTAAAATCTTTACAAAAGGAAACATTAGCCTCAGTCATTTTTTTATGGAAGTGATCATTCCAATTTTATAGAAACCTAAAAATTTCAGTCAATTTTAGTAGGCTAGTTTTATCCTGATCTTCAAAGAGAAAAAAACAACCTCCCCCAAATTAAAAATACAAGACAATTTCACTTAGGGATATAGATGAAAAATGACCAAGAAAATATTAACACATTATATCTAGAAATTTATTGAATTATAACATGAATGAAATGAAATATTAGAAGAGTGCAAGGTTGATTCAACAATAGAAAATCTATTAAATATTGTGATAGTATTATTTTTCCCTGTCTATTCCTTGGCCACAACTTGGAGGAGAACTATACCTCCCCATCACATTTATGTAAGCCTTAGGCATGTAATTTGCTTTAGCTGATGAAATACAAGTACATGTAACAGAAAGAAATGTCAAGAAGCAGCATGGCTCCCCATGATTCTTTTTCTTTCTTTCATAAAACCAACAATGTTCAAGATAGAAGCTACCCATTAGCATAAACTCCTAATTGCAGGCAACATGGAGTAGGGCTGCAGCCAACCTTGTGCTGGACGCATAGCATGAGTGAGAAGACTTTAAGGTTTGAGCTACCTGATTTTGGGGGTGCAATGGTCTGAGTGTTTGTACGTGAGGCAGAGCCCTCATGGATGGAATCAGTGGCTCTGTAGAAGAGGCCTCTGAGAGCCTCCTTGCCTCTTCTCCCATGTGAGGACTCAGTGAGAAGGTTCCTATCTACGAGCCATGAAGCAGGCCCCCACAGCCAGCCTGAATAGACTAAAACAGGGCTTGCTATTGCAGTTTAATCTAAACTATCTTGACTGACTTAGTGATTTAGCATCTTAACAAATCAAAGGTGAAAAGATAAATAAACAACCCAACTATCCTGTAAAAACTTGCAATGTAATTCAATGCCCATTCATGATAGAAAAATATGGTGATAAAATAAAATAAAGGAAGCAGCCTGACTCAACTAAAGGGGACTACCAAAAAACAATAAAAACAAAATACTAATGGTAAAATGTTTGAAACATTCTGCTTAACATCAGGAACAAAACAAGGATGCTTTTGTATAAATATATAAGTTATATATAATTGTATATAAACATACAACTTATTGTATTGGAGTTCCTAACCATCTCAAAAAGTCAAAGAAACAAAAGCAGGATAAGTAAGAATTATAAAAAAAGAAATATAGCTCATTATTTACATGAATATGGATGCTTACATTAAGAATCCTAAATATTCTACAAATATTAAATTAATATGAGAGTTTAAAATGTGACAAATTATATAAATGCTGACTGCATTTCTATATATCAGCAACAATGAGAAGATATTTAAATAAAATATGTAATATAAATAGCATAAGAGTGGAAATTATCTAGGAATAATGCATAAGATATTTTCAAAGATAATTATACAACGTACTGAAAAACATTTTTAAACACCTAAAAGAAACAGAGAGAAACAACATGTTCGTAGCTATCATAAATATTCCAGTTTGTCTGTAATTGATTTATAAGTAAAATGCAATTCTTATTAAAATTCTAACATTGTGTGGGACTTGACAAGCTGATCTAAAATTTATATGGCAAAACAAAGGGCTCCAGAATATACAAAATATTCATGAAGAATGACATATTGGAGAGCTTTGCATACCAAATATGAAGGCACATTATAATACTATAGTAATTAAGAGTGTGTGATACTGACATAAGGACAAAAAAAGAGATACACTGGACAAATGAGTGAGCATAGTAATATTTCTGCACATCTACGAACACTTCATTTGTTAAAGAGATGACATTGCCATTCAGTGGGAAAAGGATATACTTTTCTTTAAATAGAGCTCTGATAACTGATTATACCTATGAAAAATAAATAAAATGATAGATGCATGGATGCATACTTCATACCATAAGCAAAAATTAAATTTCAGGTAAATTAAAGACTTAAATGGTAACAAAAAAAGGATTTTATTTAGTGATGCACTTAAATTCCTAGAAGAATGCCCACACAGGATTGGCGCTCAACAAATTATTTGAACAAATATGTGACTATATGAAATCAGAGTAAGGAAAGATTTCTTAAAAATAAATTGTGTCTAGAATAAACCATAAAGGAAAAAAACTGATAAACTCTGATAGTTAAAAGTAAGAATTTCTGTTCATTAAAAGACAGTTAAAAATCTTTAAAAATATAAGCCACAAACTGACAGAAAATATTTGCATCAAATATACTTTTAAAATATTCGTATATAGACTAATGAACATCTGCAAATCATTAAGTAAATGAAAATCAACTCAATTTAAAAAATAAGCAAAAGATATGAACAGGTTTTCTGATAAAGAGACAATAGAAATCTCCAGTAGACATGAACAGGAGGGAAGACAAATCTACTGGTAATTTTTTTTAAGTCAGAGGTGGGAACATCTATATTTAACTTATTAATCCTTATATTACATTTATCTACATATGAACACATCTATGTGTATTTATATACACATAAAATTTTTGAGTGTAATATCATAATGAAAAAAGTGAAACAATAAAAGGGCTATGTCTGGGTAGGAACTCTTAAAAAGATACCATCGGAATTGTAAATTAGCCATAACCACAACAAAAACAGAAATAA
The DNA here is from genome assembly GCF_020740605.2 of Lemur catta. NCBI lineage: Eukaryota > Metazoa > Chordata > Mammalia > Primates > Lemuridae > Lemur > Lemur catta. The sequence goes on along the minus strand of NC_059132.1, from coordinate 79,004,288 downwards.
ATTAAATTTATTGAGTGTTTTTTTTATTGTCAGACATTGAACTGATAATTTTATATAAATTTTGCATACACTATCGCATTTATGTTGGGTAGGTCTTCTATGAAGTAGAGATCTAACTAGGTAGACTTTATGAAATGTTGAACTTTAAGGATCAAGTAATACACCTTGTTCCAACATTTTGGAATCAAGATAAAGAAACAAATAAAATGTTAGGTAATTGTGGTAGACATTACCTTAGTGAATTTCAAAGACATGGTCTTCACACATGCTATTCGGGATAAGTTAACTATCCATCAGGAGGGTACACTAGGGTATGTTAGGGAAATGCTTCTGCCAGCTGACCTTCACTACTTCCTTCTTCCTGATTCCTTGGTGGTTCAGTATCCATTCATTAGCAACAGCATGAATTCTCTTAATCCTGTATAACAATGTGGAAAAGTTACTCACAATCATTCATTCATCTATTCGATATTGAATGTCTATGAAGAACCAGAATCTTTTTAAAAACATAATAAGCTCTCCAATTAACATTTAATTACATGGAACAATTATTTCTTTTTCAATATTACTGAGAAAATATTTTTCTCCAGACAATATTTCTTTCTATAATACCCTTTGTTGGGAATAATTTTAGACGCTGCACAAACATTCCGAGAAGCCAAACTGCAAGAACAAAATAATTGGATCAAAAGGTCTGCTTTACTACAGCGCATTTGATTAACCAGAGCTTGCAATACCACAGCACTTTTTCAGTTCCAAGGCTAAGTTCACTCAGGGTTCTTCACTCAGGCCATGTCATAATGAGCAGTTGTTCACAGTCAATTCCTTCTCAATTCCATGTGTAAAAGCTACTGCCTCTGTCACACAGCCATGCTTTCTGTCTAAATCACATTTCAGGCTAGATTTTACACCACTTTTTTTTTCATTAATTTTACACTGCTGCATACTGTATAGTGTATAATACTGACAATTAAAATGCTTCTCCATAGGGAGTCCATCAGCCAGCAGCATCAATTCAAGCCATGTGTGCATGAAATACAGTAGTTACCATGGTCTGATGGCAGGCAGGTTGAATTCATACTTTCTGCCTATATACACCACTTGCAGCTTATCCAAGCTAGTACCACCATTTCTAGAACACTGGAAACCAGATATGCTGGACAGTTTACCCACACAGTCTGTGCTTTGCACACCAGATGACTTGCTGATTGTTTTTACATATAAGCAATAAGTGGAAGTAGCACACCGAACAGTACATTAAGCACCCTTTTGCCAAATACTGGAAAGTCTTTTCATTCTAAAATGGAAGTAGATCCTCTCACAAATTTTTCTGTTATGAATGCAAATTTAAGGCATAGTTATATTCACTGGAAAAACAGGATGATTAGGGCAAGAACTCATGCCTGCTATTTCATCTTTGCCACTAAGCTGCCTCTGTTGCCTTTGTTGGAGAAACGAGAAACTTGTTTGGTTAACAGGAATGAATCTTACAGGGTTGTTTTATTAATTTCTCTGGGAAAAAAAAAAGATCAAGTACATAGGAATACATAACAGATGTTGTTCTCACAGGGTGACAATCTCCAAGATAACCTGTTGTCGTAACTCAGTGGCCTCAGGTCAATGTCTCAACTTGGCAGAATGATTAAAGAATTTCCTAGGAAATGCTGTGACGGGAAGAAGTGCATGATATCAGGAAAGTGCCGACAGTAAATTATAACCATAAATGCTTCCTTGAAATAAGAATTTTTTTGTCTCTCGAGTAACTACAACACAGACTAAAGTATTCATTCAACTGATTTAAGACTTGCGACACATTTTTTTCCCCCAATAATTATTTAAGAAGCTTATGTCACTAATTCTGAGAATGCTGAAAAGCATTGAGAAAAGCTCTCATAAGCATGTGGAAAATGTGGTTTTTCTCACTATTTAAAAGATTGCACTTATCTTTGGAACTGCTTCCTAAGCAGAGGCTAGTGCTCCAGTTATAAGCAATATTCACATATACAGACAGATATCGTGTGAATGTGTGCATTCTATGCATTCTCGGTGGGTTGTTTAGAAAAGTTTCAAAAGGTATAATTGCAAGCTACTGAAAAAAACTCATGATAATTTTAACTAAGTAAAAAGCAGTAAACTGACAGCAATAGTGATTTGTACAGAAAGCAAACACTTTTGAAATATTATCAAGAAGCACTTTTGAAGCCATGTGAAGTCAAAAGGCTTTATTTGAAGGGTAGTGAGCTGTGTCATGGCTAACCATGTCAGTCTGTGATTTTACTGACCAGGAAATCTCCCACTAGTTGTTTTCTTAATAGAAGAAATAGTAAATTAATATTTTTGGAGGAAAAAAAGAAATATACACAGCAGATATAAGAAATACTATGATTATTCCTTCAGGGATGTTTTTCTTTAATCCACAAAGTTCTTCATTTCATATTTTTTCCTGCTGATATGAATTATGGTGGATGAAGGATAATTTATAAATAATGATTCATAAAGAAAGCACAAGGGAATAAAGATTTGTCCCAATTAGAAATGTGCTTGTGTAAGCAGCAATTGTCAAGAACCCTTATAGACCAAGGCGACTGCCCAAACCTGCTGAGAACTGGTGACACACATGATAAAACTTTCCAAAGCATAGATTTTTAAAAACATGAGAATTAGAGCTTCCAATATCAAAGAAGGAAACCAAGCATTTGGAGTGGGAGAGCCATAGTCAACAATGTTTGAATCCACACACCTATTGGTACCTAATTTCTTCATGCATTTCCCTATATTTCCCACCCCCAACACACTCGTATAGTCTCTTCTTTCTGCCCCAAATACTCTTCTCCACCTGCACCTGTTCCTCACTTCTCATTGGCTTCACCATTGTATTCCTAGTTCCAAATACACGTTGAGGTCTTTCTACAGTTGTTTTTGAATTAATAATTGCACTATAAATACTGGAGCCAACCATAACCGTGATAGGATCTCTGCCTTGAGAACCTTAGAAAATGAAAGTTAAAGAGAACTTCCAGTAAGCGTTGCTTTATTAGGGAGTTGAAACAATCTTACTACTTGCAGAAATTTTTGATTTGTCATTCCCGTTAGCAATTAAAAAGGTTCTTCACGTACGGGGCATCCTCCTGGGCATAGTCAATGCCATTACGCCATTTCCAATGCAACCTCTTTTGGAAAGGAAGACACATAGAGCAGCCACAATGCCTGTCGCATTTCCCTGTGAGTGGGAAGGATGGCTCCACAAGGACATGGTGCTTCTTCCTGCCCCGCAACAAAGCTCAACTAGTGTCCCTTTTAGTAACAACTTGTGCCTATCCTCTTAACTCCTCATGTTTTATAAAAATAAAAATTAAATGAAATTAATTCATGAAGAAGAATGAAAAATGAGGGAGAAAAAGGACAAAACTTTCCAACCAAAGGCTACTATCCATTTTTCTAGGAAAAAGAAAAGTAATGTTAACATAATTCTGAATAATAAGAATCCTATTTCAGTCTGTTCACCGTGGAGGGGAAAGAATTAAATGGTGATAATAAATAAATTTGAAATAAATATTTCAAACAAATAAGAACATCAAAATTAATTATTTACAATTTAAAATCCCATTTCCTAACATAAATTACAAATAATAGTTAATCTAGAAATATTAATATGCACATAATAAAAATGAAATTATAATGAAAGTACTTTGGAGAAAAAAATCACAAAATGATAATTTTAAAATGTGAGTCATTCAGTGCACTGACTCTGCAGTAAAAAGGCCAGGTTTGAATCCTGGCTCTGCCATTTACTTACTATGTGATCTTCAGGGGTTAACTTCTCTTCTTCTTTTCTCATCTGTAAAAGTGGACAAAATATTAAATGAGTTAATTCGTTAAAAATATTTTGAAGAATTATTAGCATCATTAAAGAAAAGCTCTAATTATTATTAAAATTATGTAAGTGATTACTATTACTGTAAACCATGGCATAATAAAAGCACTTTCTTACTCCTATTCCACTACTAAATTGAAATCATTTCTTTGTTAGAAGGGCTTTTCCACTAGACAATAAGTAGCTTGAGGGCAGTGATTGTTTTATTTTACACTCTCTTACCCTTTGAACCTAGCCCAATCAATTCATACTGTTTGTGCTCATGATTTGCTGATGATATTTACTGATGATAATCTTAATTATTCATTTATCAAACATTTATTGAGGCAATATATGTAACCAAAGTGTTTGTACCCCTGTAATATTCTGAAATTTATATATATATATACATATTTTCTGCCCAGGAAATCCTTTTCTTGTTGTTGTTTTTTTCTTCTTTCTCTAGAAAAGGCAGCAGTTATACACATTTTTAAAAAATTACATTTGGGTTGTGACATAATAAGAAATATATAGATATTGGTCTCTGCTCCTGGTTCCCGGAAGCTCCTAAAACCCTTGTGATAGGTGTGCTACGAAAATCTTTTGTTCTAATATTTGGTCTTTCATCCTGGCTCCTGAGACAGAGCTCCTAAATCCTTTGGAATTTCCCCAGTGATAGGAGCATCTGTTGTTCTAATGATTAACTCTTGGTGGGCTACTCCGTGGGGCTGGTCACCAGTAAGACCAAGCCAGGATTAGAAACTTAGAACATTGGCTCCACCTCCATCTTTTGGGAGAGGGGAGAGGGACTGGAGATTGAGTGAATAATCAATTATGCCTGCATGATGAGGCCTCCATAAAAATCACTAAAAGTATGGGGTTTGAGGAGCTTCTGGGTTGATGAACATAGCCGCATGATGGGATGCATATGGTGCATCCCAACTCCATGAGGACAAGAGCTCCTGTGCTTGAGACCCTTCCATATCTCACCCTATGTATTTCTTTATCTGTATCTAGTTGTTCATCTATATCCTTTGTAATATTCTTTATAATAAACTGGTAAATATAAAAAAGATTATTAACTGATAAAAGTCCACTGGAAGCAATCCTCGATGTCTTTAAGAGAGAGAGTTTCTGTGGTATCTAAACCAGTGATTCTCAAGCTTGGCTGCACATTAGAAACCACAAGGGGGCTTTTAAAAAAAATACTAATGCTCAGGACCCACCATTTAAATCATCAGAGTCCCTGAGCAGAGCTGTAGAGACATAAATATTTTTAAAAGGTCACAGGTAATTATATAGAAGCATCATAATTGAGAACTCTGGTCTTGAATTATGTTCATTTTTCAGTATATAGTTGATAAGTATTTATAAGCAAAATTTCAAATTTTCTAAATCTAAATCTTTACCTCTGTGGGGTTGCCTTTAAGAGTTCTAAGTAATAAAAAGTATGTAAAAGACTGTGGAGTTTTTGATGTTATTAATCAATTTTCCAACAATTTGATGTGGCTTTATTGCCCTACAACCATTGGAAGTTACTTTTTGTTTCTGTCAGGTAACCTAGATGAGTTGAGCACAATTGTGCCTGCAGGTTTTTATTTAGCTGCAGAATTAGGTTGCTAAGATATCAGTCCTTAAATGTCCTAACTTCCATTTGGGTCATGGTAAAAAAATGTCCTGGGTCAATAATAAATTTGAAAATGTATGTAAAAGTTCTCTCTTGAATAGTCTGCATGCATCCAAAATGCCCAACTAAGGCTTAAGTCACTGAAACTTCTTACTAGTGTTTTCCAAGTTCAAATATAGTCCTCCCTCAATATTGTGGGGATTGGTTCCAGGGTCCCTGCTGGATACCAAAATCTGCAGATACTCAAGTCCTTTATACAAAATGGTATAATATATGCATATAACCTACTGTGTACTTTAAATAATCTCTAGGTTACTTATACTATGTAATACAATATAAATGCTATGTAAGTAGTTGTTATATTCTATTTTTTAAGGAATAATGACAAGAAAATGTCTGTACATGGTCAGTATAGATGGAACTTTTTTAATATTTTTGATTCACAGTTGGTTGAATTCATTGATGAATAACCCATTGATAATGGAGTAGTCCAACTATTTGTGCTTTTTAAAAATTATTCCTCATTATTTGAATTTTAGTCTTCATTTAAATGCTCACCAAAAATGTTACAGTTCATTATATCCTATCTAGAACAGAATGAAATGAGAACGGTACAAGTAAAGATGGAGTTTCTTATTCATAGTTTTATGGTTAATAAGGGTCAAAGTCAGAAAGTTCAGCCAGATAATTATGTTTAAGTTATAACAATATTTTATGTTATAAAAATATCTAATTCAGCATAGCAGAGTTCCATTTCAATCCCTGAGATTTTAAAGATATTAGAGTCATAGATCTTGCTCTTAACTTATTTTCAAATACTGTACCTATTTTTTAAAAAGATAATTTTCCATTTCAATATTTTCATAGGAAAATATTGCTAGTAGTGTAAATTCTTATATTATGGAATTTTTACTCTCATGTCATTACTATTTATAAAAGCTTGAACGTCCTAGAAAATAAAACCAATGAAGTTATTTTAGCAGTTTAAATCTTCTTTGTATTTGGAATCTGCGTATTTGTTGATCAGTAACAAATTTTACTCAATTTCAAAAGTTGAAAATAAATTTATTTTTTAACATGTGACTAAACTTGGGTGGCCAATGTAAATATTAAAAAACGAATTGTGATAATCTAGTTTATATTGTACAAAATGAAATTTTCTAAAGGTAAATCAGAAACACTTTTAAAATCGAAAGACAGAATGTAACTTTGGTACCTAATGTCATGAGAGAACTAGAAAGCTAAGAAAAATATTAAATTATTCATTAATAGCTTCAGAGCTAAAACTTAATACTCACTTCCAACTTAGATATCATGATTTTGTTTTTGTTTAAAGCATTAAAAAAAGAAGGAGAGGAAGAAAAAAGGATCGTGGGGATTTCAACCAACCAGTATGTTAGCTGTATAATAAGTTACTTTTATTTTTTAATGTTGTCTTCTGGGTTTGAGAACTATTGCTATTGTTGGATGGTAACACCCAGGTTACAAATTACCCTTTGGCCTCAGAGGACATGAATGCCAGCAATTTTATTCATATTTATATTCAATCCATACTAGATAGTCTCTGAATGAAGAGTGCCAGTGAAGTCTGATTAAGTGGCAGTTTGAATATAGTAATAGACATTTTGTAAAAATTTCTTTTAATTAAATTTTGTTCATCTACTATAGTATTAGAAAACTTTTTGCCATAAAACTTTAACAGCTAATAGTTGGTAAAGGCCTATCTACACACACTTTGCTCAGAGGCTCCATAATCTCGCTTGGTACCAAGTTGTATTTCAGGACTGCCTGACTGAGCTTGGGAAAACTTGAGTTTAACTAAAGATATGACTTTGCAGTGTTCTCAAAATATAACATACATTCAAACCATCTAGGTTCACTGTTAAAATGCAGATGCAGATTCAGTGAGTTTGGGATGTAGATGAGATTCTGCAATTGTAACAAGATCAAGGGAGTCACTACTTCAGGTCCATGGAACATCCTTTGAGTAGCAAAAGCAGACTATCACCAGCTTTGTAATTGACTGAATCTTTCAGTCCCAATGCTGTATTACAGAGATAAGCAATTCTTCTTTAAGATGGTAAATGTGTTGATGAGCACACAACATTCAAACTTTGTGTACATCCTTTTATGACACCATTTTCAAATTTGAATTCTCAAAATATCTAAAATTAACCACTTGTTGGCTGGGTGAGTTAGCTCACACCTGTAATCCTAGCACTCTGGGAGGCCGAGGAGGGAGGATCCCTTGAGGTCAGGAGTTTGAGGTTGCTGTGAGCTAGGCTGATGTCATAGCACTCTAGCCCAGGTGACAGAGTGAGACTCTGTCTTAAAAAAAAAAGAAAGATATAAGAAATAAAATAATATTTCTGGTACCAAATCTATAAATCTGAAGTATTGATAGTAGAAATGCAAATACCTTACAAAGAAACTCCAGAGTAACAGATGATATACTTAGATTTGGGGTAGATTTAGAAATGGCACTATCAGCTGGGCACCTTGGCTCACGCCTGTAATCCCAGCATTTTGGGAGGGCGGAGGCAGGAGGATTGCTTGAGACCAGCCTGGGCAATATGCAGAGACCCACATCTCTACCAAAAATAGAAAATTAGCCAGAGTGTGGTGGCACCCACCTGTATTCCCAGCTACTTGTGGCAGAAGGATCGCTTAAGCCCAGGAGTTTGAAGTTACAGTGAGCTATGATGATGCCACCACATTGTAGCCCAGGCAACAGAGTGAAACTCTGTCTAAAAAAAAACAGGAAATAGATCTCCAAATAATAAAAACAAACAAATTTAGTTGGCCCCCTAGGCCCATTTGTGGGAGAGAAAAAAAATCTATTTTTGTAGCAACTGTTGCTGCTATTTTTAGCCCTTTAAATATGCATAAAGTGCTGATTGTCCCCAAATCTTCCACGTTAGCTGTTAGAAATAGCCCTATTAAGTCAAGACTATTATATCTTGAATAACTAAATTATTTTTATTTATGGTTTTGAGAAAGGGTCAAGACTCTAATAACACGAAGGTAAAAGTGTCTTTCCGTGGTAAGAATTATCTTCCAATAATTCTCTTACTGATTATTTCACAATATGTGCAATATGTTTCCCCCAACTTTAACAGATTTGAAAAGCGCAGCCTAAAAGACTTGTCTCAGGTACCACAGCTAGAGTGCTAAAATAGGGACTGGACATTGGTCTGTCTCCAATACCCACTGTTATGACTCTTTTATTATAACAAATTACTGATTAAAAAAATAGGGGCAATAATACTCACTGAGCACCAACCATATTCTAATCCCTATGGCAGCAGAAACTTTTTTCATAATCATTTCATTGAATTGCAGCTTCATATATTATGAACTCACTTTAGAGAGACAATTATTATCTGGTGCAAAATTTAATATTAATATTTTCAATTTTCTTTATCTCTAAATTTCTTAACCCATAAAAAAGAAATGATAGAATATCTATGCATAGGGTTCTCTGAGAATTAAAGAGATAATATATTTAAAATATTTATCAAAGAATCTGGCATATCATAAGCCTTCACAAAATGTTGGCTATAAAATTACGATTCTATTATTGTTATATTTTTACTGAATTTTTGCAACAGTAAATATGGGTAGGTATAATGCATATTTTTGTTAATAAGTAGCTGAGGTTTGCATTTCACATTATTTGTCCAGGAGTCCCAGAGTGTAATGGAAAGGCCAAGATCCAAACTGACAGCCACCTGATTCCAGTTCCCTATCATGTGCCTTGCATAAATAAAGCTTAATAAATTAAAAATCCAAATTCTACAAGTTGTATTTGCTTAAAATTTAAAAGTCCTTTAGTTAAATTTTTTTCTGATTTTTAAAGAACTTAACACAAAACACATTGATTAATTTTTTTTGCTTCTAAATATTTCCATAAGCATATGTAGGTGTATGTATTTGATTAGAAAAACAAATTGCATGCAGAGATACATTTTAAGATGGTGTTCCTTCAACCTCCTGTATAGCAGAGAAAGGTGTTACAGTTTTGAGGGATGATTCTACTAAATGCATTGAGAATAAATCTCAAATTTTTAGGAAGAAATATCATTGAAAATTTTCTTTTAACTCAGCAAACAATTTCAAAATCATGTGTATTCTACAGGTTTGTTCTTGAAAAGTGTTAATTTTTAAAGGCTATTTGTAGCCTTCTTGAAAAATAATTCTAAAAAGTTCTAGAAATTATATGGTAATGAAAGGTCTTATGATTTCCATACTTATTTTCTTTATCAAAGATATTGCAATGGATGTAAATATTTTTATTTGATTATTCATTCATCTTTGCTTTGACCTTTTTATAGTTTATAGGCAGTATCAAATTAATAGGCATATTAATAACAATATAATTTAATCCTTTGTAATTTTGCCAGTGAACATTTAGACTTAAAGTAACATAGAGAAAAGGTGATGTGTTGTAAGATGAATATGTACTGATGTTATAATTTTAAGCCATGTTTATGTGGCTGACTCAATTACTCAGATGTTTTGAGAGAATTATGTATCCATCTAGACAGTTAAAAGCAAAAGAAATTTTGCAAATTATGAATCTCTACTTCTCTTTTTTTAATGACCATTTGAGCAGTAGATGCTGAAAATATTCAACCATGCATGATTTCATAGAGAATATAAGAATTTTATGTCAGGATTAAACGTACATTTTGTGATTTTCCATACATTTTGCCTTCTATGCTTAAATTTAGTTCTTTGTGTCATATTGTTTTGTTTTAGGGTTTTTATTTACCCTTGTTTAACAAGAGAAACCTCTTAAACTGAAATAAGCCATGGCTGGTTTGGGATTGGTATTTGGACTAAACTTATGATTGTTTTTAAGTGCCAAGGATGGAAACATAAGATTCAAGGCTTTCCCGTGGTACAGTATTCCCATTATTTGAGTGAAAACGATAGCTCTAGACAGTTATGATAAATATTTGTTTGAAATTTCATCAGCTCATACTACATTGGCTCTGTTTCTGACAACCGAGCACTTGCCATAGATGTAGTGGCAGCAGAAGCCAGCTAAGAGCACACTGTGCTTTTCATATTGAAGGTATTTTTCATGATGCATGGAAACTGGAGGGGTCTTGAATGTGATAAATGCTTTCTAAATTATTGTTCTTTTACCATAGCCTTCCCTTTATCACTGATCCGGAGAAAATACTTACTGGCTGGATTATTTTATGAGGAATACTAAGGTTGGACTTTGCACAAACAATACACTTAATCTTACCTACTTTTAGCATTACTGCTCCCTTGAGCAAAAAATAACTGATCATAGAGCCAGATCTGAATATTTGAATGAAATAGCACTGGCCAGAAGCAAGTAGGCAGAAGAAACAGCTTTTTAAGATCTGTTTCCAGGTAAATAATAGGAGACGCAGGGAGCAGCTGGCAGGCGTTAGTGCCATCTTCCCTGTTTGCCTACCACTCCCACTGCCACAAGTGGGTAGGGGGAAGAGCTAATGAAATAAGTTAAAATAATAATAACAAAATTCAAAGCAATTTTTAATTGAATACCAACTATGGGCCAGAACTTTTGCTAAGTGATTTATGTTTATTATATTATTTGTTACTTTTAAGAATAGAATTTATTTTGAGGAAGAGGGAGACAGGCTTTTCTCAAGTGGATCAAGGTAATATAATTAATTTCGAGAAAGGTAACTAAAAGACAGGTATGCATTACCCTGAAGGAAGCCAAAATTTGTGATTCCACCGGAGTCTAATTCACCACTTTGTTTTACATCAGATAACCTGTTCAAACAGATGTGTTTCAAATTGGTAGTTCTGAGCTTCAGGAACTGGCCCCAAGGGAGGAGACAAGTATCGAAATAACTTCATTCCCTTCTTTGTTCCACCTTACATCACTCATTCTGTCTCATCTGTCTCTCATTTCTTCTCCCCTGAACTGCTGCTATATTAGATGCTGATGCCTAGATTGGCTAGTTTATTTTCACCCTAATATTTGTCTCCAGGGATAAGCACTAGTTATTATTTACCAAAGTATTAACTAAAAACTGTCCATTTTTTTCCAGTTAATTCTTATAAAATATTCGTGCAGAAATCTGGCTCTCTTAGAAACAAGAAAGCAAACCAAAATACTTGGTTTCAGAATCCCAATAAAACATTAGCTACAGTCTTCACGTAGGTCAAATTAGCAATTCACAAATGTATTAAATAAAACTTTGTATAATAATATTGAATGAAGCTTAATGTCAGTTACTTGCTTGGCTTGTAAAATTTTTTATATATGAGAAAAAGTAAATTTAATACTTTTAAAAGGCACAGCTATTAAAAGAAGAAAATTTGAAAAAGACTCGATTCCTTATAAAATCCTGACAGTGTTTATTTCTGTCACAGAAGCTCACTCATTAAAATTATGAAAGTGACACCATGAATGTAATGGATTTTGACATCTGGTGCATTGCAGTGAGAAAATGTTATGAAGCAGAATGTCTGAACAATCACTCTTAACTATGACTTTTGTATTACAGAAGTGTCATACGAAATATTAGAAAATATAGTATTTATATTTTTCATCTGGAAATATAAAAAATTAAATTCTGAGAATTTTTTTCCAGTTTATTTCTTAGACATTCAAAGCATTTATCAAATGGCAGCTGTTTAGTACTCACAATTAGTAAAACAAGGGCTTGATTTTAAGAAATTATATTCTTAGCAGTTTATTTCTCTCATTGACAAAATATAAGGTTTTGAGATGAGATATAAAGTTGCTTCTTTTGATCTTATAGCATTTCCCAAGTTGATACTCCAGATGCCCCCAATAATCTAAGAATGTCTACTCTGGATACATATGATTCCATGGTCAGCAATGGCAGTGAATAGAATGGCACTAGATAAAACAAAATTAGTTTCAAGGAGAGATAATTAAACCTGATTATGATGGCAATTACTCCTTCATCACTTTGTGGATCCAAAATTCAATTATTTTAAGTCAAATCTGTAATGTCATTGAGAATTGAAAAATTTCTCATGTTTGGGAAACCAACATTAGGTGTGCTTCTAGAAATTTGGCCTGACCACTGTAGAATACCTGCAGAAGATGTGTGGGATTTTTAAAAAATGATTGCATGAAATAAGTATCCATATTAAGACAGCCCAAATCCAAGGTGACATGCTTTCGGAAACCCTCTATAACCTTGTAGAGCATAAATATATATATATATATATATATATATATATATATATATATATTCTATAACAAAACAATGCAGATTCACATGTCATATATATATATATATATATATGACATGTGAATCTGCATTGTTTTGTTATAGAATTTCAATTGTAGTAGTCTCTTGGCAGAATCTTTGGGGTTTTCTAGATATAACATCATATCTCAGCAAAGAGCGAAAGTTTGACTTCTGCTCCCATTTAGATGCTCTTGATTTCCTCATCTTATCTGATTGCTCCGGCTAGGACTTCCAGTACTATGTTGAATAGAAGTGATATTAGAGGGCAACGTTGTCTGGTTCCAGTTCTAATTTTTCAGTATGATGTTGGCTGTGGGTTTGCAGTATACGGCTTTTATCATTTTGAGGTAAGTCCTGTCTATGACTATTTTGTTAAGCATTCTTATCATAAAAGGGTGCTGAATTTTGTTGAATGCTTTTTCTGCATTTATATTGAGAGGATCATATGGTCTTTGTTTTTACTTCTATTTATGTGGTGAATTACATTTATAGATTTGCATATGTCGAACCATCCCTGCATCCCTCGTATGAAGCCCACTTGGTCATGATGGATTATTTTTTGATGAGCAGCTGAATTCAATTTGCTAGGATTTTATTAAGAAGTTTTGCATCTGTATTCATAAGGGATATTGGTTTGTAGTTTTCTTCTTTTGTAGAGTCCTTTCCTGGCTTTAGTATTGGCTTTGTAAAACGTGTTGGGGAGGATTCTTTTCTTCTCAATGCTGTGGAATAATTTCTGCAGGATAGGCACCAGTTCTTCTTTGTAGGTGTGGTAAAATTCAAGTGTGAAACCATCTGGTCTGGAACTTTTTTTTTAGAAAGATTTTTTATTGCTACTTCCATTTCAGTACTTGATATTGGTCTGTTCAGGAATCTTATTTCTTCCTTATTGAGCCTAGGGAGGTTGTATATTTCTAAGAATTTGTCCATTTCCTCCATGTTTTCCAGTTTATGTACATAAAGATTTTTACAGTATTCAGAAATGATATTTTGTATTTCCATGGTGTCAGTTGTAAGTTCTCCTTTTTCATTCCTGATTGAGTTTATTAGAATCCTTTCTTTTCTGCTTCTGGTTAATCTAGTGAGAGAAATTTAAAATTAAGAAAAAAAACTTAGATTTATTAAAATGTATGGCAATGATCTTTGGATCTGACTGTGACAGAATAGCAGGTATAGGTTTTACTTTCCCACTATGAGAAACTATTTAAGCTGAACAAAGGTTTAAAAACAATGTTAGCAGTTTGAACAGCAGCCAACATGGCCTATATAATACTTGAGAGAAGAACGCACGAGATGAGCTCCATATTTACAAAGACTTTCTGACAGCAATTTACAAATCATAGCAGAAGGAATGAGATCAACAGTCCTGAGTAGAATAAAGGATGAGTTAAGTGTGAGTCTTCCAAGGCAACTGGGATTTCAGGACCTGATGCCAGTGAGATAGAGCAAGCAGTAATGGAGCACCAAAAATCCATGCAAAAATTATTTTCATGTCTTTGGCCAACTTCTACATTACATTTATGATTTTAAGGGATCTGGAAGTCTAAGGGAGCTGAACAAAACGAAGCTTTTGTATCTTTTACTTAAGAGGTACAGAAAATTTTTAGATATTCAAAATTCTTTATTAAATATAAAAATTATGACCTTGGGGTACAGAGACACATAAAAACATTATAGCATGAAATCATAGTTTTAAAAAGTACCCCAAATATAATTATCATCTCTACCTTTAGTTAAGAAGGATGTACATGTCTCAATATTCTTCAATAAATTATAATAAAATAGAGGAGTTAACACCTTTTTTACTTTTTCTTTCTTTCTTTCTTTCTTTCTTTTTTTTTTTTTTTGAGGATATGAAGAGCTGTACATTAACTGTGTGGACCTGCACTGTAGTATGGTAACCACTAGCCATGTGTTGCTATTGAACACTGGAAATCAGTATTTTCAACATTTTCTGTCTGTCTGAAAAAAAAGTATATTATCTAGTTTTTGCCTTTGGTGGTCAATATATGATCATTTGGTCAAAATTTTTTCTTGTGTTGTTTATTATATTGTTATGATCTGTTTGTTCTATCAAATATTTCTCAAATATTATGGATTTGTCTTGTTTTTTTCCTTACAATTTTAGCAATTTTGGCAATTCTTACTTTATACATTTTGAGACCTCCATATTAATTGCACAAAAACTTAGAACTCTTACATCTTCCTGGTAGATAAAAAACTTTTCATACATGTGAAGTGACCCCTTTATAACTACTAATACTATGTTTTTGCCTTGAAATTTATTTTGTCTGATAAGACTATAGCAACACTCTCTTCTTTTAAGTTTGGGTTAAATGGTATACTTTTATTTATCCTTCTATTATACACCTTTTATAAATTTGTGTCTTTGATATGTCTCTTGTAAATATTCAGAAACATATTTTTATGCAACCTGACAATCTGTGTCTTTAAGTAGATAATTCAATTCATAAATATTTAATATAAGTGCTCATTTTTTTGAGATACAGATTTGCCATTTCTTTATGTACTTTTCCTTTGTTTATATATTCTATGTGGGTTCGTTTGTTTTGTCCTTTCATTGCCTTCTTAGGGACTTTTTTGTCATTTCTTTTTTGATGTTTATCTTTTATGTTTAATCTGTTATTTTTTTTCTTTGCAAAAGAGTAACACCTTTGCTAATATTCCCTGATATATTAATGGTTAACCTAGGAATTATGACATACTTCCTTGACTTATAAAATTATAATATTAATTGGTATTTTTACGGATGCAAGGACCTTTGAATACTTTAACTCCTTCAGTCTTTCCCTTTTTTATGTGATATTTTTATCAGGTATCTTAACAAGATACATAGTCAATATTCATTTATATTTACCCTTTTTTTCTTTTTCTTTTTATTCTTTCGTTCATTTTTCACTTAAATTTGGTCTTACACCTCAAACAATTTTTCTTTTTCCTGATAAAATCATCTTTTGTTATTTTCTTTAGTGTAGTACTCTTGGTTGTGAATTCTCTGCTCTTGATTGTTGAAATTATACTTATTTGATCTTATCATTGAAAAATATTTCATAGGGACTAGAAATCTAGGAATATATTCATTTTCTCTTGCACTATTAAGAATGTTATCAAGATATCATATCATAGCATATTGAGATAATTGTGCTTTCCAGAAGCTAAAGTCTGCATTTCCTTTGGCTGATTTTGAGATTTTTCTCTTTGTCTTTAGTCTCCTGCAGAGTTACTGTATTTATGCATAGATTTTCTTTCTTTTTATTTGAGAGACAGAGGTTTGCTCTGTTGCCTGGGCTAGAGTGCTGTGGCGTCAGGCTAGCTTACAGCAACCTCAAACTCCTGGGCTCAAGCAATCCTTCTGCCTCAGCCTCCCATGTAGCTGGGACTACAGGCATGCACCACCATGCCCTGCTAATTTTTTCTATATATTTTTAGTTGTCCAGCTAATTTCTTTCTATTTTTAGTAGAGATGCAGTCTCACTCTTGCTCAGCCTGGTCTTGAACTCCTGACCTTAAGTGATCCTCCCGCCTTGGCCTCCCAGAGTGCTAGGATTACAGGCATGAGCCACTGCACCCAGCCAGATTTTCTTATCTTTATATTCTTAGGATTTGTTAGATTATTTGCCACAGCTTGATATATTTCATTAGCTTTGGGTAATTCTCTCACTATCACTTCAAGCCTTGTTCTGGCACAATTTATCTCTCTTATCCTTTGGTATACAGTTAAACACATATTAGAAATCCTCATTGTGTTCTCTAAACATTTGTCTTGCTTTCTGTGTTTTACTCACTTGATTTCCCTTTGTTACTTTGAATACTTTCTTCTGATCTACATTCCAGTTCATTCAACTTCTTTTTAGTTATTTCTAATATTTTCTTATACTATCAATAAAATGCATAATAGTTCTTTTTTGTGTTTTAAAGTTCTATTATTTCTATTCAGGTCTTTTTCCATTCCAAAAATCCTTTATACTTTCTATTTCCTTGCTAAAATAGAAAGGTTTTTTTTTTATATTCATCAAATTTTTAGTCTGTGTATGGTAGTTCCATTATCTGGAATATAATCTTTCTTCTGTTATTTACTCTGGCTCTCCTTCATGTCATCATATATCATCCTATGCCTAGATTATTGTTGATTGTGTTCTAGACTTTGGATCAAAAAGCCATTATTTTAAAAAACAATAGAGGCCCAGAATGATGTTCTCTCTCCTTCCTGAGAGGATTTACATTTATTTCTGCCAGATGTCTAAAGAGACTATAAATCTGGCATTATCTTCGTCCAACATTAGCCTTGAGAGTTAGAAGGTCACTGAGATATTCAAATCTGGACTGTCATCTGGCAAGGGAATGTTTGCCTCTAGCTTACCCTTTCTCCCAGAGTGCAGCTCTGTAAGTTTCCAGTCTGTATACTGGGAGATTTACCAGGGCTTCACTCTGGGTAGAATCTGGACCTCAACTTGTGTTTCCTATAGCCAAGTGAGGCATGAAAAGTATCGTTTAGCCTCTAAACTATCTCCTCTGGATCAGGAAAGAGACCCAGAGCAACAATTTTACTTATAGCCAATTCACTTGATCTATGTCTCCATTTTCTCTTATATAAAATGAGATAAACCTTAGAATAGAGTTCCTAAGGTTCTGATGAAGATTAACTGAGTCAACAATGTAAAACATGTAGGTCTAGTACATATCAAGTGCTTAAATTATTTTCTATCAATATTATTTATAATGTTAGCACCTGTGAAATAATTTTGGTAGTACCAGTTTACTACTGTTGCCAGGACAGCTTCCCACATAAATCAGAATGGCTTATCTATTTTCTTCCACAAATATTTATTGAATACATTTATGGATTAAAGTGCTTGTTAAGATAGACATGGGCAGCACATCTCCCCATGGGTTTTATAGAATATCAGGAAAGATTAATATACAGAATAATGAGGAGCAATTTTGGATATATCAGCAAAGGCTTTCAAATATTTATTAAGTAAGAAACTTCTGAGAAGCTTGCTTTCTTGATGATGTCATCCAAATAAATGTGAATTTTATATTTAAAATAGCCATTTCTGAGGAAAAAATTATTATATACAATTAAATAATAAAATTTTAGTGGTAAGACTTAAATCAATTGCAATTGACTAATATATACAAGCTACAATAACCAGCCCTTGGATGATGGAGTTTTGTTTTTTATTTATTTTTTTTATTTTTGCATTTCCTTTTGTTCCACTTTGCTAAGCACTAAAAGTTCTTCAGTAAATATAATTAAGTTAGATAAGAAAGTAAATACTAATTATCATTACTTCAAACAAATAGTAATAAATTAAAGCCACATATTAATAAAACGTCACATTAAAATAAAGAGTAGTCCTGAAGGAACAGAAAATCATCATGATTAAGGGTGATCTGGATGAAATGTTAACTGATTAGAACCAGATGCTGTTATATTCTGGTATTAGGCATAGTATAAATTTTCATGCTGAGATGTTTTATTCTTTTGACTATTATCCACTGAACGTTTTGATCCTACTCTACATGCTATATAACCAACACAATGAATATTCCAGTTGTTTCTATGCAGATTGCCTCTTCAGTATCTGTAGTGAGGAAATCAGCATTCTTTGTTAGCAGAGCTGAGTGTCCACTTCAATTTTACAGTTAAGTAAACTAACATGAATGTTTATGTCACCTGTATGATAATAAGGAAAAATTTATTCATGTATTCTCTTGCACTGTACTTTTAAATTTCCTGAAATTCTTTGTGATTTTAAAGTAGTTAATGGTGAGATGTAGGACACTTCAAGGTCTTCTACAATTCTGTCTCTCCCAGTGTTGGAAACTGAGTACATAAATTCCTCCTTTGCCTCCAAGGAACCTGAATGCCTTGCATATAATAGCTAACATATTTTTAGTCACATTAGCAGGGGCATAACAATGGTGATGGGAGCTGGTCCAACCACAGTGTGAGCCATAAGTAGGAAATTTAAAAACATAATAAAGGCAACCAAAATCAGTCTACTTTTTATTATCACAATGCATTAGCAATTCTAAATAATGTCAATGATAGTGTTCTCCAGCCCAAAATATTTTTGTTAGGATAAGCTCTAAACAATTGCTGTCATTATCTCTGTGACTTAATAATTATATGTAAGATTTAAAGTACCAGATTTTTATTTTTGTACTTCAATAAATATTAAACACATATATTCTGTTAATTTGGAGAACTCCCATTTACACAGAAGCCCCTGACGCACAAAGACATTGCTACATGTGATGGCTTTGAACACATTTGGCTTTGAACCATTTCTTAACTGAAGGGTTTTAAGTTCATGAAGGTTTTAATTGTTTAGAATTGTTCAAGCTTAATTCGAATACTTCTGCACTCCTTTGGTCCTTTGCTTACAAACCCACTGAAGTTCTGGTTCCATTGTGCTTTGAATGACATCAGTAGTTGTTTATGAGTATATTTCTCATATTTCTTCTTGTGGATGCCAGTTACTTCCTTGTCTATATTGTCCCATAATGCTTGATTGCATTCTTTGAACATTGTTTATTATTAATAAATATTTATTAAATAGATATATGTAAGTTCAAGTGAAAGAAATCATTTCTTCCACCTTTTTACCAGGTGTTCTTTATAATCTTAAACACACAAAATAAAAATAAAAGAGACACAGATTCTAGAGGTAGGTAATACTATTTGGATAATTCAAATTATTGTTTTTAAAATATTATTGTGAGCAAGTTCTGTTCTTTGGCAATTTTTGTCTACATTTTCTTGAAAATCCACAAAAACATTAAAAACTATTCCATAACATAACACCAGAAACTGTCCCTCAGGATGGTAATAACCAATAAAGTAATGTTCTTGGGAATCTTTATGAGTGTTTTTTACTGTTCCATGTTCCAGCCTAGATATTCATAAAGAAGTATATTTAGAATGCATTTTGTTATGCAAGTCACCCTGTGGAACCATTTCTTAACTGGATTTTCTCAAGGAGTTTGCTTTATTGAAAGAACAGAGAATAGTTTGTAACTAACATAACCATCATTAATTCTGCGTGCCTCTATATTTTAAATTAATGCTTCCCACCATCCCCCACAAATCGTAATGTTTTTTTAAGTTTATGACCTGTGAATTAATCAAATTTATAATAGTTTTTTAATAGTGCTAGTTAATCTGTGTAATTAGAGGAGCAAGAGGGAGTTCTAAGGCTGCAAAAATAAAATAATGAGACCAGTATTTTTAAATTTTGAAATAAATGGCTTCTGAGTGAGAAAAATTAAATTGATACAGAAAAGCAGACATATTAACTGGTATTCTTCCAACATCACCAAGAAGGTTTAAGTTTTGTGAGCAGTGGTTTTGTCTCGGAGACCATTTTAATTGCTTTATTTGCATTATCTTCTCTAATCCTTTTTAGCAACTCCATGAAGTGGGAACATTATTATTCTCATTTCATGGAACAAATGAAGATGATAGTGAAGAACTTGCCCAAGGCAACATGGTACTAAGTAGTTGATATGAATTCAGTCAATCTGACTCCAGAGCTAATACATTCTGCAATCATTTTGCAAGTAATATATTTCCAAGTTTAGCTGCTGAGATTTCCCAGAGTGATATATCAGTGATAAAAAATTAGTTTGTTAGTATTTGTATTATAGTTATTCATCATGGGAAAAATAGCAGTCATTTCAAACATCTGAATAGAAATCACCAATTAGATTATTGAGATCTAAGAATTGACTTCTGTGACACATTGAAATTGAAAATCAAGATATATTGGACTTCTGGGTAACTGAAGGCAATGGCAGCTGTCTAGATCCATCTCTGTCAATATTTTGTCTGAAAATAAAGCTGAACAAAAAGAACAAATAAAATACACACACACACACACACACACATACACACACACACATGACCTCAGCATAGTGTGAAGACAAACAAATGCAAAAACTTCAAAATAACTATGATTAAAAAAATAAATCACACCAAATCTCATTAAGCAACCTCTCACACACCTATCTTGTCATGTGCCTTTGCATAGAATAAGGACAGGCAAAGAAAAATTGAGGGAAGAAAAGCAAAGTAACAACAGGCCTAGGGTTGATGTAACACCACAGATAGGAATGGTAAGTCAACTGTAAATGGGAAAACACAAAACACAAAAAGAAGCCCCAGGAGAGCATAGCACAGATGACAAAGCAGGAACAGAAACGTGCACATGATTTGAAACATATTTGGGAATAACACCAATTGGGTATCCAACAGAGGTGGAGGGTGGGGGGAGGGGATGGGTGTATACCTACATGATGAGTGCGATGCGCACTGTCTGGGGAATGGACATGCTTGAAGCTCTGACTCAGGGGGGATGAGGAGGACAGGGACAATATATATAACCTGAACCTTTGTACCCCCATTATAAGCTGAAATTTTTAAAAAAAGGAAGAAAAAAACATTAAATAAAGAAAAAAAAAAGCACAGCTTCTTGGAGGGGACGGGGAAAAGAAGAAATCAGGTGAGAGGTACTCTTCTCATTGAAAATTAGGTGGTGAAGGGGTAATGAAGCACAAAAAAAAAGAAAAGAAAGAAAGAAAGAAAGAAAGAAAGAAAGAAAGAAAGAAAGAAAGAAAGAAAGAAAGAAAACTTGGGGTTCAACAAAAGAGAATAAAAAAAATCAAAGGATGCACAATACCCATCACCACCAACAAAAATATCAAACTAAAGAAGCTGACTTTGCCACATTTTTATAGAAGAAGGCTTCATTGGACAAGGATTCTTGGAAACCATCTCAAAATCAAAAGACATAAATGAAGAAAAAAATTTACCTCTGCAAAGTTATAATAAATTTAAAATAATGAGATTCAACGCACTTCAACTAAAAAATTCCCCTTGCCTTGCTTCCAAGAAAACAACCATGAGGCAAAAAATAAATAAATAAATAAATAAATAAACAAACTGCAGGACAATATTCTCAACTTAATTAAATACAGGCAAGCAAACATTTGTGTATTTAAAAAATAGTTGAGCCAGAAATACAAAAATTAAAAAAAGAAATAACTAAAAACTAAGATAGAAAAGAGAACTTAAGAAATGAAATAAAAAGACAAAATTATATTAGAACTAATTACTAAAGTATACTGTGACCAGGAATAATAGACTCAAATTGAAAGTTAATGAAATCGTTGAAGAAAGGCAAGAAACCACCCACAGAATAAAATTGAGGTAAGAGAAGGACTAAAATGAGCCAGAGAAAAGTGGTGAAAATATAAGACATGTAAAGAAGGAATAATATTTGTATTACTGCAGACTGTGGAAAAGAACAAAGCAGTTGAGCAGAACAAACATTTAAAACTATAATCCAAGAAAACTTTGCAGCAATAAGAGATCTGAATCCAACAATTGAAGAAGTTATGCATTTGAGTAAATTAATCTAAACCTACCAATGCTGAGCTATATCCTAGAAAAATTACTTGTCTGTAACAATGAAGAAGTCATGTTTAAGGCCTCCAGGCAAAAAGATATAATTTACAAGGGCAAAAGAATTAGACTGGCATCAAAATTTTTAAACCAACATTGAAAAAAAAAAAAAGACAACATTGGAGAGGTATTTTTCAAAAATCTTAGTTACAAAGTGTGAAACAAGTATTTTATATGCAGCTTACTTTTCTTCAATTATCAAGGCTATAGAAAAATACTTTTTAAATCTACAAGAATTTAGGGAAATTTGTATGTATAAAATCTTTTTGAGAATATACTAGATGATGAGTTTGTGTCAATCAAGAGTTGAACATGAACACTTCAACAACAGAATTGCTTTATGTGTGTGTGTGTGTGTGTGTGTGTGTATGCACATAAGACTAAAAAATATAAAAACAAGGGTGGAATGCTAGTGTATAAATATTATATGTGATGACACAGTAGAAATGATGCAACTAAAAATGGAAAAGGAGAGAAGAAAAGAAAGTAGAAGAATTGCATTGATGTTGTACAGGTGATAAGTGTGAATTAAAGGCTAATATTAAAAACTGACAAAGTAAATTGTAATATTTTAAATAATAAAACAGGACTAAGAGCATTAAAAATTATGTAAACACTAGTGTGAAGAAAGCTACTAATTAGTAAAAAGCCTGTAAATACAAAAGTAATTACTAAAACAAAATATAAACCCTAAATATCAAGCTAGCTAAGTGAAAAAACAAAAAAAAATGTGCATCTTGGAGAGAAAGAAATATAGCAACTATGTTATAATGCACATAATTTAAACTACTTGACAGAGTTGAGAATAAATATATTAACTCACCTACTCAGAGAAAAAGCTTTTCAATTTAACTCACAATGCAACAACTAAATTTTATGCCTTGTACTAAAAACATTTAAAACAAATCAATTCTGAAAGGCTAAAAATAAAGAGAAAGACAAAGGGTAAATGGAGACAATTAGAAAGCAGGTGTAGTGATTCTGAGTAGAAATCAGGCAAAACAGATACATTTAACATGACAAAGAAAACACATTTTAATGTTAAAAGCCACAACTGACAATGACGATATAACACAAACCTACAAGAGATGAAAGGAGACAGATAAAAATACATTAGTAATAGGAGATTTTCATGTACTAGCCTCAGTACAAGATAAATCAAATAGATAAAAAATAAATAAGTATAGAGAAGACCTAAGCCACAGTCAATCTGATAGATTTTATCAAACTTTACACCCTGATAATTGAAAATGAAACTTCTTCCTAAGGTCCCATGTGAAATTTACAAATTTTATTGTATATTAGGTCACAAAAAATCATTGAGTTCCATAAAGTAGGATTATTAAAACTAAAATCTCTAATTATAATGTAACAAAACTAGAAATTATTAGTAAAATTGGAAGTTATTAACCAAATCAAAAGCAA
The DNA here is from genome assembly GCF_020740605.2 of Lemur catta. Taxonomy (NCBI): domain Eukaryota; kingdom Metazoa; phylum Chordata; class Mammalia; order Primates; family Lemuridae; genus Lemur; species Lemur catta. The sequence continues at coordinate 78,980,649 of NC_059132.1, read as the reverse complement.
AAAAGGAAATTAAAATTCTTCTATTAAAAAACTCAGTTAAAAAGGGAAATAATACTAAATTACATGTATTTATGGTATATATTAAGACAATGATCAGAGGAAAATTCATGGCCCTAAACACTTTTTTTAGTAAAAATGAAGGCCTTAAAATAAACTTGATAAAATTTTAATTGTAAATATGTAAATATTTACTGAAAACTGATTTAACTTTCAATAAATTTAATATTATTGTCGGTTCAAAAACTGGAAAAGGACTAACAAGTAAATCAAAAGTATGCAAAATGGGAGTATCATAGATAAAAGCCAAAATTAATGAAGTAGAGAATAGAAAAGTAATAGACCCAATTAATAAATAAAAACCCTGTTTTGTTGTGCTTGATAAAAGTTAATCAGCTAGACAAACCACCACATAATTTGATCAAGAAAAAAAGTGAGAAAGCACAGACACAAAAATGAGAACTGTCAAAGGGGAAATAACCATTGAAAGAGAAGACATTTTAAAAAACCATAAGGGACTACTTTGCAACACACCACGCAATAAATTTGAATGATGATTAAATAGAGATCACGATTTGGCAAACATCACAAGAGTAGTTGTTTGAGGGAAGAATCATCAATGGACACAACTTTGTGGATTAAGGGGAATAAAAACAGAATATTTACATAGTCTCAAATATTTCCCCAGAACATCCTTATTAATTGTAAAGGGGCTGATGCAACATTATAGAGGAGAAACCTGCACCACACCACTTTTACAAAGTGATAAAAATTAACATGAAGAATGAAACAAATCAGTGTCAGGTTGATACAGTGGCCTGGGAAAGTGGGACATTGCTTTTGTTGTATTCTTGTCAAAAGCACATAACCTGAATTTAGTCATGAGACTAAATGAGACAAGACCAAATTGATGGTCATTTTACAAAATAACTGCTCAGAGCTTTTAAAAATAAGATAGGCACAAAGACTAAGAAATTGTCCTGGATAAAAGGAGGCATAACTGATTCCAATGTGTTTTCCTGGATTAGATTCTGATCTAGCAAAAGAACGTTGGAAGCACAATTGATGAAACTCAAATAAGGTCTGTATACCACTTGTTAGAATTACATTGCTGTAAATTTCTTGGCTTTGAAAACTGAACTGTGACTAAGGAAGATGTTAACATTTAAAGAAGCTATCTGGGTGGCAGGTATCTAGACATTCTTTGTAAAATATTTTGCAAAGTTATTGTGGGTCTAATTTTATTTCAAAACAAAAAGTTAACTGAAAACATATTTTAAAAAACTTAAGCAAAATAAAATCTTTGTTAAATATTGAAATATAGACTTATGAAAATGCTAAATTAATTTTAGATTGAGCAAACAATTGTTCTAGATAAACTCAAGAATTGAATAACTGAACTATGAGCTAAATATAAACACTGATTTAACTAATTACCTGCTTTTATTTCTGAGATATACAAAATACAAAGGAAAAAAGATTTTAACAATGAGAATATTTTCATATATATATATGTAGAGCACAATAACGTCACATAAACCAATTTCTGTCAGGGAATATAAAAGTAATTCGCTTGAGAAAAAAATGAAAATAATTGGTAAAATATGTTTAAAAAATTTTTAAAGACTGGATTTTTTGTCAGTTAATTAGCCAGTGGAGGTTTAGGTCATCCATTATTATCTAGGTATTTTATGTTATTACTTAGAAACACATTTGTGTATGATTTAAATGTATCCACATATATAGTAGTTAGGCTTTGTAAAGGACAAAGACTTCACTTCTTACCAAAATATATCACTTCAGGGTATTTTTTTTTCAATTTTTGAGGAAGGAATAGATAATTTACTTACTTGTCTATAAAAGAAACACTATAAAGATGAGAAGGACTATTTCTTTGGGGCAGCTGTATCCTATGAATCTTTATTTATACTTGTCATTGTGAATTTACAAAAGCTATATAGTTCTGAAAACAACAAACAAATTAAACTACCAATTTAAGTAGCAAAAATATCTTAAATTTATATTTTAAAAAGCGTTAATAAAGGGTTCTCTCTAGCTGACAAATTACTGTATGCCAGCTTTAAGCCAGTTAATTGTGCTGGAAAACAACAGCCTTTGTCTCATTCATACTGACAACCCACCTGCAGGTAACTGAGTTTAGCTTCCATTGTTTCCCTTAAAACTTAAAGGATTTTTAAGCTGTGCATTATAGTGTGATATTAAAGTTGATGCAATGCAATTCTATGCACATAAAATTCAGCCAGAGGATTTAAAAGTAAATCACTTGATATAAATGAAGATGATTTTAAACAAACATTTTATTGGCTTTTTAAGAATCATGAATTTACAGTAAAATCCAAGGTGCACAAGGCAAACTACGAGCATATAAAGTTTATCTATAAGGCCAAGCTTGTAATAGCAGCAGAGTGTAAATCAATATTTATTATGGAATTAAGTTATATCCCTTATGTGAAACCATTCTGTGTAAAACAATACAATGACAGTCAATAAAATATATTTGAATACATCAGTAACACTAAACGTGTAACTAGAACACCATCTACCTGCATGTGTAAAAAGACAACAGCAATTCATTATTATCCTGACATAACTATTATCAGGATTGAGGCTGAACAACAGTGCTAAGGGTGCATCAAAAGACATTATAGTTTAACTTGAACATGGGGATAATATGCACATCTTTTTCTTAGTAAATACAGGAGAATTTCAGTCCAAAACTTCAGGAAAATTACCATTTCAATCAATTATTTATTAGAAAAATTGAATACTCTTGTGCCAATAATACCATGAAAGCTTTGACCAAATTATATTGTATACGTGCTTTAAAAAAATGAGATTACAGAGGGAGGCATTTTAAAAAATTTCTTATCATCTGAGGACAAATTTTTAAAAATATATGAAGAAAGAAAACAACAATGTTTATAAGCACACAATACTGGGAAAGAATAGCAATTAGATGAGCCATTTTTTAAATTAATTTTTTATATGGTAAAACTGAAATAAATTGCCCAGAGTTGTTTAGCATGGGGTCACTATTAGCGGGGTGAACATATTTCTCTGTGGTTTGTTGTGCCAGCATAATTATTAAAAAGTACCCCCTTTTGTTACCAAAATGTTGCAGTTTAGAAAATATATTAGTTATGTAATCTTCATACTGTAACCTTCTTAATGGAACATTTCATTGACACATCAGAGTTGAAGAATTGCCAACTAATTATACATGCCATTACCATGCTCATTAGCCTACTTGTATGTTTAAAGCAAATGCCTACATTTTATTTTATATCACTGAAGAAAAAGTCCAATTATTGCAAAATAAACAAAACATAACTTCTTTATTCCATTGAGACCCTGGTCACTTATCTTGTTGTAAACCAATTGGCAGTGCTGGAATCACTTAGAAGCTTGTTAGCAAGGCAGCTCAGGCCATCCTAGACTTGCTGAATCTGCATTTTAACAGGATTGTAAGTGATTTATACGTGCATTACAGTTTGAGAGACACTGATTTACAGGCCCTCTAGAGAGAAAGATGACTGAATCCAAGCTCGCTTCCCCTTGGGACCGTATGGGCTACTGATACCACCAAGTTAATGGCTCCTTCTGGACTGGCAATGGCTGAGCAGTGTTGGTCTCTATCGTTTCCAAACCAAAGATTACTGAAAGTGAACGATTTATTTTCAAGTTCAAATTCTAGTGAGCTCAACATAGTATTGTCTGCAAATGCTGCAGTGCCTCTCCCAGCTCTGGTGATGGGCACAGTCATCATGCGAAGCAGTTAAATAAGAAGGAGGGTGGGAGGAGTGCTAGAGTGCGTCTGCTTGGCTTGTTTCCAGAAGACTCACCCATGAGTGGGAGTGCTCTAACTTATCCTGGATCACTGACTTCCTTATTTAGGAGAACATATCATATGAAGCAGATTATCCTTTTGGATGAATAGGATTAACTACAAAACCATTTTATTTCTGTTCATGATACATTTTTAATTAAAGCCACCAAGTGTGCCAGTGAAATCCATTTCCACCTCCCTCCCCAAGGATGGGTACGGATGAGGTTGCCAGGGCCAAGTTCAGAAGATGGGTGGCAAAACTTATTATTTTCAAAGGAAGATTTGCCTTTGGAAAAGAAAACAGAAAGCAGCTTCCAGTTTCAAAAACCTTAAACTGTATTCACATTTTCTTTCTAATTCTCCAAAATAGATAATCATAAGAAGAGCTTTAAGCACTACTCTTAATAACAGTAAATTTGCAAGCTGCTATTGTTGCAAGCTACTTTTCAGATCCTTTTTTCTTTCAGGCTTCAAATATAGAGAAGCTATTCAGCAAAGGCTTTGAAATGCCTCTCATAATCACCACATGCAGAGAAATCATTAAAAAAGAGGGTGACAAGTCTAAATAAAGCAATTAATACACAGAGAAAACAAAACAAAACAGAAACCTCTCCAATCAAATGGACAAGGAAAAGCAGGTAATAGAGGATGTAGACCTAGCATTTGTAGGATCATTAGAAGAAGTAATACTTTTATTTTGTTGATAAAATCTCACTGTGTGTGATACCGTAAGAAAAGTTATAAGCAAAGAGATAACACAAGGTCAAAGTCTCTGTGAAGATGATCTTTTTTCCAGTGGGTAAGAGTTAGTTCCTTAATAAAGAAGACCTGAACACTATTATCTAAGTTGTATATATGTGAAAAATTGTATAATTCAGGAAATCTTTTTGAATCTAGTTGTGATAGTCATCAAGTGCTGGGTTAGAGTCAATAAATGTTCCTGTATTTAAATACTGGACATTTATGTCTGTTTAAAAGTACATCTCTGTCAGCAGCTTGCCTTAGAGAATTCAGACTGAATAAGGCTTGTTTACTACTGAGGGCTGTACATATTATATTAAATTATTGAAGGCATTTTATTGTGCAAGTTAGAAAATTCTGCCCATGTCTGAGTATCAGAATTACAGTGCGTTGTTTCCCAGTTGCAACACTACCATTCAGGTTCTTCTCTTTACCTGTTATTCAACAGGAGGGGGACAACGGTAAAAATCTATGTAAGAAAAAGAAAAGGAAGACATAAATGCTGTGAGGATGTTGGGAATGATAAAAGATATTTGTTTAAACCAATATAAATATCAAATATCAAAACAACGATTAATCTAAATAATAGGCTAAGAGACTGATTTGTTTTCAAGCCACAGACATCATCCTAAATTCAGATATGAGTAAGTTTCCTATCTTGTCTACTTTGATGTTTTTAAAGGAACTGATGATTTCTCTGGTAAAATTCTGTGCTTTAAGAACCAGCCATGAGTTGAAACTATATAGGGTCCCTCTAGAGGAATAAGAGGGATTATATTTTTATTTTTTTAAAAAAAGGTAGAACAACCTAAATTCTAGGTCAACTTGTACTCTGATGTAGGTTACTAAAAATTTTGTTAGCAACGTGAGACATAAATAACAAGCCTGGAGTGAGAGTCAGGGCTTAAAAATTAAGGAGAATCCCCCTTCTTTTGTTGTACTTTGTCTTCTACTTTTCCTTTACAGTGTCAGATGTTCCTGTCCCACTTCTATTCCCTTCCTTTGATGCTCAATCATTTTTCTCCTATACATCTCTCACTCTGCTCTCCTTATTTCTTCTCACGGTCATTTCCCCTCTTAGATCTTACATTTAATGCAAGTTTCATGCTGGGATCTGGCCTCTAGTCTCATCTTGTACTCCATTTTTAGCCAGAAGCAATTTTTTACAACTCCAGTAGGGAGACACACACACACACACACACACACACACACACACACACACAGTAAGGCAGTTCTGCCTTCCTCAAAGCCTAACCCATTCCTGGTATAAGCTGAATTCTACGGAGAGCTAATGAGAAATATTGTATAATAAGAAAAGGTCATAGCCAGCATAGATAAATATTTCAATATCAACTGATAAAAGTGAATTAAGCTTCTCATTTTAAAGAGATGTAATGATTTTATGATGTTATCAGCTCTTAATAAGTCAGCTTTTTCTAGATGTTACATTATACCCCTGCATAGTTAAAATGTTAATTCACCTTAAAAATAAAATTCAATACTATTTTTTCCCTTTTCATCATAAAATATTTAAAAATATCTCTTAAAAGGATTTTGCTAAATTCTAATGCTTATTATTGCACATCAAGCTTGCTGTTTAGTGATTCAGAGGATCTTTCCCCTTTTAAAATCACTTATTCCAAAAGTATAATCAAGTATGTCATTATATAAATAGTATATTTGAACCTCATGTCATCCATCAGATTTTATCATCCACCACCATTTTTTGTTGCTGTCGTCTCCTGGTCCTCATTTTTATCTTCTGGTTCACTATCATTCTCTCCAACATTCTTTGAGATTTCAGCATCCTCTAGATTATTTTTTAATGGCCTACCTCTTAGTTCAATGGACTCTTCTGCTCCAGAGATCATATCCTTTGCATTACCTGCACCATTCACTTCCATGTTACGGTCATTACCAATATCTGCAACACTTAATGATCCTAATTTCACCAACCTGACTCCACACAGCTCACCCACTATAATATGTCAATCCCACTAACACTTCTGTGGCACCTAAACATCCAATCCACTGATGCTATTACCTTTCCTTTTGTCACTCACTCCATTAGCATCTTCTTTCTTACTTAGCTTAAATTCATGACTAATAATTATAATCAATCCTTTGCATTCACCCACAAGGATCCCAACTTTCTCTTCATTTGTTTAGATTTTCTCTGCAAAACCTCAAACCTATATCCACATTTCCACCTATTCTCTGTTGTACCTGAATGTGTTTAAAGAATGACATTACCAGGCTTAGTCTTTTCATTTTGAATTAGTGATTATGATGTGGCAATTTTCTCTTAATGATGGAGAACAGCCATACTAACCCATGTACTTTTCCACCCTCTTAGACAGATATTTACATCTCTTTCTGTTCCTTCAAACCTCGAAGTCATACTCTCCATTCAAATGATCTTGGCTCACATTGCACTGAGAAAACTGAAGCAGCCAGAAGGGAACTTCCACAAACTTCTAAATCTATATCTACCTGCCTGTATACAGGTGTTACATCCTATTTTGCCAAACTACACATCATTTATCAAAATCCCATTATCCTTATTTTTAAAGTAAAATTAGGGAATGTAAATAAATATTTGACTACAATACCGAGGTCTAAATAAATAGAAACATCCAAAGATAAGTGAACATATTTTGAGCAACTCTAGTCCTTAGATGGTATATATGACATTCAGAAATGTGATCATATGGGAGAAAATTAACAAAAAACCCACTCCTTAAAAACATCATATTTTCAAAGATAGAAAATTCTTGATTTATCTAAGGATATACAGAACAGTATGACCTAATTTAAAGTTAACCCTAATTTAAAATATATGAGTAGATTTGGATATTTCTAAAAGTATGGAATTATTTGCCAGTGAGAAATACTGCAAATTGCCAGGCATATGCCTGTAATCCTAGCACTCTGGGAGGCTGAGGCGGGAGGATCCCTTGAGCTCAGGAGTTCGAGACCAGCCTGAGCAAGAGTGAAATCCCGTCTCTACTAAAAATAGAAAAAATTAGCTGGACAACTAAAAATATATAGAAAACATTAGCCAGGCATGGTGGTGCATGCCTGTAGTCTCAGCTATTCAGGAGGTTGAGGCAGGAGGATCACTTGAGCCCAGGAGTTTGAGGTTGCTGTGAGCTAGGCTGACACCATGGCATTCTAGCCTGGGGAACAGAGTGAGACTTTGTCTCAAAAGACAAAACAAAACAAAAAAGAAATACTGCAAACCAAAGAAGGGGCCACTCTTCTGTTAATTTCTTCTCTGGGAGTAAGACTATTGTCCAAACTCTAAGGAAGATAAGGGGGAGTGGGCATTTCTAGCACCTCCAGTCTGAGCTGTGAAAATAGAGCGGATAGGAGGAAAGGGACAGTGATGAGACATACCAGCTCAAACTGCAAACTTGCCCAATTCAAGTTTAGATTTGGCAAAAAAATCAGAGCTCCATGAAGAATCGTAACATAAATCTTAAAAGATAGCTTTGACCTTTCCTCATCAATAAATTTATATAGTGTTATTGTTCTTAAATTATTGTGTGTATATATATATTATGTTTATGTGTTTAGATGACCTTTATAAAACAGTAAACTTGTTTCTAACTACTGGATATAATTTTAACTAAATAACTTTATATTACAATCATTTTCAGACACTTAGGCTAGTGTTGTTTTAATTGCTGTTTGGTTTACCTAGCCTATATGCTCCTATTATTCTGGCTAATATAAATTTCACTCTATAGAAATTACTTCTTAACATTTTTATATCATATGTTAACTTAAATATAAATATATTTAAAATAAATAAAAGCTGTATAAATTGTTCATTTGTATTTTGAACAAAAATATTCTGTAATAACCATGGCAAAGAGGAATATACTTCTAATCAGTGCATTTACTGAGCACCTGCTGTGTGCAGGGCACTATTTTGGACATTGTTTGGAATCTGAAAGCCAGACGGTACACTGCATTGGATTCAGTTTTGTAGATGAAATATATATAAACATTCATTAAAATAAAAGGTTATCTAAGCCATGAACTAAAAAGGTGGTATAATTCCCTCTGACGGGTTTCTTCAGCAGAAAGGTAGTTCTAGCTAAGGAAACTAGAGGAGAAGATTCATTTATATCACATGCCTATGATATTCCAGAAATGTGCTATGTATGCATTTTCTTATTTTGCATAAAAACACTCTGAAAGAAAAGATAGATATTAGGTCTACTTTAAGTCAGTTCTTACTCCAAATCTATGTAGCTACATGGAATTCCAAAACAATTTAGTTTTACTTCACAGCTCATGTTGTTTCACCCAGTAGAGTCTCTAAAGAAGTTATTATTTGAATTAATTTTGAAATAAAGGTGAAAATTGAATGTGGAGAAAAATAGAGAATTTTAGGTTTAGGAAGGGTACAAACAGATCTGAGGTCAGAAAATTTTGGAAACGATGTGAGTAATAATAGCTGTCTTTTTCTACTTGGATTTAAAATATATGAAGGGGAGTGGGCTGATATATCTTGGAAAAACTAATTTGTCCCTAGATCAAATAAATATCCTTGGGTGGTGGAATGAAGACTGTGCACTATACTAGAGGTAATTGGTAGTTCTTGCAAATTTTTGATTAGATAAAAGGAAATATGTAAAGCTGCACTTAAGATGTAGGGAAAAAAGAATAGAGGTAGGCAGATTCTGAAAGGGAGATAATTAGGACATGAACCAGAGTAATAGGAATGTACTGAGGAGAGACAAAGGAAAAAGCAATTTCAAAGGCAGAGAGATTCTCAAATAGAGAAAAAGGCATATCACTGCACCTTTGTCAGATACTGGAGAAAATGAAAATTAAGAATTAATGGGCAAATTGTTTGACTGATTGTTTAATTCTAGATTACTGGAATAAAAAAGAAGAAAATATCTTTAAAAAATTCAAAACATTTAAGGAAACTATAAACAAAAAAAATCATTGGAAACTGAATGATTACTGTCAAGAATAAAAACAAATATAAAGAGGTACCAAAAAATATTAGTAGCAAACTTGTAAGTAGAAGAAAAGATTGAATAAATTTTAGAAATGCGTTATGTTTACAAGAGAGATTCATTAGATGAAATAACACTTCATACTTAAAAATAAATATTTGCAAAAAAACCAGAAGATAATTGCCTCAAATTTAAAAACTCAAAAAGAAAGCAAGATAAAAATATTAAAATGATAAGCCACAATTTTTCAAAATGTATACAAGAAAGTTGTGAGAATTTTAAATAAAAATTTTCAATGATATATTTTATTCGACAGTGTCCATTGATATTCTCAGTTTTGAATATCATGTTAACTACAAACACCACAAAAAGACAAATACTTCTTCAGAAACACAGATTTTTCAACCATAGTCAACTATTGATTATCTAAGAAAATTAACCCCAATTAAAGCTAAAATAATTGCAACAGTATAATAAAATATTGCAACAGTGTAAAGAGATCGAACTAGCTACAAATCAATTAAATTACTATTATTTCCCCCATCAAGTCATTTGTATCAGCATGATGTTATAAATAGAGACTTAATTTTGGATCAGGAAACTTCACTCTAAGCTTTGTATTTTTTCCCCTTGGGTAACCAGTGTTTTATATATATGTTTTTTATTTGTACAAGTTTATGGGATACATGTGCAATTTAGTTACATGCATAGATGGTGTAATGGTCAATTCAGGGCTTTTAGGGTGTTCATCATCAGAATAACTTACATTGCATCCACACACCTTCACCATCTCATCCTTCTGAGTCTCCATTGTCCACGTATTTTAGCTTCCACTTCAGAGTGTGAACACGTGATATTTGAGTTTCTGTACCTGGTTTGTTTCACTTAATGGTCCCCAGTTCTATCGATTTTGTTGCCAAAGACATGGTTTCATTCCTTTTTTGGCTGAATGGTGTTTCATTGTGTAAATATACCATTTTCATTCCTCAAATCAACTGGACACTTAACGTTTATTACATACCTTTGCTATATAAAGAGAGCTGCAACACACATACAAGTGCAGATATGGTTTTGAATATACTGATCTTCTTTTCCTTTCGATACAAACCCAGTAGTAGCATTGCTAGATCAAATGATAGATCTATTTTAAGTTACTTGAGAATTCTCCATACTGTTTCCCATAGAGATTGTCCTAATTTACAATTCAATCAACAGTGTATAAGAGTTCCTTTTTCTCTTCATCCCCACCAGTATCTGTTATTGTTTGTCTTTTTAATAATAGCCATTCCATAATGTGTAAGATGGTATATCATTCATGTTTTGATTTACATTTATCTGATGATTAGTGATATTGAAGATTTTTTCATATACCTCTTGGCTGTCTGCATGTCTTATTTTGAAAAGTGTCTACTCATGTCCTTTGCCCATTTTTTAGTGAGAGTATTTGGGGTTTTGTTGCTGTTGTTGTTTGAGTTCCTTGTATATTCTGGATATTAGTCCCATGTCAGATGCATAGTTCGCAATTTTTTTTCCCATTCCATAGGTTGTCTATGCACATTATTGATTCTTTCTTTTGCTGTGCAGAAGCTTTTTAATTTAATTAAGTCGTATTTGTCTAGTTTTGCTTTTGTTGTGATAAAAATCCTCAACAAAATAGACATAGAAAGTACACATTTCAAAATAATAAAGGCCATATATGACAAGTCCACAGCTAACATCACACTAAATGGGAAAAAAATTGAAAGCATTTCCTCTAAGAACTGGAACAAGACAAATATGCCCACTTTTTCACCACTTCTATTCAACATTGTACTGAAATTCTTAGCCAGAGCTATCAGGCAAGAGAAGATATAAATTTCCAATTCCCAAATTGGAAAAGGGAAGTCAAATTATTTCTGTTTGCTGATGATATGATATTGTATCTAGAAAAACCTAAAGACTCTACCAAAAAACTCTTCAATTTAATAAATGAATTCAGTAAAATTCATTTCAGGACACAAAATCGAAGTATAAAAAGTCAGTTTTGCTTCTACGCACCAGTAACAATCTAGCTGAGAAAGAAATCAAGAAGTCAATCCTATTTGCAATATCTAAAAAAATAAAATAAAATACATAGGGATAAATTTAACTAAGGAAATCAAAAATCTCTACAAAGAAAACTACAAAAAACTGATGAAAGAAATTGTAGATGACATAAACAAATGGAAAAATATCCCATGCTCAAGGATTAATATCATTAAATAACCATACTGCCAAAAGCAGTCTACAAATTCAACATTATTCCTATCAAAATACCAAGGTATTATTTTTACAAAGTCAGAAAAAGCAATCCTAAAATTTATGTGGAATCATAAAAGAGTCTGAGTAGCCAAAGCAATCCTAAGCAAAAGAACAAAGCTGGAAGCATCACATTACTTGACTTTAAATGATATTACAAGGCTATAATAACCAAAACAGCATGGTACTGGTATAAAAATAGACATATAGATCAATGACACAAAATATAGAATCCAAAAGTAAAGCTACAAATTTACAGCCAACTGATCTTTGACAAACCTGATAAGAACATACTTTGGAGAAAGGACACCCTTTTCAATAAATGGTGCTGAAAAAATTGGATAGCCACATGCAGAAGAATAAAACTGGACCCCTATCTCTCACCATACACAAAAATCAACTCAAAATGGGTTAAGGACTTAAATGTAAGACCCAAAACATAAAAATACTAGAAGAAAACCTAGGAAAAACTCTTCTGGATATTTATCTAGGAAAAAAAATATGACTAAGACCTCAAAAACTCTAGTTTTAATTAGCTCGTTATAAGATTATGTCAGTTTCTCCATAATTTTCTTTCTATATTTGTAGAACTTGGAGGATTTGAATTAAGAGGGTTATGTGGAAAAAGGATTTAAAATATCTTAAAAACCTTCCAACTAACCATTATGGCTAAAGAGGATACTTACATATGGAAAATTCAGAAAGCATTCATTTAACTTTACAAATAAAAATGGATATCCCACTTTGGTTGCCAAAGAAAAATTCTTCCCATAATGGGCAATTCATTTCTATTGATGCATGTAACTAGTCCTTTTTTTGCTGCTTAATATTATGTTCCTTCAGTTCAACCATGTTAATGGATTTGACTATAGATCATTCACATTCTCTGCTGTGTATTATTCAATTAATGAACACACCATAATTTACCCACCATCAAACTGATGTACTGGATAGGCCATTGAATTGCTTCCAGTTTCAACATTATACATATTGCTGCATTAACCTTGAATGTCTATACTTCTGACCATTTGCAAGAATTTCTTTGGATATGTAGCTAACCACTGAATTTTAAGGTATGAACCTCTTTCAGCTTTGCTAACTGATGCTATTCAGTTTTACACAATATTTCTACAAATTTACAACACTACAGGGAAGGAATGAGCATTTCTTTGTGCCATATCTTGTATTTGTCACTGTTCTGCCAGGATAGTGGTTAAATTTGTATCTCATTGTGGTACTACTAATTTCCAATTCCCTAATTTGTAATGAAATTAATAACTTTTCTTGGCAAGCTACTTGAACACTTTTCTACTGTATTTTTTCATTGTTACTTGTAAGATATGCACACATTCATTTAGGGCTTCTTCAATGTTTTCCTACAATATTATTTTTATCAATAAAGATATATATATTTTGGTAGATTAAATCTTTAATATTGAAAAATCATTGCTAGTCTTTTAAAAAATTATATTCTCTCCTTTTTATTGTAGTTGAATGAAATGTAACTGAACTTATATGTTGATTTTGTCTCCAAAACTTTGCTAAACTCTAATTAATCCTAATTATTTATCTACCTATTTATCTAGACTTCTAACTACATTATATCATATGAAAAGAATGACAGTTTTATTTCTTCTTTTCCAATATTCTAATATTTAATAAATGCATTTCAGCAATTAAACCTAACTTGACCATGATGTATTATTATTTTTCAATAAATTGTTGTGTTTGGGAGATAATGTTTTGCTTGGTAGGTATTTTTGCATTTGTATAATATTTATGATTGAACTTTAACTATACTGGTTTAACTTAATGTTTTTGACTGATTTTGACATTAATGTTATGCTAGTCTTATAAAATAAGCTGATGACTGTTTGCTTTTCTTTTTTTCTTGGCAATTTGTATGGTATCACTATTTATTATTCAAATGTTTTTAGAACTCACTGGAAAAGCTATTTGTGTGTGGTATTTTATTTGTGGGATGTTTTTTTAAAGTACTGAATCAATAACCCTAATGGTTATCTCCTTCAGGTTTCATATTTTATCTTCAGTTAATTTGGGTAATGGAATTGTCTATTTCATCTAAATTTCAAAGTCACTGACATCAGGTTAATAATATATTCTTATCATATTTGTCTCTGTAGCATTGAGCATTGTGTACTTCACTTACTTTCCTTTAATGAACCCTGCCAGAGGTTGATCCAGTTTATTTTATTTTACATTTAAGAACAATGTAGGATAATATATTAATTATGACACTTTTAATAATTAGTTAATTTCAGCACTTTTTTTCCCTTTCCTAGAATTTATTCATTAAATTTCACCTTTTTTTCTTTCCATGTTAAATCTATACATTTCTTTAAATGTTACCTTACCTTCATTCTGTAAGTATTGATATGGAGTGCTTTTTTTATTGGAAGCTATGTATATGATCTAATTTTCATTATGATTTTAAATTCAATAAGAACTTATATCCTATTTTATTTTCTAGAATAGGTGAAATACTTTTTACTGTCTTTTATGATTCAATCAGCCTAATTATATTGCTTTCAGGGAATGCCACTTACAGATCAGTCATGAAATTTGTTTTTTCTTTATTTTGTTCATTTTTTATAGATAAGTAATATTTTCTAATTGACAGATAAAATTGTCTATATTTACCTCATAAAACATGATGTTTTGAAGTATGTATACATTGTGAAATAATTAAATCTACCTAATTAACACATGATTTATCTCACAATTATTAATTTTGTGGCAAGAATACTTTACATCCATTCTCTTAGCATTTTTCAAGAATATAATATATAACTGACTACAGTCATCATGTTGTACACTAGAGCTCTCGAACTTATTTTTCCTATTTAACTGAACTCTTGTATCCTTTAACTGACATCTCCTAAGGTCCCTCCTCAAAAATCCCAACCCCTGGTCCCCACCATTCTCTCTGCTTCAATGAGACCAACATTTTTATATTTCACATATGAGTGAGATAACGTGGTATTTATCTTTTGGTGCCTAGCTTATTTCACTTTACATAATGTCATCTATGTTCATCCATGTTGTTGGAAATGACAGGATTTCCTTCCACTATGTATACACACACACACACATACACACACATTATGTATTCTATGTATTCTTTAACCATTCATCCTTTGATGAACATTTACATTAATTCTATAGCTCAGCAATTGTCAATAATGATGCAATGAACATGAGAGTGCAGGTATCTCTTCTACATACTTATTTTATTTTGTTTAGATATAAACCCAGTAGTTGGTTCACTGGATCATATGGTAGTTCTATTTTTACTTTTTTTAGCAAACTCCATACTGTTTTCCATAATGGCTCTACTAATCGACATCCCCACCAACAGTGTGCAAGAGTTCTTTTCTCCGTATCCTCACCAACACTTATTATCTTTTGTCTTTTGATAAAAGTAGAGTATTATATTTCATTGTGGTTTAATATGCATTTCCATGATAATTAGTGATGTTAAGTTTTTAGTATACCTTCTAATCATTTGTATGTCATCTTTTTAGAAATGTCTGTTTATGTCCTGTCCTTATTTTTAAACCAGGCTATTTGTTTTCTTACTACTGAGTTGTTTGAGTTCCTGATATTTTTAAAATATTAACATCATATCAGATGTATAGTTTACAGATATTTTCTCCCATTCTGTAGGTTGGCTTTCACTCTGTTGATTGTTTTCTTTGCTATACAGAAGCTTTTTAATTTGATGTAATCCCATCTGTCTATGTTTGTATTTGTTGCTTGCAATTTTGAAATCACATCCAAAAAGTCATTGTCCAGAGAAATGCCATGGAGCATTTCCCTTGTATTATATCCTAGTAGTTTCATAGTTTCTGGTCTTACATGTAAGGCTTTAATCTATTTTGAATTGATTTTCTAATATGGTGTGAGATAGATCTAATTTCGATCTTGTGCATACAGTTATCCAGGTTTTCCAACTCCATTTATTGAAGAGACTATCTTATTCTCACTGTATGTTCAGGGTGCATTTGTCACAAATCAGTTGCTATAAATGCATGAATTTTTTTAATGGGCTCTCTATTTTGTTCTATTGGTCTATGTGCCTATTTTTAGCCAATACCATGATGTTTTGATTACTATAGCTTTGTAGTATATTTTGAAGTCAATCAGTGTGATGTCTCCAGCTCTGTCCTTTTTGCTCAAGATTGCTTCGGCTATTCAAGGTCTTTTGTGGTTCTATACAAATTTAGAACTTTTTCTCCTATTTCTGTGGAGAATTCCATTGATATGTTGAGGCAGATTGCATTGAATATTTATATTCCTTTGGATAGTATGGATATCTTAACAATATTAATCCTTCTGATCCATTAATATGAGCTGTCTTTTCATTTGTTTGTGTCTTCCTCAATTTCTTTCATCAATGTTTTATAGCTTTTATTGTAAAGATCTTTTGCCTCTGTGATTAGATTTATTTCTAAGTATTTTGTTTTCTGGTAGCTATTGAAAATGGGATTATTTTCTTGATTTCTTTTTCAGATTTTTCACTGTTACTGTATAGAAATGCAACTGATTTTTACATGTTGGTCTTGTGTCCTGGAACTTAGCTGATTTTTTTTTTATTAGTTCTAAAAGTTTTTGGTGGAGTATTTAGGGTTTTTTGTATGTAAGATCATGTCACCTGCAAACAGAGAAAATTTAATTTCTTTTTTTTTCAATTTGGATGTTCTTTATTTGTTTATCTTGCCTAATTGCTCTGTCTAGGACCTTTAATACTGTATTACATAGCACTGACAAAAGTGGGCATCCTTATTTTGTTTTGAAACTTAGAGGAAAATCTCTCAACTTTTCCACACTAACTATCATGTTAATTATTTTGTCATATGTGGCTTTTATTGTGTTGAGGTACATTCCTTCTATTCCTAATTTGTTTACAGTGTTTATCATAAAGAATAAATATTTTCTGAATATTTTTAAATGCTTTTTCTGCATTTATAGAAATGGTTATAAGGTTTTTGTGCCTTATTCTGCTATTGTGTATCACATTTGTTGGTTTCTGTATATTGGTCCTTTGTCCCTAAGTTTAATCCCATTTGATTGTGGTGAATTATCTTTTTAACATGCTTTTGAATTCAGTTTGCTAATATTTACTTGAATATTTTGCACCTATGTTCATTAAGAATATTGGCCTGTAGTTTTCTCCCTTTTGTAGTGTCTTTTTCTGGCTTTGGTGTCAGAGTGATGCTGGTCTTGTAAAATGAGTTTGGAAGTATTCCCTCCTCTTCAAATGTTTTGAAAAATTTGAGAAGAATTGGTATTAGGTCTTCCTTTAAATGTTTGACAGAATTCAACAGTGAGGGATTAGGTCCTGGGCTTTTCTTTGGTTGGACACTTTTTATTGCCGATTCCATCTTCTTACTCATTATTGGTCTGTTAGGATTTTCTATTTCTATATAATTCAGTCTTGATAGATTACATGCATTGAATTATTCATTCATTTCTTCTAGGTCATCCTGTTTGTTGGCATAGATTTTATTATAATAGTTTTTTATTATCCTTTGTATTTCTGTTGTGTCAGTTGTAATGTCTTCATTTTCACTTATTATTTTATTTAATTCACTCTTCTTTCTTTTTTTTTAGTCTAGCTAAAGTTTTGTTAATTTTGTATATCTTTCCAAAAACCAACTCTTAGTTTAATTGATATTTTCTATTGTTTTTGGTCTCTTTTTTATTCATTTCTTCTCTGATCTTTATTATTTTCATTCTCATGCTAACTTTAATCTTAGTATGTTCTTGTTTTCCTAGCTCCTTGTGGTGGAACATTAGGTTGTTTATTTGAGATCTTTCTTCCTTTTTCATGTAAGTGTTTATTGCTGTAACCTTCCCTCTTAGAACTGCCTTATTGTATCTCAAAGGTTTTGGAATGTTATATTTCTATTTTTGTTTGTATCAAGACATTAAAATTTTTTTTTTCCATTAACCCACTAGTTGTTCAGGAGCATGTTGTTTAATTTTCATATATTTGTGAATTTCCAAAGTTCCCCATGTTATTGAATTCTATTTTTATGTCCTTATAGTCATAAAAGATACTTGATATTATTTTAGTCTTCTTAAATTTGTTAATACTTGTTTTGTGGCCTAATATGTGATCTATCCTGGAGAATGTTCTTTGTGCAGTTGAAAAGAATGTGCATTCTGCTGCTATTGGATAGAATGCTCTATATATGTCTGTTAGGTCGTTTGATGTAGAGCGTAGTTATAGTCCCATGGTTACTTATTGACTGTCTGTTGGGATGATGTGTTCATTGCTGAAAATGGGGTTTATCAGTTCCCTATTCTAATTGTATTGCAGTCTATCTCTCCCTTCAGATCTATTAATATTTATTTCACATAAATAAATATGGTGCTTTGATGTTGGATGCTTATATATTTACAATTTTTATGTCCTCTTGCTATATTAACTTTATTGTTATATAATGACCTTATTTGTCTCTTTTTCCAGTTCTTGACAGAAAGTCTATTTGATCTAAGTATAGTTATTCATGCTCTCTTTTGGTATCTGTTTCATGAATTTTTTTCCACATTTTTTACTTTCAGTTTATATGTGTTCTTACAGGTCAAGTCTTTTAGGCAGCACATAGTTGGGTCTTTTTTTTCTATCTATTCACTTACTGTATAACTTTGATTAGAGAATTTAATCCAATTACATTAAAAGTAATTATTGTTAGGTAAGAACTAACTATTGCCATTTTGTTAATATATTCTTTGCCATATTCTATTTTATAGAAGCAAATCAGTAAATCCAGCCCACACTCAGGAGACATAATTACAAAAACACTTGAATACCAGGTGATAGGGATGATTGGAGGCCATCTTAGTGGCTGCCGGGATTAATCTTTAGCTTGAACCCAGCATCAAAAAAAATGCCCTCTGGGAAAAAAATCAGCAGCAATCATCAGCTCATTTTAGAAGGTCTCTTTCCTCTCTAGAATTTTAATTAATCTAGTATTTGTGTCCTTTACAGATATCTTCAAATATTATTTTTGTAAAATATCTATGTTTTCTAGTGCACTGAGAGCAATAGTCTGCCATTACTTGCTGCTTCCTAGCTAGAAGTGAAATGTTTTCTTTTAATTAGTATGTTCTTCAGCTCAAAAAGTTCAATTTGAATCTTTTTCAAACTCTTTGCTCATTTTTGTGGTCTTTTTCCCTCTATTTTATCTGAAATTTTCTTATATTTTAAAACAATATTCTTAAAATTCTACTGATGATATTTTTAAAGTTATGTGGGAAATATTAATATACATGCATATATATGTGTGTATGTATGTATGTATGTATGTATGTGTGTATATGTGTTTATAGTGCTTCATTCTAGCTGCCAAAAAGTTTATAACCCTCAGAGATTAAATACGAAATAAAAGCAGGTATGGAAACTCTAAAGTTGGCTTTTTTGAAAAATGGAATCTCAATTTATATTTTAATAGTTTACACTCTATTGTATCAGTTATAAGTAGAAAATACCATTAAGAAAAGGGTGTGTGAAAAGTAGATTGGCTGAGGAGAAAAAATGTTTATTTCCAATCATAGGCCAATGTATTCAGGAACATAAAACACACTATGACTTTCATATGACATTTACTCTTAAGGAGAACATCTTATCATCCATGAAACAAAATACATTGATTTTGGAATACAGACCCTCTAGTGTAGCCTTTCTCTACCTATTCCATTTTTCTAGTTTTCAGTTCCTCTGTTGTACTTAATGCCGTAAGTATCAGTACTTATATTTTCTACATATTCTATGCTACTTCATATCTTAGAAAATTTGTTTATTTCTTCATCCTGCTATTTCTTTTTTATTATTTCTAGTGGATAATTCATACTGTGTATATGGTTACTTAACATGTATTGCAACCTCCCTCTAGTATGCCTTCTTGACCTTCTTGAATTGCAGAAGCTAGAAAGTTAATGTGACATTTCCCTAACTCCCTTGCCTGTCATATAAGTCTGGTAATCACGCATACTTTGAGTTTAGAACTGAATTAACCAGGGAGAGCAAAAGCAGCAAATTAGGAAACAACAATTTTGTTATAATGCAAAGGAAGTATCAGCTTTCTTATTTAGGCAGTTTCGCCATTGAAGTAGAACAGGATGGCTCTAGAGTTGATAGCTGCAGTATTGTAATAATTACTCAGATCAGCAGATGGCTTCCTGATGATGGCAGGTGTAGCAACTTCATTAGCAACCCTATCCTATGGTGTGGTTACAGAAAATTTTTCTGGAAGTTCAGACTAGAGTCCATTTCAGCAGCACTCTTAATGATTAAATGTCATTTAATGGTCCATTATAAATCCCTTTCTCTTCAAACAATCTGGGGAGGATTATAGTCTTTGCATAAGAACCCTGATTGGCATAACCATGCTTCAAAATTTGGCTCAGGTAATATCTCATCTCATTCAATATTTTAACAAATTATTTGATTAGCTTTATATAAGTCCTCCACAGAAGGACTTACATGATGTTCTAACACTGCATTAATTTCTGTCGTTGCACTTACTAGATTATGCTGACATTGTGTCTTTTTAAATGTTTCTGTCATTTGATGTTAAACTCTTTGAAAATACAGTTTATTTAATATCCATATCAGGAAAACAGTTTATATAAATAATAACCATAAACTGAATCTAATGTGGTACCAGGTCCTTGTCCACTGGTATTACCTTCATGCTGCCTCCTTTTTCACTCGTTATATTTTGTTAATTGACTATCAAACACTAACTCTACCTCTTCTTCTCTTTATTCTTCAAATTTAATTTTTTTCTTTAGCTATATATTTAAACCTATAGGGAAAATCATTAGAAATAACCATTTCATGCAGTACCTTGCTTACCTATATTTACACTATATTCCTTCTCTAATATTTAAAAGTTATTATGTTGATAGAAAATCCACTAATCTAAATTGCTACATTAAGTATAAGATATTTTGATTAATTATTCAATTTAATCACATTTTAAACTCTATGCAGTAAATTGCACTATTATCATTTTACAGATGAGAAAATTGAGGCTTCTGGGTTGGAGCCTAAGTAATTTTGAAACCACACAGTAAGAGCTGAATTGGAAAATAAGACTAATTGCAAAAGCAGTGATATCAATAAATGTCAGAGCTTCTTGTACAAACAAGCCTTTGGAATTTCTTGCAAGAGATCTCAAAGACTGCCAAAAAGGAAGAGGAGCTCTAATAGGTGGTTAACCATTTATCCCTGTCCTCTGGCTCAAACAACTATATTTTTATTTATATTATATATTGAGTTTTGACCAAAAAAATCTCTCCTTGACCAATCTTTAGTCAGGCTCCTCTGAACCCTTTTATCAACTTTGGACTTCTATGTCTATCTCTGCATTTCTCAATTTTAGGAAAAATTCTGCCAAGTTAACTTAGTGAGAATTCTTCACCCTTAATACCTGACTTTCATCCCACATCCTTGGTATCTGATTACCCTGATCTGCCCTCAGCAAGAATCCTGTCAAAACAGTTTAGCCAGAATTCTTTCCTTGCCTCTGATGTCTACTCTTAGTAATTTTCCACCCATTAACCTCCACCCCGCTCCCTGGATATTAATCTCCACTTGTCCAAGCTATACTCAGAATTGAGCCCAGTTCTATACTAAAGTCTTTTTTCCTCTAGTATAATAGTTTTTGGATAAAGCACGTTTTTACCACTTTACTCTCATGCCCTGGTTTTCTTTAATAATCTCTGTTTAGGATTTAATAGGAAGAAAGTATCATATAGTTAAACATTCTAATCTATTGATGTTTGTTTCATATGTCATATTTCTTAACATGGAGTATCCCTACAAGTGATTAAGTTTTGTGCATTAACTGCTTGTAATGTTTGTAGCATTCGATTATTGACTCTGGAGTCACTAATTTTGGATTTTTTTATGACATAATTATAAGTAATTGAGATTCACAAAGCAAATGTGCTACCTTAAATTCTTTCCATGTGGAAACTGCTTTTAAGATGGCCCTATAGGGAATAGGGGCAGTCAAGCAGGTGTGAGAAGCATTCCACGTGCAAACCAAGCTTAGCCATTGGGGTTATTAACATAATAGCTACCAAAGCTTCGAACATCTGCTTGTTAAACCATAGCCTTATTGCTGATTCCCTTGGAAAATACCTTTTAAAAGTGACTGCTACTTTTATGGCTTTGCTGTTATGTGGTAAACATATTACCAAGAATTATATAAGCCATTAGGAGCCATAACATGATACTGCTGAATTACCGTATTGAACATTTTACTTTAATTTGAGGATGATTTGCTTAGTATTTTATATTACATTTTGCTCTTAAGATCATCACATACAAACAATTACCAACTTCCTAAGTGGAGAAACCATAACATGTGCATAGCCTTTTATTTAAGATCATAGTGGATTTGATGTAGCTCTATATAAGCCCAAAAAGGCAACATGAGACCCATTGTCTACTGATGATTTCTTTGTAGTATGTGCATTCCTAGTGATAAAAAAAAATTGTAATGGAAAATTTCGGACAAGTGGATAAGCTGTAACTCTTATCAAACTTAGTTCAGGGACTTCAACTCTCAGATTTCATTGTATGAGCTTATATGAGTGCCATAAAATAGTAAATTGCTCTAGCACTTCAACATGCTGAAGAGATTTTAAGATGGCAGACTACCACTTAAAAGAATAAAACAAATGCATGCACCATTGAAAAATTACATGGTTATGGCTGGGCGAGGTGGCTCACACCTATAATCTTAGCACTCTGGGAGGCCGAGGCGGGTGGATCGCTCAAGGTCAGGAGTTCGAGACCAGCCTGAGCAAGAGCAAGACCCCGTCTCTACTAAAAAAATAGAAAGAAATTATCTGGCCAACTAAAATATATATAGAAAAAATTAGCCGGGCATGGTGGCACATGCCTGTAGTCCCAGCTACCTGGGAGGCTGAGGCAGTAGGATCGCTTAAGCCCAGGAGTTTGAGGTTGCTGTGAGCTAGGCTGATACCACGGCACTCACTCTAGCCCGGGCAACAGAAGGAGACTGTCTCAAAAAAAAAAAAAAAGAAAGAAAGAAAAATTACATGGTTGTTTATTGCTCTCAACTTACCCACACCAAGGAAACAAACAATTCTTCAATGTTTGTCACACTAGAGATTGTCAATGGATCTAAAATGTTTCTGTTGTTAATTGCATCACTGTCTACATTAACACAGCTTAAGTCAATCCATCATGTTCTAAACTGACTCAGAGACAGGTTAAAAAATCATATGCTTTTGTCTAGGACCATATTTATTGGTACCTTAGGTTGCAAAACACTAACTGAGGATTAATGTAGTAAACCATTTCATTTAAAGTCCAGTTTGGATGATAAACCAGGGATTCAAATTATCTTAATATGGCCAGTATTTATCCAATAGTAATGCCAAAATTGTGATCCCTGCAACTTCAAGGCTAGCAAAGATTTAATGGATTAAAAATCATTTGCTTTCTGGCCTTTCATAAAATATTCAATTTCATTGGTAATTGAATAGAATTCCATTGGGACTAGATTTCTTTGGGAAAGTAGTGTGATATGTACTCTTTTAGTCACCGTACATATGTTATGTCATTTAATATAGTGAGTAGTATCCATTCACTTACTTTGCAGATGAATAAAATGAATCCCATAAATTAAGATCCCAAACAGCAAAAACAGGCAAACTTACCCTAATGAGCTTCATGAAACGTGGAATTAAGTCTAGTCTGTTTTGTCTCACAGAAGATCCCAACTCTTTTTTTTCTCTATTCTTCCTAAGTTTTAATTGTAAATAGAAGCATGATATAATGGTTAGACTGAAGAGACTAACCTTTATTGGGATCAACAGTGGGAAGGTATCTTAGTTTGGCAACTATAACAATACCATAGACTGAGTGGCTTATACAACAAATATTTTTCACAGTTCTGGAGGCTGGGAAGTTCAAGATCAAGGTGCAGATTCTTCTTTTGGTGAGGGCTCTCTTTCTGTTTTGTAGACAGCCAGATTCTCATTGTACCCTGACTGGCAGAGAGAGAGAGAGGGAGCTTTGTTTCATCATCTTCATAAAACGGCACCAATCCCATCATAGGGGCTCCACCTCCATGAACTCATTCAAACCCAATTACCTACCAAAGGCCCTCCCTCCAACCATTGGGAAATAGGGCCTCAACACATGAATTTTGGGGAGACACAAACATTCAGCCCATGGCAGAAAGAAACTTTTCAATATTCATCTCTTAATACCTTTTGTTGTTTAAAATTTTTGAATGTTTATTACCTATTCAAAACTTAAAATAAAAAAACTCCTCAAGAATAACAGAGATGGATGGTATCTTATCAGGCATTAAAACCTGAATGAATAGGTGACATGTTCAAATTAATCTCTCAGAAAAGAGAAGCAAGAATTTATAGAAAGTTCAATGGGATATTCCATCCTTTTATAAACTAATGTTCTTATTGGCATTTGCTATTTTCTTTTAGTCATTGTTCAAAATGGTTAGATTTTGCTTGTGGATGGTCTTTCTGTCCTTCAAGTAGTCATACTTTTCTGAAACCCTGGCATGTTTATATTTTATTATTAATTTAAATTATTCAAAAAATTTTATTTACATAATGCCATAAATGCTGAGAACCAAATATTTGTAATATTTTAAAGATGCAGATATGAAGAACATACAAATAATGAGTGGATTATAAAACAAAACATTCCCTCAGAAAGCAGCACCCTGAAAGTAACAGGCCGTTGTGTTCTCCATGGGCTGGAAACCCCAGATGGCCAAGCATTCTGGAGAGGGTAGGAAGTTATGAAGTGTAGGAGGTGATAGAAAGTGGTATTTTGGGAGATTTGAATGGAGAGAAAGCACTGAATCATTTGGCCTTTGGTATTTGTATACATACGAGTGTACGTAAATATGATCAACCCATGAATACAGAGAGGAAAAGAAAGAGTATTATTTACTTCTAAATTTTCCATGTTAGACACAGTCATAGGGATTCCCCTCTCTTCTAAAATGGGAAAAGCATTTGAATAAGTACCTCATACAAACTTGAAAGTTCACAGTAGAAAAAAATAAAGATTTTTTAGAGTAAGTGACTCCGGAAGGAATATCTGAGCTGAGGGAGAACAGATGTGCTAAGTAAATTATTTCTGAAAAATGTATTGAACTCTTAATAATCTAATACTCAAGCAAGAGTATTAAGTTTATAAATGTAAACATCTAGATAAGTCAACAAATTCTCAAATGTTTTAAAATTACCCTGTCCATTGTCAAAGTTTCTAAGGTCATGGGGACTGAGGCCTTTGTCAGCAAAATTTTAGAAGACTTTTGATTTTATATATAAATATAAGAAAACATAAAATTATATATAGTTGCTATGCATAATCTTGTTAATATACAAAGTAGCTAGGATTATCAAAAACAAAAATATGATCTTGTTCTTTTATAATTTTCTAGAAATTCTAATAAAAGATGATAAATGCAGTTTTTTTCACACTGTGGTAATTTCTTCAAGTCTAGAATCAATAGGAAAGCAGACAAATCAATCTCAAATCCTGTGATTCTATACAATTCTTCACCTATGTTGACTGTAGACTAGAAATTTGAGGTTGAAAAAATGCATATACGCCTGTCGATAGGCCCAAGCTTAAATTTATGACTGCTAATCTTCAGGGGTACTAGAATGCTACAATCAATTTTATCATATTTTCCTAGTATTCTGATACTCTCCCCTACATTTTTTTACCTTTAATTCTCTCATTCCCATCACTATTCAATCATGTTACATCTTCATCTTAAATATCCCCCCTTGCAACAGAATTCTTCTCCAGGTATCACCTAATTTTGTTATCCCCTTTACAGTAAAATGTCTTGAAAGAATTGTCAACATTTCCTGTTTTTCATTATGTCTTCGTCTGTTCTCTAGCCAAATGCAATAGGACTTACCCTCCAATAATACTTCTTTTATCCAGATCATCCATTATTCTGTTGCCACATCCAACGGTCATTCTCAGTCCCCCTGTGTATCAATCTCTATATATCAAATGGCATCTAACAGAGTGTATTACACTTAATTACTTAAGTACTTTCTTCCTATGTCCTCCAGGAGATCACACTCTCTTAACCCTTATATGTCATTATTGGCTTCACTTTCTTATTTTCCTTTGCTAGTTCCCCTCATCTTCCTCAACTTTTATGTGTCAGGGAAGTCCAGGGCTCAGTCTTGGATCTCTCCTCTAGCTAAACTCATTCCATACACAGTCTCTTATGTCCCATGGCTTTACGTTTCCTCTATTTCTACAGACTCAAATTAAATCTACAGGCTGGACTTCTACCTAAAACTCAAGGTGCAAACTTCTACAATTCAACTGGATATCAAAACAGTATTCAAAATTTCAAATGTACGAAACCAGTATCTTGGTTTTGATTTTCACTTGCTCATTAAGTAGCTTCTCTCTTGGTCTTCCACACCGAAGTAAAGAGCAACTTGATTCTGTCATTCGCTGAGAACAAAATTGTTGGAGCTAACCTTGATTCTTTTTTTTTTTTTTTCTCATGCCACATCTATTCTTCTAACATACCAAGAGGGCACAAGAGTGGATGCACAATGCCTCAGAGCCTCTCATTGTTTCCTCCTCTGACTATAATGCTCTTTCTCCAGCAGACATACAATGCACTCTGATACTCTCTTCAGAATGTGCTCACATATCACGAATCAGAGTTCTTTCCTGAACAATCTGTAGTTAACTGCACCTTTCCTATCATTCTCTAGTGTCTTTAAAACACCTAGCCTCCTTTCTCCCTCCCTCTCTCCTTCCCTCTCTTTCTTCCTTCCCGGAAAATACAGAATAAAAGTGAGACAACACCAGTGGGCACAAGAATTTAAGCCCCAGAAATAACAGAGAACTCAGAGAGGCTTGGGTCTCTCTAGTCGTTTGGATTTGGGGTTTTGAGATACTCCTACGGAAATGTCAAAGTTCGGTGATGGTCCCATTAGCATATGAGCAGCAGGCCTAAAAATGCTTTCTGATTCAGTTTTCCTCCTGAGACATTAGCTTGTATTCTGTCTTTCCTTCTTTTACCCTCCCAATTTGAGCTCACCCTTCTTTTCACTCTGCTTTCTTCCAGTTGCTTCCCTGTTTTATCTTTCCTTTAGTCTTGTATTTTTTTCTCTGTATTAGCAGTCCCAAGCACATGGTAGGCAGATTGAAATGAATTGCAATATTTAATAGTCTCTGATAGTGTTTCAAGCAGATGAGGTTATAGAAAATGTCTGCAGTTGTAAAACCTACATGAAATATCCTTCTCAGAGACATTAAACTGGCTATTAATATTAACCTTGGCCAGACATCTTGTTTCTGGGCTCTTGGCACACTGGCAAGAAATCACGCATGGTTTTAAAAAAAATCACTATCATTGAAAAGAACTGCTATCTTTCTCATAGTAACAAGTGTAAAAAGAGCAATGACCCTATTATCTGGGTGATAAGTAGTCTACAGCAGTGGTCCCCAATCTTTTTGGCACCAGGGACTGGTTTCGTGGAAGACAATTTTTCCAGGGACAGGGGTTGGGGAGGGGGTGGATGAGGCGGAGCTCAGGCGGTGATGGGCAGCCCAGCTCCTGACAGGCCACGGACCAGCACCGGGCTGCAGCCCTGGCGCTGGGGACCACAAGTCTACAGAATAAAGGTACATTCTGCACCAGATTTTTGGCTTTGACTGATATGTTTAATACTCTTTCAACACTCTTGCAAATAAGAAATTAAATTCTTCTTATTTGTGTTTAAGTCATTTTGGGATTTTTTTCCTTTCTTTTTTCTTTGTATTGTGGCAATATAGGCAGAAATTAAGCTCTTGTAGCGGATGCTATGGGGTAAGTCTCTAGATGCCTTTACAATGCAGCAGGTGTTTACAATGATGCATCCCACTGGCAAAATATCAGAGCACTTACACAAATGCATCTTTTACTTTAATAGATTAGTGCCTTGTGGTGATCGAGTCAATCGATAGCTAGAAAATAATTTATTCTTGCAGATAAGTTTATTTTGAAAAAGGTGGCATAATCATTTTCAAAGAGGACAGACTGTGGTCATAATTTCTTCTGCCAAAGAAGTGAATCATTTTGGGGATCTTCACCACCTACATTTTCCACGTTACTGCTAAAGAAAGAATTTCCTGACAAAGAACTAATTTTTTATATAAGCGACTTTTCAAATATTCTAAAAGAATTATCTCTGTGCACTACATTGGGTAATTATATCACCCAAATAATTTATCATGTTTGAGCACAAATCAAATATAATTTGCAAAACTACTGAACCTTTACAACAAAATGGGAGCACATATAGCAGGTAAATGTTGTTGCTTTATGTCAATTACCAACAGTTCTATAGCAACACCTACTAAAGCATATTTTATCTTTAAACTTTTGTGGTAGAGAATGGAAAAGAAATTTTGCCACAAAATCTGTCCCATTGATTTGCTAAAAGGAAAATTAATTTAAGCAAAAGAAAGAATGTAAAGGCATACCATCCTTTAGATGAAATTTGTCTGAGGTAATGGTGCTAAGCAAGGCATTAGTTAGTCCTGAAGAGTCTATATTTAAATTGTGCTATGGCAAACAGCTGACTCAAATGGGGAACAATGTGTGATTGGGAAGAAAAGATGACATGTACTGAAGAAGTGTTATTTGGAATAGGATCATCTGGAATTCACTGTGAGGGAATATATAAGGTAGGAAATAGGTCTTTGGTTAATCAGCCACATTAAAGGACTAACTGCTTTTCTCATGTCACTGAGTTTCTCATTTCCTTTAGAAGTCTTCAGACTTTGTTTGAAATACTAAAATTTATTGAATCACTTTTAGAAAACATGTCTTTCTTACTTGTTCTCGCACGCCTACTGAAGTGGCCCTGGGGACTGCTCTTTGGAGCCTTATAGACTTACCCTTCTGTCTTCAAGTGCTTCTTGAAGAAAACGGTCTACATCCCTCTACATTGCTAATGCCACAGTGCCTAGAAAAGTTCCATACTGGAGATGTGCATTAAACATATTTGTACTTTCACTAAAGTCCATTTAAAATGTTAAACACTTGTTCACATTAATAAGCTTTGAAAATCTCAAAAGAAATTTCAGATTTTTATCATAACTATTTTAAACTCCTCATGGAATCCTTATATGTAAGTTTATCAGTTAATAGAAGTATGTTTGGTAGGTAAAATGTACCATTTTTCTTGTTTTATAATGTTTAAAAGCATACTAACGCACATAATTATTAGTATTATATGACTTTAAGTAAATGTAAAATATATCTTTGTATTTTTTTTTAAGTTACAAATTCCTTCAGGTGAATTAGCTCTCTTGATAATCAAAAGAGCCTCTTGAGATAGGTATAAAATATGGATATAGTATATAAAGAAATCTGAGATTCTGAGGAGTTGTAGATGGTTTTTCAGAATTAGCTGGTACATCTAAGTAGGGTAAACAGTTCAGAGAAAATAAAATCTCCCTACCCACCCACATGGGCCAATCAAATTGAATACAGAGGCAGACACAGTGAAGTCAATTTGAAAGAAGTATGTGGAGGGACCAATCCCCCAGCCTCGTCAATTCTCCCAACATTAGGACCCTACACAAGCTATTTCCCACAAGCTGAGCACTGGCCCTTGCAGTCAAAGTATGTTTACCTGCTATTTACCATTTAGAGGGGAAAAAAAAAAAACTAACAAACTGACTGCCAGGATCCCCATTTTAATCACTTGTTTCAAAAGGGAAATAACTAGGAACCTGGTTAGATCTAAAACCCTATGGAATAAGCAAGATATGTTTCCCAGCATCACACTCACTGTTCTTTGCTTCTCATTTCTGTCCTCAAACATTTGTCAAAGCTTGTCTAAAATCAAGAGTTGCAGATTTGTTTGTTATTCCCTTATTTTTTCCTAATATCTATGCAGAGAGAGTGCAGGACTGGAACTCTGAAGACCTGTTTGTTGTTTTCTTGCCTCTTTTATTATTACTAGTTAGCTATGCTAGTTTGACAGTTCACTTTATTTTCTCTCTGTCAAATCCACTTTCCATATATGCAAAATTAGAGAGCTAATTGATAAATTTCTAAAATCCCTCCGATGTCTCTGAATCTGTAAAGAAAAGATAAGAGCATAATAAACCATTTTCAAAATGAGATGAAAAGTTATCATAAATGATTCAAGTCACGACACTAAGTAATGTCTAATTCTGGGCTTTGCTAAAGTGTCAATTTGAAGAGAAAATGTAAGCATCCAATTTTAGCAGCCTAATGTAATTTGAGTAAAATGACAGACCCACTGATTCAATACCATTACTAAATTAGTTTGTCCATAACCTCCAGCGTAGCACTCCATTAAATCACACACTCATTAACAATATACTTGAAGATATGTTTGTAGAAAGAACCCTTTAACAAGGTAGTTACTAACCACACTGTTAGCTTTATATCCCAGTATTCATTAACACAGATCTGAAGTCTTAACCAGACTAAACTATTGCTCTGACACGTGCACAGAGAGGACATTGCTCCCCTCACACTGGCCATGCCCTTCATCTGCTAGATGTGTTCTCTACTAACCATTTCCCTCTAAAACGTTCTTTCAAGCACAAACTCAAATTGCACCTGCCATAGGGGAAACACTGCAGCTAAGAGTGATTTTTCTCCTTCCCCCACCCACTCACCTCTGTGCACCCCACCTTCCACGCCACAGGTACCAGTTTGTCTCCACCTTCTGCTGGCCCTAATGCTTTAAGTCACCTCTACCCACATAAACACCCTGTTGTCTATAATGGTATAACTAGCAGTTTGTTTCCTAAGGATTTGTCTCAATGATTTCTACTGTCTGTACCTCACTAGTTCCCAAATTCTTTGCACTCTAATCATATCTTCCATTAGTTCTGAAGGTAATGATTTTAGGCTAGCTCTTATCCTCAGGAATTTGTATTTTTACCTGCTATTTCAACTATTTGAATTTTAGGGTTTTTTCCTGTTGACTTTTAACTCATCCAAACTTTTTTTTTTTTTTGCATTTCTGCTTCATTTTTTGTACATTAATATGTTGACATGATATAAAATGATTATCTAATTTACTTAATATGGAAATTTACAGGAAAAACATTTTCTTCCTATCTTTACTTTTGGATATCTGTATCTGTATTTATATATACATATATATGTTTGTATTTTGGGCATTAATAGCAAAATATGCTATCATGTGATTTATATACTAACATAACTACTAATAATCTGGTCCAATATTTTATTATTTTTCACAACCCAGAGAAGACACTTTGATTACTATATAAACTTAAATTTTTTGTTTTCTCTCAAATCACTTTTATGTATTAGTATTTAATTAAAAAACAATCAAACTGGTGTAACATAGAATATATTTTTTAATATTTTTTACCTTAAGTTTAACTGCTAAGAAACATTTATGTTCTTAAATACAACTGAAGGATAAATTTATAATGTATAAAGAAGCAATTGTTTTCTAACTATAGCCTAATAAATCAGTACATTGTAACAGCTGCCCCAGGAAGTAAAGCAGTGGTAATAAATATGAGTCATGAAACAATATAACTTTAATTATGCCTGACTGTTCAAGGATATTGCTGTTTCTTCAAATCTAATTTTTTTAAAAGATAGTCTAATAACTTAGTTCAGTAACATAGACAGCTGTCAGTCTGACAGTTTATCCAAGTAAAAATAAAAAGCTAAATATTTACTGATGTACAGAGATATTAAAAATAGAATGGTTGCTATATATAACTGATAAAACTGTTACAATATATTAATACATTGAGATATTTAACCCTCTACTGATTATAACTTTCAAAATACATAAACTAAATGTAAAATGACAACATTTTGGCATTTCATTCTATTTTTCTATAACTTTGTTCTAGAATCTATGTCCTATTTTTTTATTAAACATGTCTAAGGCTAAATTCTTTGGTGTCAGACACTTGTAGGTTTTAGTATTGGCTTTGATACCTCCTTTATGAGTAGTATGTAATAAAAAAGTCTCATAGTATAGCTGAGGGTATTTTAAAAATTAGATATGAAATTCATTTCATATAGCATCTCACATATAGGAAGTAGAGGAAAGCATTAGTGTTTTGGGTTTTTTTTAAGTTGCTATAAGTATCTAAGTTTCTTTTTGTTCCCTCAGTTCTTTATATGTATGCTCTTCATAAGCATGCACTCTTGAGTATTACATAAGAAGGTCTAAGAAAAAAAGAATGGTTTCTGTCTTGTTTAGTGCTGTTATTAAGGGAGAAGCAAGTACATTCAATGAAGTTTTTTAATACACTATCTAGAAGTTAATATTAATAGTAAAAGATTCCTCTCTCCTGATAGTGCAATCCTGGCAATTTTATTGTACCTCAAGAACTATCTAATATCTGACAATTTAAATGGACTTTCAAGTTCTCACCTTGCTGCTCTTCTTTAGCCGTTTTATTGTTTTCTGAATAATGACCTTACCTAGACCTGTCATTTTGGTCAATGACCAAATCACAAGACTCTGTGTAGGCAATGAGGACCACAGAATTGAAAACTGCTTTAGCAGATTTTTTGATCCTCTTAACTGAATGAGGAAGACTGCACAGTTACCTTTGGAAAAAATATAAATTATTTACCAGGAAAAGAGAGCACTATACGTAATTTGAAAAAAAATAATTTATAAAGAATATTTTTTTCCGTTAGTGACATCATTCCCTGTACACATTGTCCAAAGGATAGTTTAAGTAACTTACATAAACCTTATTTTTGCCTAAAATATTAATTTATCCAAAATTGTTTAAGTCATATATGAATGCATGCTTGTTATTAGAAAAAAAACACTCAAATAATATAGAAAGTATAATATAAAGCCACCTCTGCACCAAACCCCTGTCCTCATCCCCCCACCCCATCCACAAAGGTATCACAACGGCCCTGTAGAGACGATTATGAATGACAGTTTTGAATGCTTCCTTCTAGGCTGCTTCCACACATTTATGTTATCTGTGCTGTTGCTGGAATGCAGAATTCTCACTTCATAGACATGGAGAAGATGTAAGAAATACATGAAAAAAATCTTTCGGGGAGATTAAAGGGGGAAAAGAGCAGAAGCAGAACACAAGCAGTTTTCTATACGTGAGTCAATCAACTCCTCACAGCAGCCCCGGCAGGTACGTGCTATTCCCGGCTTGCATGGCAGTGAGATACAACTCAGCCTGAGACATCCGCAAGGTTATGTTAGTAGCAAAAGGTGGAGCTGGAATTCAACCAAATTCTATTTTTTCTAATACGTCAAATTTAGCAGTTATACCATACAACCTCTCCAAGTCTTTTTCTTTCAGAACTCTAAATTTTTGAAACAATGAGAAGTTTCTTCCAGATACACAAAGAGATGAACATGCACACACAAACATGTACATACATATACACACACACACACACACACACACACACATATGAATCTTAGAGATACCTGATAAACAGAATAACAGTTTTGCAGGGAAATAGATGAATAATTAGAATAACTTTTTGAGATCATCCATTATAACAACCTTCAAGAGACCAGAGGGAAATGATTTTTAATAGATTTTATTTTTAGAGCAGTTTTAGGTTCACAGGAAAATTAGATGGAAGGTACAGAGATTGCCTGTATACCTCTTCTGTATCTCTCCTATTATCAACATCCTCCTCTGGAGATTTTTTTTCATATGCTGAAATTCCACTTTTATAAACAAATGAGAAAAAATATCATTCCACATTTATGAAATATTTTGGCACAACAGGTGAGCCAGTCAATTGTAGAACATTATTATTGGATGAATATAGGCAATATATTCCAAAATTTCTACTATTTCAATTATTTAGCATTTTCAGAGCTTTGGGTATTGGGATCTCAGTAGACTTTGAATTGCAGCTGATCAGTAAGTACCACTGGGCACTCTCTGAGCACGACAAAGGATAAACCTGATTCTGGAATGTTTCTAGACACAATCAGGCCGTTCACCTTCAGAATGTCCCTCTGGTCAGTCTCTTCTGGCTCTGGAGAGCACCTCATAGCTGTGGGTACCAGCACTCAGGCCACTCCTGGGCTCTCTCTCGATGTAGGCACATTCCTTAATGAAAGGCCATAGTTAATCTGTCAGAGATGGAACTTGAATCTCTTTTGCTGAGCTTGAGCTTACAGCATAACTAAGAATGAAGAATCTTGTCCATTGCAAGCTTATAGAGCCAGAGTCCTTTTTCTATGTAACAGGTTCAAATCTATTAACAATCAGAGTACATCATTTGATTAATTCCTCTGTATGTTTCTAAATGAAATAGTCACTTATCAGCTATGAAGTCTATCTGGACAGTTTCAGTAACATTCCAAATTTAGTAAAAAAAAAAAAAAAGCAATAATTCTAAAAATTACCAGGAGAAAGGACAAACATGAATATTTAGGATAGATGACATAAGAAACATATACTTTTAGTAATTTAATAAAAGATATTTCTTCCACCTAATATATTCATTAATGGTTTCAGAGGATAGAGAAAACAGGACGGGAAAAGAAAGAGGATATAGAAAAGAAGCTTTCAGAGAAATTCTGACTATATTATGACTTTAAAGTATAACTGCAACATATCTAAAATATATACATTTATAATTTTGCGCTTGTTGGCGCTTAGAAAACAATACCCCAAAATGAAGGGCTCAGCAGCAGCCTCAGAAGCAAAAGTTTTTCTCTGACCTTCTCCTGCCTTCCTGTCTCTCAGCCCCATTCTCCCCTGAGACTAGCCATGGAAACTAGAATCCCTCTTCTCCAAGGCGGGTCATAGAAACCAGAATGCTTTTTTCCCAAAAGCCAGCCATAAAACCTAAAAACATTGCTCCAACTTTCCTTCTGCCTTTCTGTGTAAAAACTGGCCATAAACAAATTATCTGACCTACCTTGTTTGACTGTAGGTCATAAGACCCCATTTCAGCGAGGGTTCTGACCCACACCCAAAAGGAAAGATGGTGCACAGAGAGGCCAAGAGGAATTCAGACATACAGGCCTTGCTGAGTTTTCTGTACTCAGTCTATTAGCATTAGATCATACTCTCTTTATCCAATCATATTTCTACAAAGCTGTCTATCCCTTGTTAAACCTATGCATAAAAATGGACAATTTCCCCTGTGTATTTTGGTCTTCATTCTGAAAGCTCTTGTGATACACATTAAATAAACTTGCATGCCTTTTCTCCAATTAATCTGCATTTTTTGAGTTACTTTTCCAGCAAAGCTTCCCCTACGTCCTATATAATTTTCAGAATTATTAGAAATTCCAAATAATTTATATTATAATAAATAAAATTAAACTGAATACTAGAACTCTTAAAAACACAACTATTAATATATGATTAATAAAAACTCTGGTTTACCATTATTATTGTTTTTACTTCACAATCCTTTGCTGCTGACAGAAAAGAGGAAGAGCACTTTTCCTGATTAAGTGTGCTATGCATCTTTCTGATGTTTGGTTACACTTATGCAAATTATTGAGTAAAACTTTTCATAGCCTTAGTTGATAAAATGCTCAAAGTTCAAAATACAACACGTGCTTTCTCATTAATATAATTTTGTTTAAACTCTCTCGTGAAATATTTAGTGGATTATTTCTTATTCGCTTTTCTTTCTTTTAAAAGCACACAATCTTTCATTTGGATAAGGTCTTATGGAATTGTCCAGAAGGAACAAATGCATAATACCAAATGAAGTCCTGTAGGCAATGCATAATTCATATTAGAAAGCAAAGCTTTTTATTTGAAAAACTCAGAGATTTATTTGTTGCTGGAAATGGCATTTTTCTTTTCAGTTCAGTGAACCTAAGCATCATTCCTAAAACAATTTAGCACCTTTCTCATCTGTTTCTAATTACAAAGCTCTTTTACTATAAATTACAGTGAATTGATATTTAGCACACACATATACAATCTCTGGAGTGTGCACACCTTCTCCCTCACCTGGCACATGCTTTCCACACCTGAATATGTGAACAGGTGCAATTCAAAAAATAAGCATGCACACATTTTCCTATGGCAGCAACTCTTTTCCCCTTGTTTATTTATTTTATAGTATGCCAAAATATATTAAACATAATGTTTTAGGAAACAAGACAAATAATGACCTGCAGGTAGGCAGGCTTTTAATTTTTTAACTGTTTAATCATTTTTTATTCTGAGACTTTTTTGACAAGTCCCAAAGAATTAACTAATAACCTCTGACATATATTCCTTCTCTTTACCATTAGTGTCAATGGAACATGCAAAAGAAAAAAAAAAAGACTCATTGAACATATATTTGTCTCTATTTGTCTTATTATTTTGCTGAATAGACCACTTTTTCACTTGGGTCACATTTAAGCACCTTTTTATTAGGCCCTTTGTCAATTTCACTTTCTAGATGAGGCTTCACCTGACCACGCTAAAGTTGCCACTCTTCCATTCCATTCCCTGAACATTGCTCTTCTTTATCTTTCTGTCTGAGCACTTAGTGACATCCTAACAACATATTTGGGTAATTATCTATTGATATATCCCCAGCATCTAGAACAAGAGGTGGCACACAGCTTACGGTAGCTAATAGTTGCAGAATGAGCAAAGCTGCATTTCGACGATGAGAAAATTTAGGCACAGATGAGTTAGCTAGTTTGCTCAAGCTCATACAGCTCAGATGATACTGCCTGGTTGCAAAGTCTCAGTCACCACACTATCGTACTTCTGTACTTGGGAGGATCAACGTTCCCCTGCTTAAGTAGCCTGGTATGCCACTCCACTAACTTTCCTTGGGACAAGCAAAATTGTGCATTGTCATTTCACAATTGTAAGAACAGACTGATGAGAAGAATGAATGCCGACTGAGGAAAAATGATTCTGAGGAAGGGTTTTCCTTAAGAGAATAAACTGAAGAAATTTTTCTTTGAAGTCTATCAGCTGCGTACGTAGCATATGTCACAACTGAATTGGATATTTTTAAAAATAATCCCTTGCTTATGTGCTGAATCATTTCCTCCCAGAGTTTATATGCTGAAGTCTTAACACCCAGTAGCTCTGAAAGTGACTGCATTTCGAGATAGGGCTTTTAAAGATGTAATTAAGGTCATATAGGTAAGATTGGTTATAATCCAATCTTACTAGTGTCCTCATAAGAAGAGGCGATTAGGACACAGATACACACAGAGGGAAGAACGTGTGAGGACAAGAGATGACAGCCATCTGAAAGACAAGGAGGGAGGCCTCAGAAGAAACCAAACCTGTCAACACCTTGGTGTTGGACTTGTAGCCTCCACAGCTGTGATAAAATTAATTTCTGCTATTGAATACAACCCAACTGTGGTATTTTGTGATGGCAGCTTTAAAAAACTAATCATGAAAAAAAAAATTTATCCAGACAAGAAATGCAGAGAGAAAATTTTCTCTTCTTGACATTTGCATGTGTGTGCATGTGTGTGCAAGGGGAGGGGGGGAGTAATTAAAACGAAATAAAAATATAACAACTATGAATTAATATTTTTAACCATATTAATGTGTATTTTTTTTAAAAAGGATGGAGAATTGTATGAAGAAATGCTTTTAAAAAGAGAGAATTGGCTTGGAGGATTTTTTGCACAAAGAATGCCAGAATTGAAATAATTAAAGTTCTGTCTCTTCTTTAGGATTAGTACGCTACTGTTTATCTAACATCTACTGTTTGAACCTAAGAATGTGTCATAGCACAGGATTAGAGACACAAGCTCCACCCCCCAAAAAATAGTCCAATTTGTTCAAAATCATTAGGAACTTATTCTCAAAGCAAATGTGTGCAGCCCAGTACACGTGTATCTAAATTATTTAGAATTTGGACCAATAAAGGACGTTTGGGGGGAGGATTATTTTATCACTGATAGTGTTTAAAATTGCCAGTGCATTGTGATGATAAAAAAAGCCAACACTTAATGCATGTTGTGTTTAAACTTGTTTCAGCTAATGCAGCCCCTTGTTGCTGGCCTTCCTCCCTTGCAATCCCAACTCTTTATTTTTATGGATACTTTGTTTCTTCCTCCACAATAACCTTTCCTGCTTTCCATTCTGGTATAACTAGAATCATTATTCATAAAAATTTTTTTTTTAAATTTGTCTACATAGTATATCATGTGTTTTACCAGTGTAAAAATGAGGATGTAGAATGGTCTGAATACTGGCAAAATGAATGATTCCAAGGTCCCTTTTGGTTCTGTAAAAGATGGCCTATTTTTTCATGGAATTACTTTTTCCAGCATAATTAAAAAAATTTCTAGGCATTGGCACAGGCCTGAGATTCAGTCTTATTTGGACTCAGTCAGCGTTGACCAGGGAGTAATGTGTTGTGCAAGGAATTCCATATGACGCTCTCCTCCCTAGGAGCTTGGGAGGCAGGTGCTGTTGTTGCCTTCCTGTCTGGGTAGGAGATTCTCAGATCCCCCGTGTTTTCCTCCTCATTCTGCTGATAGGAATTCTCAGAAATCACTTTGAAATAACAGAGAAATGTCTCCCTCATCCTGAGTAACGCTCAGCCAAAAGACAGATGGGTTGAAAAGACCAAGAACAAAGATGCATGATGGTAAAATCCTACAGTCCTTTGTGTTTATTTATGTAGCTGACAAACACTAATGTGCCAGGAAGTGCTCTAACAGTAATTTAGATATTAACGCTAATATTAATATAACATTAATCTAATCTATATTACTAGTAATATATACCAATGAATATTAGGTATTCATTGATTTAATATTTGTCACATCAGTATGTGACAGATACTATTACTACTGCTACTACACAAATGGAGAAATTGAAGCACAAAGCTATAAAGTTATTTGCCCAAGGCACACAGCTAGTTTGTGGCTAAACTAAAATTTAGAACAAAGCCTCGGGTCTCCAGATACTGTGCTATCAGCCTCTAAGTTATGCAACCTGCCGCAGACGCACAGCCACTGCCTCCAAACAACCACACGTAGCTCTAATTTGCTGAGTTGAGATGGGTTCTGGAACCGTGCACAAATTTCCCCTGATCTTTTTTAATGATCTATTTCTTGGTGCTGAATCCTGCTTACTGCTCCCCACTCCCTATCTGTTACAACTTGTTCTCTTCTGTTTGGAGACAGTAGTCTCCCTTCTGCCATCTGTGTCCTTTCCTGCAGTCTGGTCTCCATTTGGTCCACTCAACGCCCATAAAGTGTAGTAACTGCCTGACTGTAATAGCTGACTGACTGTGAGTACAGTGACCAGCCATTATGGGACTGTGGGGGAATGTGAGTGATAAGCTCCTTGAATATAGTTAGGGTTTTTAAAAAGGAAATTTAAATAAATTTCTAAGGCGGGAGAAAGTTGCCAAATGTCTTTGGGAGATTATGAATGCTGTCAGATGTAATTTAAATCCAATACAAAGTGTGAAAATCTAATCTTGAATATCTTAAATATCTATTTATTCCTTCAGTGTTCTCAAAAACACCAAATCTATGTTTTTCTTCTTCCTTGACACCCATAATCCTAATCTGCTACTACATATGATTTCCTAGTTTCTTGATGGATTAATTTAAATATATTTGTGTTGTATTCTTTTGACTCACATTTTAGAAATCAAAGGAAAAAAAAAAAACCTTTTGTCTCTTCTCTCTTAGGAAGAGGGTGAAAAAACAAACAAACAAAAATGCTAAAAGCCAAGGCAGAACAGTTCACAGTTAGAACAATGGAGGACCATAAGAAAGTATCTAAGAAATGAGAAGTGGTGTTATGTGTCCTAGGCTAGAAGAGACACTTTCAAGTAGAAGGAGCTTCTCCGATGTCAAGTCTCCACAGTTGCAAAACAATTACATAATTTAGAATCTCTTAAAATTGAAACAAGTATACAGAATGGTGTTAAGGCTTACACAATTAGAGAAGGGGGAGTCAGAAAGATAGTTTTATTTTTCTATTATTAACTCTTTGCTATGCCTCTTTAAAAATATATTTTATTAAAAAATGGATAAATTGAATAGTTTTATGCAGTGTAGTTGAATCAATTTTTGAAAATGTTTCATAATTCTTGGAGATAGCGCAATGTCAGATTGCCAAACCAGATTCACAAGAACCAGAGACCTTAACCAGTCCTGGATTCTATTAATATTGCAAAGGGTACTGGCAACCACGAGGCACAGAAAAAACATGGAGGCATCTGAGACCACCACCAAGGCTCCCAGCCATCACCACTATACAATTCATGCTGGTAACCAAAAATCACTTGTACCACTAAAATTACTGAAATAAAAAAATGTTCAAGGGACTGATTGATGGGTTTGGATTTTATCTGCTGAGCTGTCTTTTGGAAAGGCAAGAGGCATAGACACTGTTCGGATGGGAGGAACTGAAGTATTTCTAAAGTAGTAAAATTTCAGGTTCTCAATTTGGTTTCTTATCAGTCGTCCACTGTTCGCATCTTCTAGGTAGCGAGGGGGCAAAGTGTTAGGCAGCCAGTCTCGTTCCAAGGCCTCCCTCTGAGTCATGGTACTTGGCCCCTCAGCATGTTTATGTGCAGTGGTACACACTGGCGTGGGGTTTTACATTGTCTGAGTAATTAAGTCACTTAGGCCAGTGTTTGGGGGGAATTCTGGAAGAAGAAATTCATTCTCTTGTCCCTTTGGAATGAAACAGTGGGCCACTGGTCTCCATGGGTGTGATCATGATATCCCTGGGGGTCTGTGGTGGACAAAGTTTGCTAGTAACAGCAACATAACAGCAAATTTGCTAATATGCAGCAGAAAAGAGAACACGTGAGGTTTTTATCCACACCTGAAAAACATTTCCAAGACCAGGATAATACTTCTCTGCTATGAGGGAACAAAACCAACACCTTCCTTCACAAGGGGTGGCCTGAAACCAGGGTTCTGCCCCAAATAGTAATAAATATTAACACCAAAGAAGTAGCAGGCCCCTGGGATAGACCTCTGTCAAACACAAGCTGTGACCAGAAACACACAGGAACTCCGACCCCAAAAAGTATGGCTCAATTGATAAACCAAAGGCAATCTGCCCAAAAGCTTTCAAAGCATCAGCAGTCATAGCTATGCCGTTCTGCCCACCTTACTAAATGCTTTATAAGATTTAAAGAGTCTTTTGATGTGGCAGGATCCAAGAAACACTTGGATAGATGAAAGGCAGAATTCTTTGATACTTGCAGCACAAAATGAAACTGTCAGTTGCACCCAGGAACAGGCGCACCAAAAATAGCAACTTGGAGAAGGCAGCTTCTATACGGCAAGCCAGATGGGGTTAGCTAGGCATTCCAGGCTCCTTGTGGATTGGTTAATTTGAAAAATTTCATGAGCACCCAGGGGATAGGAACTGTCCCTAGTTGTCTGGTACCTGGCCTCAGAGCGTGGGACCCCAAGAGGAGAAATGTTGGTGTACATGCATCGAGTTCCCTGGAGAGTGGAAGCCAGGGAAGGGAAGTGACTGGAGGTAGGGGCTTAGAAAACTGCTTGTGAAAAGGAATTAAGAGTTTTTAGCCACAACTTCAAAACTGGGTCAAGACAGCACTTGTGAAATTTTGTATTACAATAGGAGCCCTTGATCTCATTATTCCATCCACTTTAATATATTGGTGAAGCCTTCACCACAGAATTGGAAAAATGCTATATATCATATTCCCTCTTGGATTTGTAGAACATCAGTTTCCTGGTCTCAGGATTCAAAAGATCCAGAGGTAAATAATCTGAGAAAACAAAAGGAGTATTTTTTTCTTATCTTATAAATAGATAATTTCTCCTGCATGAGGGATTGTATCATATCAGAATTTGGATTTTGCTTAGTGTTGTGCTGTGTTTACTTTTTTTTTTTTTTGAGACAGACTATGACTCTGTCACCCTGGGTAGAGTGCAGTGGCATCATTATAGCTCATTGAAACCTCAAACTAACTCCTGGGCTGTAGATACCCTGCTGCCTCAGCCTCTCCAGTAGTGGGGACTACAGGCGCACACCACGACACTCAGCTATTTTTTCTATTTTTAGTAGAGACGTGATCTCACTCTTGCTCAGGCTGGTCTTGAACTCCTGAGCTCAAGCGATCTTCTCACCTTGGCCTCCCAGAGTTCTAGGATTATAGGTGTGAACCATGTGCCTGGCCCCACGTTTACTTTTAAAATTGGTGCTAAAGTTTTTTGTGTGCGTCTTTTTGAGTGTTAACTAGTTTTGGTTTTTGGATTCTGTCAGATCCAGAACTCACACAACTCTATTTTGTTTTCTTCTTTTAGGCATATTACTTCCCTATATGCTTTAGAATATTACAATATTATATTTTAGGTTTGAAAATGACCTTGGATATCATATGTTACAATATTCTCATATTTACACGAGGAAACCATTGCATAGGTTTTATCATTTATTCATTCAAGTTATATGGCCTATTATGTTACACGTTCATAGCAGCACTATTCACCATGGCCAAAAATGGAAACCACATAAATGTCCATGAATGAATAAATGAATAATCAAATTGTGGTATATCCATACTATGAAATGTTATTCAGCAACAAAAATCAATGAAGTATTGATATATGTGACAACATGAATAAGCCTCAAAAACATTATGCTAACTGAAAGAAGTTAGACAAAAATGGCCATGTGGTACCATTTGTATGAAATGTCAAGAATAGGCAAATAGAGACAGAAAGTGGATTAGTGGTTGCCCAGGCTGGTGGTTGGAATGGAGAGTGACTGTAAAATGGTGGGAACTTTCTTTTTGCAGTAACAGAAATGTTCTAAAATTAGATTGTGGTGATAGTTGCACAACTCTGTAAATAGAATAAAAATCATTGAATTATAAACTGAAAACAGGTAACTTTTGTGCTGCATAAATTACATCTTTTTAAAACTGTTAAAAAAGAATTATGGCCTAATGTAGCCTACATCTGAATAAACAGACCACACAAAATAAATTATAATGATCCAAATTATAGTAATAATACTATAATAAACAATAATAAGCTAAAACAGGGATGATACCTGCTTTACTGGAACTTACAGTTCACTTGGAAAGACACATTTATAACAAATATTAACATAAATAAATCCAAAATTGCCACTGTGACTCAAGGCTATGCCAAAGTGCACAACGTCTTTGAAAATCCATGATAGAGAACTGTGATTTAAGTCAAGGAGATCAACAAATCAAGGAGCATTTGTGCCAAGACCTGAAAGATAGAAAACAACTAGGCTGAAAGGAAAAGACAAATATTCCAAGCTGAGGTAACTAAGTCATGCAAAATGAATTTATAAAGATGGATGGAAACACCTACAGAGCAGAGATTGGAAGGAGATGAATCTGGAGGGTAAGGTAAGATTAAGACCACAGTCTAAAAATGTTCACATTATATTAGGTTTAGTCTAAGATCATCATAGTATTTTAAGTAGAGGATGTAGCATTATCAAATTCATGTTTTATAAAGATCACTATGCCTGCAATGTAGAACATGCATTTCAAGGATTTCAGAGAGAGAAATGGTACACAATTAGAGGATAACTGTGGTAATTCAGGAGAGAGATGTCATAGTACTTCTACCACCCTGGTACAAAGTGAAGATGAGAGAAGTGGCCAGATGTTTAACTTTCTAGGAAGTAGAAATCAGTGGGTCTAGTTGACTGATCAGTCACACACTTGACAAAGAAGGAATCAAAGGGAATCCTCAGATTTCTTGCCTGAGAAGCCGATTGAGTCATGGTGGCATTGCCTGAGATCGGTGACATTGGAAAGAGATGGACATGGGTAAGGAGATCATAAATTTCCTTTAGTGTTTGTTGGGTTCAAGGTAGCTTAAAGTTCTATTCTCTGTGTAGCATCCTGATGTCAAAAACAATTTTGAAAATTTTTGAATGAAAGCTTAGATACTCAAGACTTTCTTATGTGCATACATATCAACATGTGTTAAAAAAAATCGAAGATACTCTCATTAGCACATGC
Source organism: Lemur catta (assembly GCF_020740605.2). Lineage (NCBI taxonomy): Eukaryota > Metazoa > Chordata > Mammalia > Primates > Lemuridae > Lemur > Lemur catta. The sequence continues at coordinate 78,936,769 of NC_059132.1, read as the reverse complement.
TAATATTGTGCTTACAACAAAAATGAAGAATTTCATGGAGAGTTTTGAAAGGACAAGTGAAAGCAAACTAACAAAAATAAAATTCTACCTTTCCTGTGTGCTCTCCCAGGCCCTCCTTGTTCTGTCCTCCTTTTCCAATCTCTTCTCTACCTGTCTTGCTTTTTATGTTTCAGAAAAAATTACTTTTAGTTTCCCGGAGTACACCATGCTATTTCTTACCTAAGTGCTTTTTTGTTTCTCCCTCATCAGTGTTCTTCCCTAAGTCCCAGCTTCACCTATGTTATTGATTTGTATCCTGTAAAATTAAGCACAAACAATACAGCTCAGGGAGCTGAATCAAATTCTATTTTTCCATTGCACCTGATGCCTGCTCGTTCACAATACTATGTTTAATACATAGTTTGTAACCATCTGTTAATATTTCTGTTGGCTTCATTACTCTTTTAGCTCTTTGTGTCTTATTCAGGTTAGCACGATAGCTGTTTAGAGTTCAAATGTATTAGTTTCTTCAAATGGAATCTCCAAAATAACGCTATTCTCCACGACCTAGAAGAGGTTGAGAAACAGCCCTCTCCAAGGGTAAAGGGTAAGGCCAATATAACTGTCTTTATTGCCAACAGTGTTCAAGTTGTTGGATGCTTATATACATAGGCAGATGGACTTACAAATGCCAAACTCCTAAATGAGACAGACACACTGGAAACACCGGACTGTGCAGATATTGTAAACTTACAATGTGTCTTTTTGATAAAATGACTTCTTTTCCTTTGGGTAAGTACCGAGTAGTGGGATTGCTGGATCAAATGGTAGTTTGGAACTAACTGATGAGCAAACATATGCATAGAGGAAAGTAAAAATCAATGGAAATCAAGCAAGGGGGGGACGGGGAAGGAGGGGATGGGCAAAAACCCATCTAACGGGTACAATGAACAATATCTAGGTGATGGGCACTCTTATAACCATGACTCAAGCGTTATAAAAGTGATTCATGTAACCAAAATTATTTGTACTCCATAATACTTTGAAATAAAAAAAAAGGAAAGAAATAAACAGGAAAAAAAATTTACAATGTGAAGGAGATGAAGCAATCTTGGAGTTACACTAATTGAACTTTATTCACAGAATGAAAAGACCATGAGTGGGAAGATGTATTCTTTATTAACAGGGCACAACAGTTGTGTTGTATAATTGAAAACAAAGCAGTGAAACTTGCCTTGAGGAAAAATAGAAGACTTCTAGCAGGCAAGAGGAACAAGGTTACTGGAAAAGAAAGATATAAGGATACCATCAACATTTCATTTCAGTAGGTACTATTAATTTAAAATATGTATTAACATATTAAATATTAATTTACTAAAATGACTTTCATCCCCTACATAAATTGAATTTCCTCAGTGGTCACTCATGTATAGCAAATGTAACCTTCTAGCGGGATTATGCTTAGAGTAATCATTTAATTTTAGGCTTCACTGTTTTATTTTCTGTTTTCCCCTCCTAACAAAGTCTTCGGTTTCTATGAACCAATAAGGAATGCTGTTAACAATAAATTCATTACAAAAGCCTAAAATTATGAACACAGCAACTTGTAAGTTGCTTAGCAACAATCTAGTATACTGAATCTCAATTTTGGATCAGTTAACCCTGAAGGAAATGCAAAATTAATTTTTGTTATTGCAATATCTTTAAAAGGTTACCAATCCATGTCTAAAACATGTTTTCCCTCTCAGTTATTCAATCTTTCATAGCTTCTCTCAAGCATCAAATTATGTTGGTTATTTTTATATTTCCCAATATTTCTCAGTTAGAAAAATGAAAATTTTATTTTAGATGTAACTGACCAAAACATTTGAGTAAAATCAGCTCAGTTGTGAAGAAAATATTTTAAAATGTGGCATTTTTCCATTGATGCATCTCACAGCTGGAGACGATGTCAAGAAATAGTTCACTAAAGGCTATTCTCATATTATATCTACCACAACCACACGTTTAACATCCTACATGAACATATGTTCTGCAAAATTCTCCTCCATTCTTTGCCAACTGGAGAGACATTGTTCAGAAAACTGAATGAAGTTAGAGACATCTGTCCAAACCCACCATTTTAGCTGTCAAAACTGCATCTACCAGAACAAATTCTTCCTTTCTTGGCTTTGAATTATGGTAACAAAAAGTATTTCAAGTTTCTTTGTTACTACCATCAAAATATAAAAATGAGGTCAAAACTACTCCATATTAAATTTTAACCAGTTTTAATTTTTATGTAGCTGATACTCTATAAGAAAATTACAAGGACATTTCTAAGATATAAACTTTTAAAATGTGTATAAAAGTGAATTTATGTGTCAATGTGCTCCTTGCAAAGATTAATATATATGTGTATAATATTAATATAGATACATATATATTAAATAAATGTAAAATAGCATTTTGAAGCAGCTAAAATGTGTTGTTGAAAAGATTCCACTACAAAGTAGAAGTAATTTAGGTAAAGGCGATTTCTGGGTCTAGGTCTAGGTTTTCAATTTGAAAACTTTTTTTAAATAAAGTGTGTAGGGTTGTTACTCAGAGGTTCCAAGGAAAAAAAATGAGGAATCAACTACCACATTAAATAATACAAAGAAAGCAGATTGAACTCTAGGCTGGAACATCATCAGGAAGCATACTATATGTGGGATTCCATCACAGAGAGTAGGGATCTACAGAAAGTGCAAATGTCTCTTTTTAAGAGACTTACTATGAAAAGAAGTTAGTATTAAAAGTAAGCTTCTAAATACACAGCAAATTTTTATTTATCCTACATAACCCTCTTTTTATCATTAGGGATGGGACTTCAGCTTTCCCCAGGAAGCTTTAGAGTCTGATACAAACTGTGAAAAAGGATGTTCTTTTAAAGATAGAACTGTGCTCTATAACAGAGCATTATATAGAAATTATATATGCTTCATCTATATATGGTCAGAATTAATTTTTACTTCTATTGTCTTTGTTAGAGTTTCATTCGTCTTCAGCAAAGCTTAGGGCATTAAGTTAAAGGTAAGGTTTCTGCTTGTTATAAATATAATGCATGTTCAACTTGAATACTCATAAACCAAAAACAAAAACAAACAAAAAAGAAAGAAGGAAAAAACCACTAGCTACAAGTGAAATACACAGAGATAGCCCCTTAAATATAAATATTTTATTGGAAAATCTTACTTGATTTTTCTATGTATAAATGTGCATATTTATGTTTTATTCAAAATGATCACACAGCTTGTTGGTAGTATTTCTTTCTTGTCAAAAAGTGTTCATGTTAAAAGTCAGCTCTATTGTTGCTAAATATGTCATTATGTGAACATACCAATTCTGCATTTGACATAAATGTTATTTCCAATATTTTACTATTTTAAATATTATTGCAATAAACTTTCTTACAGATAGTGCTTGACTCACATTGCTATTGAACCTGATTGGTTTATTTTTTCTTCTTTAAATTTTTTATTGAAATAATTTTTGACCTATCAAAAAATGAAAAGTTATTTATTTTTCCTGTTTACCTTCCACCCAGATTCCTCTAATCTTAAATCTTAAATAACGATACAACAATATCAAAACCAGAAAACTGACATTGAAATAACATTAACTACTCTATAATCTACATTTATATTGTCCCACTAATGATCTTTTTATGGTGTGGATTCAATCCAGAATTCCACATTGCATTTGCAGTCATGGTCCTTATTCTCCTGCAATGTGTGTCGGTTCCTCAATATTCTTTTGTCTTTCATGAATTTGACATTTTTAAGAAATACTAGTCAGTTATTTGGTAGACCAGACTTCAATTTCTGTTGTTTTTCTGTTTTCTTATTATCAGCTTGAGTTTATGCATTTGGGGCAAAAATATCACAGAAGTGACACTGTGCCATTTCAGCAGATATCAGAGAAACATGTCAAAGTTTCTTATTCCTGGTGATACTACCTTTGAGGACTTAGTTAAAATGGTTTCTATCAGATTTCTCCACTGTAAAATCACTATGTCCCCTTTGTCACTAATAAGCATATTGTGTAGCGTATTGCATATTGTGTATTTGACACTGTATGTATGCTATTTCTCATCACAGGCAGTGGTCCCCAACCTTTTTGGCACCAGGGACTAGTTTCATGGGGGACGATTTTTCCACGGATGGGGGCGGGCAGCTCAGGCCTTGATGCCAACAACGGAAAGCGGCTGTAAATACAGATGTAGCTTCCCTGGCTCACTTGCTGATCACCTCCTGCTACGTGGCACCCACCCCCCACCCAGTTTCCTAAGTTTCATGAAAGACAATTTTTCCATGGACTGGGGGTGGGGGCAGTAGCTGAGCTCTGCTGCCCAGTCCCTAACAGGCTGTGGACCGGGGATGGGGGACCACAGCTTTAACCACAATGCAAAAACCTATAATAAATTCATTAAAAATAAAAAATAATGAATTAAAACACACTATCAGAGAAAACCAATGAACTGCAAAGGAAACCAGGAAGAAAGGAAGAGAGGAATTGCAAATCCAACATGAATAGATCTAAAGGGAGAGACAGACTGTAATACAATACTAGTAGGAAACTTTAACATCCCACTGTCGGTAATAGACAGATCCTCCAGACAGAAAATCAACAAAGAAACACATTCTTTTCATCAGCACACAGAACATTCTCTAGAAGAGACCATGTCTTAGGCCACAAAACAAATCTCAACAGATTGGTGTGATCAAAGAGCCTTATTTTAGAACTCCAGGCATAATTTTAAGACACAAAGTATATGCTTAAGGAATGAGTTGTGAATTTTACCATGATGAGACACCATTAGCTGTGTCCACTAACTTATAAAGGGAGCTTGATAAGCTCTAGCTCAGTTCTTTCACTGCAAAATGAACAAATGAATGAATGGATGATTAAATAATTGCTCAAGTTTGTCAGAGGAATTCATAGTGTAAAGAAGCAGGAGGTTACAAATAAGGTTGTACTTTTTTTCATAATTTTTATTCCTTCAATGAGAGAGATAAATCATTTAGTAGAGCCCAAAGGATAGAAAAAAGAGTCATGAATAAAAGTAACTTGGAGGCAGATTTCAGGTCAAACTATGGAAAAGTTATAGCAATTACAACCACACAAAATGGAAATGGCTCACCTTAATAATAGTAACAATAACCAATATTTTATGGTGCCTCGCGGCTTACAAACCATTTTCACATGTACTTTTTGGTATCAGAAACAACTTGGTGGCAGGCACTATGCTTCCGGTGCAGATATTAACAAAACTCAGCCTCTTACTTTAGAGAGTGTCAAGGTTTTCAAGACGGCTGATGTACCAGAATACGTCAAATCACAATATTACTTAGAGTATGACTGTTATGGAAGGATTTGTGGCTGGACAATGCCTGAAGGGCTTGCTGGTAAGAAATCATTGTTCTCACAACCGGGCCAATCCCTTCAGAAATCAGTCCTGTCAGGGGGATTTTTTTATTATCTCCATTTTATAGAGCAGAGAATTAGAGAGATTAAGTTAATTCTCTAAGTCATATCTAGTAGAGATGGAGTCAGGGCTTAGTCACAGAACTAATATCAAATCTGTGATGGAATGATTTCCTTGGCACTGATGTAATTCAAAAAGAGGCAGAAATCAATCGCTGAGGATTTTTTAGAAGGGACTTAACCATGAAATATAAATTGGGCATTCAGCTTGCTTTCAACTAAGAAATCAAGAATTTTATGACCCTTGAGATTTAGTGGCAATTCTGATCCAAACGAAGAGTTCAAGTTTTTTTAAATTAATGTCCCTTATATTTATATCTCCTTTTTCTTGTCTTGAAAATCTAATTTCCAACCAATATCAAGATTAACTTATTTTCATTTTTAAGGTTTATCAAGCCACATAAATAGCATAACTTCAAAATCATAATACAAATACTATTATTAAAAATTAAATAATTGAATAAAGTTAAAGGCTTTTTACAGTTTTTTCCTTATAAGATATTCTATTTAGAAGTTCTGTCTTCAGAACTTGGAACAATTTCATTTATTATGATATGGTACCAGTTTAATATAAGGTTAGGGCTTTTGTTTTTATTTTAAATTTTGCAAAGTGCACCTCCTCTTTAATTTAAATTTTTGCATAAAAATATAAGTATTTATAATGTGAAAACATTACTGGCTAGAATGTAAAATAATATAAGCTCTATGGAGATGAATTGGCAATATTTAGCAAGTTACATGTGTATTTACACTTTGCCCCAACAATTTATTTAGAGGAATCTATCCCAAAGTTATGCTGTAAAAATAACTAATAATTTGTGCATAAATTTATTTATTGGGAAATTATAAGAGAAAAAGAATTGAAAACATCAGATTAAAATAGAGAGAAGGCTAACTAAAGTAAAGTAGAACAATATAAAGTTCCTTTTCCCTACAGCCTTGTGAATGGAGTATGTTTTCAAAGTTTTGGATTTTTGCTAATATGATAGATAAATTATAACAACAAAGTATAGTTTTAATTTGCCTTTTTTAGGAGTGAAGTTGAGCTGAATTTACAAGTGCAAATGCTTTTTACATTTTTTTCTATGAAGAGTTTATTCATACCTTTTGTATATTTGGTTATTCAGTTGTTGGTTTTCTTGATTCTTAATAGTTCCTTACGTATTTGAGTAATAGCCCTTTTTCTATAAAACATGTGTCAATATCTCCCCACTTTTTCATTTATTTTTTGACATTGCTTATGGCAATTTGGACATGCAAACATTTTATTTCTTTGTTTCAATAATGCAGTCAAGTTTAACACGCTTTTCTTATTGTTTATGGATTTTGAGTCACAGTTATGTGGGTTTTCCACACTCTGCCAGATATGAGACTAAGGTTGTTTACTACCGTTCTTTATCTGATGGCTCACAAATGACTTCGGGCCCATGAACATTCTCAGCAGAGGTTAGTTGATCAACAGAGGCTTCCACTTGAAACTTGGACTTGGGAGCAATAACAAATTTTCAATTAAACTTCTAAATTTTAAATTAAAATAAGTTTGGAGTTGCTTTGTTAGAAGAAAAAGTTAACTAATATATAATCCAATGTTCCTAGTAATGTTTGTTTAAAAGAATTTTTCTCTCACTGATTTGCCATGTTACCTTTATGATATACTACATTCACATAAAAACATGGGTCTATATGGGATCTCCTAGTCAATTGGTTTGTCTCTTTATATTTGTTCCCTTATTGCATTGTGCAGTACAGAGGTTTTTGCATGTTTTGATATCTATAATTTCTGTGTGGAATTATATTTCTTTTCAAATAGTAGCAAATCTTTGATGAAACTCCTACTTTGCCTGGATAAATTAATATTATATAAATCATCATCTCTAAAAATGTTATTGAGCAAGATGGTGGAATAGGAAGTATCAGGCTCTACTCCCCACCACATAAAGTTCAACTAGCAACTATATACAGAGGAGAATATCTATTTGAAAACCCTATCACTTGGAAACAAACCTGAGACACACTCCTGGTCTCCAAAACCAAATGCAAACCAAATTACACTGCATTTAGTTTTCATATTTCCTTAGTTTCCCCCAATTTGTGAAAGTTCCTCAGTCTTTTTTTATCTTTCATGACCTTGACATTTTTGAAGAATACTGGTAAATTTAGAACATTTGTCTATCTAGGTTTGCCTTATGTTTTCTTATGACAAAATTGAGACGATGTATTTTTGGCTCGAACACCGCAGAAGTAATTTTGTGCCTTTCTCATTGAGTGTCAAGGCTACATATTGTTATCTTATTATTGGTGATGTTAATTTCCTTAAAGTGTTGTCTTCAAGATTTTTCCACTATTTTGTCTTTTTAATTAGTAAGTAGTTTATGGGAAAACACTTTGAGACAATGCTGACGTTTTGTTTCTCATAATACTTTCACCTACTATTTTAGACTGATTTGTCTTGTAGCAATAATTTCTATATTAATTGCCTAATGAGAGTTTTCTATCTCTACTATTCTTTCTAAATTCAGCAACTGGAATTATACTGTAAGCAAGAGTTATCCCTTAGCCCCATTTAACAACTTATCCAAGTAATTATATGTGAATTTATAGATATTTATTTTATTCTGTGGGGTAAAATCAAATGCTGTCATATTTTGCTGTTAAAATTATGCCAGTTATATCTGTGAGTTCTTTGAAGTTGGCTTCTCTGTTCCTTTTCATTTTTTCAAAAGGCTTTTTATTTCATGGCATCCCAAGAGGTTTCAGGCTCATATTGTATGTTTCCATCCTCAGTCATGGAATTAGTCATTTCACCAAGCAACCCTGGTTCCATTTATAAAGGAATGGTATTTAGAAATGAATATATTGGCATTGGATTTTCTCATTGCTTAAAGGTCCTCTCAGTGGATATATCTAGCACGTATGCTAATACAGGCATGGTCACATATGTATACTTTTTTGTCTATCAATCTGTGTGGGCATGTGTGTATGCATGTATGTATATATAAAATCACAAGTTCATACTGACACCTCTGACTTCATTCTACTATAGTCTCATAGCCTTTCCCCTTTCCTTATTTGTAACTCCTTGCCCTGACAGTGAGAAACCAGGCTCTCATCATCCACAATGCATTTACCTATTTGCATAAAGTAGTTTCAGATTTGCTTACAACAATTTCAACATCTGGTAAGTAATTTGATAGAGTGTATATAAACACAGGATATATATATTGGAATTAGACACAAAATGTGTCCGAATGTTATAAAACATGAGAAAAAATGGCTTTTGGATTCATGTATGCAAACTCAACTTTCATATTATAAACTACCAGGTTATCAAGTGAAAAACCACAATGTCATCAGTAGGATGATAGATGTAAGGTGGCAAAGTACATGTTTCTGTCCTCTTCTTCACTCGGAACATATCCAAACTTAATAAGTAACACAAAATATAATACAAAAATGTAGGAAACATCTGCAACCACAAAACAGAATATGTAAGGAAAAGCTGCCAAATGTCTGAAGATGCAACAAGAGTTTGGCGTGATACCATTGGTGCTGTGTTCAGACAAAGCAGCAGTGTGCCTCTTTCCCAACAAGAACCCTTTATTGGAAGTATAACAGTGGGAAGATACTATTGGTAGGCATTACCCCAGGGTGTTTTGGTAGTAGGAGAAGGAGAGGCGGCAGGGTCCAGTGGGTAAACAGATATGTTGTCATTTTAGAATGCCCACTATCAGCAAAGTAGTGTGCAGAAGAAAGGATGAACTGGAGGTAGCACTGCAGAGGTGACTACTATTGTCTGGGAAGAAACAAAGTCTGAAGGGCACATCCACACACAATGATTTTCTGTGCAATTCACAGGGAACTCTCAAGGATTTCTGGTAATAACACTATCTTTGTGCTTCTTTCATATGAATCTCTTAAAAACAGTGGTCTGCAAAAGAACTTATCTCACTCAAAGATTCTTATTTAAAAAGAAGCCAACATGGGATCTATGTTTCTAAAAGAAGAACAGAAAAGTAAAAGAAAAAACACATGGCAAACAGAGAATATTGATTAGGAACAAATTGTCATAAAGCAGATAAAAAATATGAGCAAATATATTGTTCTGAATTAAAACAAAATGCGGTGATTCATCTACTATTTTTTTTTAAGAATAGCTTAAATTAGTAATCAGGAAAGATCAGTGAGACAACAGATGGGTCGAAACTTGAGTTTGCATAGCTCCGGAAATAAAAGAAAAATAAAATCATCACAGAAATTAAAGTTATATTGAGAACTATACAAAGGAGTATATAAACTACTGAAAACACAGGAAGGAGCAGCAAGTACAAATATGAGGAAAACAAAAAAATACAAAAATAGAAATGACGTTAAAATGATTTGAAGGATGACAGATACGGAAGAGACAAAAGGGAAGCAACGTACATAGAGTCAATGTCCCTGAATAAGAAATCTGGTAAGTAAAATGGAAGAAGTGCTCAAAGATATGAAGAACATATTTTTACAGATACTATTATCCTTGAAACTAAAAATATAAAGGGAGGTGGTTTCCCAGGAACAATTTGATTTAATCTCTCATATGTTCTAGCACAGTTCCCGAACTTCAAAGACAAAAAACTTTTAGACATCCTGACCAATCACTTGCTAATAAAAAGAACAAAAAAAAGCTTGACCCTTAGGCTTCACTGAATTAACATTCTATACTGAGAGACAACAAATGAATGGCTCTAGAATAGCCTGGAGAATAATTTATGACAAAATAATTTATATCTAGCCAAATTTTACTTTTATTATATATAAAGATGACATTTGTATTCACAGTGAGGGAGGATCCCATGAGACCTTTTGGAAGAGAGAGGATGAACTGCAGGCATCAAGCCATGAGACATGAAGCTACCGTACATATATGTGCATGAGCATTCGATTTGTTTACCCATAGGGCCAAGTGGTTGCAATCTGTAAATATTCAGTGAAAAACAAAAAGTAATATGGCATAAATTTGTTTACTATTGTTGCTGCCTCAACATCCACTTTTAGGCTTTATATATTATTTAAAACTCAGTTCTACCCCATTACCTTTGGCCTAGTTAAAGCTTCCGCTCCCTGTGTGATTATGATCCAGCTCTCCACTGACCTGAAACCCAGCACACCCCACAGCTGCTAACCACAATAAAACCACACCTGAGTCATGTAAATAGGTCCCTCATCATGTGTGTTTTCTTTAAACTAGTCAATCCACAACCTCTGAGTTAAAGTCTAAGGCAGCAGTTCCAAACATTTTTGACACCAGGGACCAGTTTCATGGAAGACAATTTTTTTACAGACAGGGGCAGGGGATGTGGGGGGGATGGTTTGAGGGATGATTCAAGCACATTACATTTATTGTGCACTTTATTTCTATTATTATTACATTGTAATATATAATGAAATAATTATACAACTCACCATAGTGCAGAATGAGTGGGAGCCCTGAGCTTGTTTTCCTGCAACTAATGCTGTGGCTGATCTGACAGGAGGCGGAGCTCAGACAGTGATGTGAGTGACGTGGAGTGTCTGCAAATACAGATGAAGCTTTGCTCCCTCACCTGCCACTCATCTCCTGCTGTGGGGCCTGGTTCCTAACAGGCCACGGACTGGTACTGGTCCACAGCCTGGGGTTGGAGACTGCAGGCCTAAGGGATAACACCCATGGATCTTAAGGCCTCTCTTTCTCACTCTCCACCCACTGGTTAATTCCCCTGCCACCTCTGGACTTCCCCTAACCTTTCTGGTACCTGTGAGTGATACATTTCTTTTGTTTCACGCATTTGTTTTCACCTCCTCATTATGTCTCACCTGACACACGCACTTGAGCCTAATTTTTCCCTGGTGAGGTTTTTTTTTTTTTGAGAATAGCTATCTAGGCTTCTGACTACTCTTGAAAGAGAGAACACAAGACCAAATTTAAAAGAAATCATAAGTCACAATATAAAATAACCAAATTTTAAAAAGAAGTAGAAGGTAGCATATCATTTATAAACGAGTGGTCAAGAAATATAACTTAAAGTTAGGATATTACTAAGACAGAGGCTTAAGTGTACTTGAGAATGTAGTGGCCAGATGCCAGTCAGATCTTCTGCTACGGGAACCAGCCGATGGCTTTAGCTGCTGCCGTTTTGTATCTTCCATCCACTCCAAGTTCATACTTCCTGTAGGATGTTCCAGCAAATAACTGAGAACGGTAAGGTCATAACGCAGGTCCTTTCCTACGGGACTTCCTTAAGGAGTGACTGTCTCAAAATTTTCCCATTGGTCTGACTGAAACTTTGTTAGAGCTGCTCTGCAGCCTGAGACATTTTGGGGCCAATCTCTCCCCGCCCTCCTTCACAGACGTCAGACAGCCTTTGTGATCCGAAGCCTCTATCCTCCCCCTTCCTCTTGCTGCCTCCCCTTTATTCTTCAAAAGTGTTTCCCTGTGAATCTCCACACACATATCCCATTTTAGCATCTACTTCTCAGAGGATCTGAACTAACCCTGTAGTAACAGATAATAACAATTGCCTTTAAAGTATGTGGTAGAGGGAAGAAGGAGAAATAAGTTCAGAGCAAGCAGAAATGGATTAAATTTGTTCTTGTGCCTAGCGAGAACTCAATAAATAGTCTAAATAATATAGTATCAATGACATTATAATTATTACAACTACATTTATTGTAACTCCGTGTTTTATTCTATTGAGGACACCTCCTTTCCCTCCCACACACACATAGAGCAAGTAAAATCAGACTGTAATGTAATAGATATCAGCAAAAAAAACATAAAGAACAAAAGACAAAATAATTTTTTTTTAGTCAGGACTAAAACAAAAACATTTGTAATTGAGTAAATTTAAATGAAATAAACTTAACTAAAAATGAGAAAGAGAGAGAGAGTTGGATAGCTGGATAACCTCTATATCTTAGATTATTTCATGCTCAGGAGTTTTTTGGTATATTTATCCTTCTTTTCTTTAATTAATTGGATAATGGTTTATCTATTGCCTAGTCTCATTTTAAGCAAAGATCTCTTGTATAAACTTGTGAATTCCACGAAAAATCCTTATTATTTCTTGTACAGGTATTTTGAGTCTATTTTCTATCTTCATGAGTAGAATGTAGAATTTGGTTATTATTATCCTTTTTCCTTGCAACTATTAGGGCTAGGAGATTTCCTCTGAGTACAGCTTTATTTTTATCCTGTAGAATTTAATATATGCAATATTTAATATTGTATACTTAGAATACACCATATTTTAAAGATTATTTGATTTGTGCTTAATATAATTTTTAATATTTTTATTTCCAGGTATAAGAGTATTTTATAGACTGTTTGTGTCCCCCTCAGATTCATGTGTTGAAATCCTCCCCTCAAAGTGATGCTATTGGGGCTTTGGGGAAATAATTAGGTCATGAGGGTAGAGCCCTCATTAATGGGAAATAGTGCTCTTATAAGAAGAGACATGAGAGCTTGCCCTCACTCTCTCTGTTCTTCTCCACGTGAGGAAGCAATGAGAAAACAGCCACCTTCAGACCAAGAAGTTGGCCCTCACCAGACACTGGGTATGCTGACACCTTGATTTTGGACTTCCCAGCCTTCAGAATTGTGAGAAATAAATTTCTTTTGTTTAGGCTACTCAATCTATGGTATTTCTGTGAAGGCAGCCCAAACTGACTAAGACAGGGTTTATTTTCTATTTTCTCATTTTGTTAGTGAAATTTTATTAAATTATGATTAGAGGATATTATATTAATGTATACATTTTATAATGTCCATACGTTAGTATATGTACAATTTTATTTTGCCTGTGTTAATGAGCACTGGAAAAGAAGGCACAATACTTTGAAAAGCTGCAAATTATGGATTATGTTTTTTGGGGACCTCTATGTACCTATTCATCTTTTTTTCAGCTCCACATTTCCTAGTTTGAAAGGGAACAAATAGCACTGTTATGATTAGAAAGTGACTATTGTACTGGGAAGTCATTCCCACAGCTGTCACCTTTAAAACCTCACTACCCTAAATTGATAGGAAGGCAGCCAAAATTTTCAAAATACCCATAATCACAAAACCACATCCTGGGAGGTCATTGAAATCGTGAAAACTGCCATAAACAAGATACCAACAAGATTACAGCTTATTCTAGAAAAACAGACATTTCCTGGACAAAAGATAGAAATATCAAATACACAGTCCTCACTGCACGTCTGTCTTTTTAATACCCATGTACTTCTGACTGCTTGAACCTACATGCTGTCAGGACCCTGAATGCAAGGGGGTCTTTAAAAATAGAATTTTAGCTTGCCATTTTCTGCAGTACATATAGGGCCTCTTAAAGAAGAGTGGAAATCATGCTCTGTGCCAATCCATCATATCTGCCAGAGCCAATTCTTCTAGGCAAACTGAACGTTCTCATCTACAAAAGTATCATGCTCTTATCTAACATCATGCAACTACTCTATTATCATGGAAAACATATGTATTCTCCCACAATAGGAAACCCAAAGTTTCAGTGATCACTATATTCATGTCCAGGTGATAATTATTTCTCTACTAGATCAAACCCAATTACACTTTTTCTGTATCAGTGGGACAAATTATGCATACAGTTCAAAAATATGAAGATTTTTATAATTATATAATATTCTGTAATTACATAGAATATTGTGAGAAAGGTACCTAGGAAAAAAGATACTAGAAATGATAAATTAGATAGATATTGAAACAAGGAAAATGTGATATGTAGCTCACTTCTAATGTCACTTCTAAAACTGTTGATGAAAACAAATTGTATATATTATCTTTCTTTCTCCACTACCCCATTCTATGTTCCTGTTCACTCAAGCACTTCACTGCAAATTGTATTTCTGTGATAATCACTGTGTTCTTTACAAGTTTCTGACAATCAATAACCTGGTGGACGTGGACACTTGGTAAGAACCATTGTATATCATACCTCTGGTCATTTATTCTCACAGGAAAAGTGAATACCCTCATATGCAAATCAAATTTTCTACCCATTGGGAGAAATGAAACTCCTGACTATCCTTCAAACTTGCTCCCTGAATGCTGAGACTGTAATGTTGCTCGGCCCACTTCTAGAATGTGTTACCTAAAGTTGACTCCCACCCTGGGCAACTGGTCATTATGAACTTTTGAAGAGCCTATAAACATAAGTGGAGGAAGAGATGGCCATGCTGTATGTGCACTATGATAATTAGCTACTGGCTCTAATGGAATAATGTCCCTCCAAAAAAGGAGTTGCTTATGGTACTTCTACTTGTTCTTCCTACAAAGTAATATAAACTCTTTTTGCTTGAATCTAAATCAACCTCCATATGCTGACTTATTCTCTTGTAGGTTCCTTTACAGATTCCCTTGAGTAGTTAGAACACTGTGCAAGAGTATTTCTAGATCTTTGATATACATCCCTCATGGGGAAACAAAACATTTAGGAATTAAAATTTTCTGTTAAGCCAATGATCTCACATGAGCTGGAAAAAACACAAATTAATTTCACAAATTCAATATGCTATGTAAATAAAACTACATTTTTGTAATTTAAGCAGATTAATTTCTACAGCAGAATATGTTAAATAAGTTTCAGCATGCATTGAAGGCATGACTGAAGTATTACTCTACTATTTGATTCATTTAGATTTAGTTTGTCAATAGGAATATTTTATTAATTTACACAAGAATACTAATAAATAAAATACAATATGACAAGCCTATATTTGTAATGAATTATTTTCTTGGAGTAAATTGAATGTTAAAGTGGCTCAGATGTTGATGTATAAAAAGATAAACATGTTTTTTTTTGTTTGTTTGTTTTGTTTTTTTTTGAGACAGAGTCTTGCTTTGTTGCCCAGGCTAGAGTGAGTGCCATGGCGTCAGCCTAGCTCACAGCAACCTCAAACTCCTGGGCTTAAATGGTCCTACTGCCTCAGCCTCCCGAGTAGTTGGGACTACAGGCATGCGCCACCATGCCCGGCTAATTTTTTTCTATATACATTTTTTAGTTGGCCAGATAATTTCTTTCTATTTTTAGTAGAGACGGGGTCTCGCTCTTGCTCAGGCTGGTCTCGAACTCCTGAGCTCAAGCAATCCACCCGCCTCGGCCTCCCAGAGTGCTAGGATTACAGGCGTGAGCCACCATGCCCAGCCTAGATAAACATGTTTTAGTAGAATTCAAACACAAATTTAAGTGGAAAATATCAAAATGTATTTCAAATAGTACAAAATTAAAAATACAGTAATAGTAGCCAACACTATAAATATGTAAACATTATAGTTTTACCTTTCTTGTTGGCATCAAAGGTAATAACCTTATATAGAAATTAAAAGGAAGTGATTTCAGATGATAATGAATGGATCTATGTAATAATTAATTAATGTCTCATTTATGTACACAGTGAAATACTTCATTCTCATCAACAGAAATTTTATCATAAATTATTTTTAGCATGATTCACTTATTAAGATTTAATATTCTGCTAGATATAAAGGAAATAAGTGAACTTGTGACCTTTAGAACTTAATATGATACAATCATGGAGAAATGTAAGATTCACAGAAAATGATGGCTGTAAAAATAAGTGGAATTTTTCTCCCATTTAATGAATACTGAAAAGCGTGTTACAAATATCCTAAGTCCTTTCTTAGTATGTAAATCCCTCACATAAAACAAGGTTGCTGTCTGTGTAGCCTGGCATGCAATTGCTCCTTTCTTTGGTAGCAGCATCTGCATCCAAGTGCACACTAACACTCTTTTTTTCCTTTTTCAATGTCCTCTGGTGCTAATTGAAGATTTCTGTGATGAGCTCTGAATGTGCAGGAAATGCCTAGTAGGAGTCCAGGCATTTGTAAATGGAATTTCTGGCTAGCTTATTACTACTTATCTATGCTAGCATTTGAGCTTTATTTTTATTAAACTTAAATCCCCTCTGTACTGTTTAAATCATTATTTGCTAGTTTAAAATTGAATATAGAAAACATGTAATCTTAAATATGTGATTTTAATGTGTTTTGCTACAGACCCAATGGAAGGCTCAAAGTTGAAATATTACAAAAATAAAAGTCAGTAAAATGTCTACTTCAGGACAAAGCTTCAAGGTCATGACATTTATTTATGCTGGAATTTCCATTAGGATCATTAATATCTTGCATTTTAAATGATGTGCTCTTTATTATAAAAATAAACCCTTCCATTATTATTGAAAGAATAAAATACCTGAACTGAAAGGACTGTATTTTTAGAGCTAACAAATTTTATTTTTCAGCACTGGCATGTAATGTAGCCTTTCATAAGCTACAATGAGTTACTAATAAAACAAAGAGCTCCTACATCATTTAAAAGCAAAAAGAATGTGCTTCTCTGTAAGAGACAGAGTAAGAACAAGGGTTTTACTATTATCAAAGGCATAAGGATGTCATGGGAGAGCGGGAACTGAGGCTCGGATGGAGGAGGGCAGGAAAGATAAAGGATGAATACATGAAGAGCAGAGTAGGTACATTATGGTTTGTCAAATTAGTGCAGAGTCACCAGCTCCCTTCTTGCTTCCCTTCCCACAGTTTATCATAAGCAATTTTTACTAACCTACAGGATGTTATGAGAAATCAAAATTCTCTCTTAATTCCACATAATCTAATCAATCAATAAATCATCAACTATATCAATCAATAAATTAACAAATCAGAAAGTCAGTAAATTGATCGCCTACTGTGGGTAAGCATTTGTTGGCTATGTAACAAAGGTCCATTAAGTGACCTTGATGGCAATATGCACACAGGAATTCCCAACAGTAGTATTGTCACCATAGCCTCCCAGAGTGATTACTTTGAAAGAGAAGACACATTTGGATTTTTTTAAATTATGGTAAGAACATTTAACATGACAACTACCATCTTAACAAGATTTTAACTGCACAATACAGTATTGTTAATTATAGGCACAATGTTGTACAAAAGTTCTCTAGAACTTATTTGTTTTGCATAACTGAAACTTTATACTGCTTAAACAGCAAAGGAGGGTGGTGGTGGTGGTGGTTTTAAGGGCTGTCTTAAGAACAACTATAAAATCATATGCATTTGAAAATAAACACACAAGGTTTAAAACCTTCAGAATAATCTTTCCGTTCTCCTTTCCTCTCATGCCACCATCTAAAGCTACTTGGTTTCATTTCTTAAATTTGTCTCAAAACTATTACTTCCTGTTGATTTTTACCATTACTTTTCTAGTTCAGGTATTAAATATTTGTCATCGCTTGGTAATCTGTTACAAAACATCTCTACTCTGATTTCCCTGCCTATGAATTAGTCAGGTCAAAGCCATACCTTTCACTGCTAATTGAGAGTTCTTTCTTTAATTTATAGATAATCAAGTGACTTCCTTACTTAAAAGCCTGTTGGCTATAGAGGAAAGTTTTTCAAGTTGTTCCATATTCACCTTTTCAGCACCTTCTCCTCTTCCTCTTGATTTCATTGGAGCTAGAAAGAACTGATCTTAAGCAGAGATGTGAAAAAAATTAGAAGTTATAATTTGCGAGCTCGCTTTCAACATCTAGTTTCCTAATCCTCTATATTTCTAAGACCCAAACAAAGTGATAGGACAAATGACTATTAATCTACAAGTATTGAACATTCCAAGATGGCAGTGAACTAAAAATTCAGATTTTTTTCAATCATTTTGTAATTTTATTAGAGGTACCTAAATTCACATTTGGCTCAGAAATATTTTCTAGCCCAATATATATTTTCTAAACCCTGGCTTTAAAATCTTGTGAGATGCAAATAAATTGTCTATTATATCCATTGAAAAATATAAGGGTTTTATGAAATAGATAAAAAGGGAAAATATGTAAATAAAGGAGAAATAAATACAGGCAGATCAAAAGACTAGTTAAGCCAGCTGGAAATATTTTCTCCTTTCTGAAGACATTTCATGCAGTTTGAAGAGTTATATTACCAAGAATTAGGTCAAAGAAAAAGCACTTTTATGAACAGGAGCAAAAACCTTAACTACTCTGAGAACATACGCCTGAATTTTTAGAGTAATTCTGAAATATCTTCTGACTAGAATTTCTTGTGGCAATATTTCTATAAGATATACAAGAATAAGATGTGATTATAAAGTTATGTAATAACTTGTTTTGTGAAGCATAAAAAGGCCTTTTCCATTTATTGCATCCTTACTTAAATGTTTTGAATAAGGGTCATAATTTTGAATTAAGTGAATCACTTCAAAAAACGATGTTTGGAAGACCATTCACTTGAAAATATAAGCAGTCCTTTACATAAGAAAATTTGATGCATAATTTACTGGTATCTGCAAGTAGCTGCTGCTTTAATATTATGCCTCAGCCTCCAATGGAAAGTTCCAGAAGGCACTTTGGAAACTCAACCCTCTAGTTTCTTTCTGTTTCTTCTGTATCCCCTTTTGTCCAAAAAGGCTCAGTTGCCCAAGGCTCCTCATGACACTTCTTACTCACCTGAGCCTTTATTTGGTCTATACCTATCCAAATAGAACTCACTCAAAATGTTCCTGCTTCTCATGTGTATACCTCCCTGCCCCAACCACCCATGCCCTTAAGGGTTTTGGAGCCTTCCTCTACCTTCTGCTGCTTGAGCGTTGCCTAACCTAATTAATCTCCCATGTGACTTCCTACCCTCTGCTCACAGTCTGAAGCCCGTCTGCAACCATACAGACATCGAAATCCACACTCATCCCATTCCCAGCAAGAATATCCATGGCAAACCTGACCAAACAGGAAGAGAGGATAGGATCGGGGAGATCGGGGCTTCTGAGGGGTCTCCAAAGTTATCCTGGGAAGCAGTTTGGTGACAGAAGGGATATTGTCCTTTTTTAAAAGTAGTTAATCAATTTATTTTCATTGATATATTAATATAATACTTGTACATATTTTGGGGGTACATGTGATATGTTGATACCTGTATACAATGGATAAGGACCAGGGTAATTGGGATTTTCATCACGTTAGACATTTATCTTTTCTTTGTGTTGGGATCACTACAAATCTTCTTTCCTAGCTATTTTGAAATATACAATAAATTATTGTTAACTATGATTTCCCTATTGTACTATTGAATACTAGAACTTATTCTTCTATCTGCCCCTCTAATGATTAATTAGAACATGAAAATCATATTTGTACTTGTAAAATATGTCTGATCTACCTTAGAGAATGTCCTGGGTCATATTTTTTTGTCAAAAGTCTAAATGTTTATCTTGTTAAATATGAAACACTTTTCTCAGGCACATCCTTTTTAGGCGATTCTTCTACCTTTCTCTATTCTTATCAGCATATGAATATACATTAATATTTTCTCCTAAATGAAATGGACTATTTATCTTTTTAAGTCATCATACGTCACTGTTACTCTGAAAAATATCAGGACTTCTTCCCCAAAGAAAGCATGGATATTTACGGCTTTTTAGGTCTGCTCTGTAACTTGTTTAAATATAGTTTTATAAACTGACTGGGATAATAGCCATTCTCTAAACTAAAGCATTTGGTTTTGCCCATGGAGAAAAACTCATTCTGAATTTTTAACCACTAAGCTAGCATGAAGCAGTGAACGTCAAATAAGACTCTCACAAATCAGAGATTTTACCCAGTGTCAAGCTTTAATGATACATTTAGCTTGGAGGAGGAAAGATGGCTGACTAGGGACATTGGTCACCAGATCTTTCCAGAGGAAAGGAAAGGTTTCAGATACAGGAGAAAAGAGGAAAAAAACAAAAAACAAACAAACAAAAAACATAGTTCAGGTGTAGTTCAGAGGGAAAGATGCTAGAACTTACTGGAGATTCCATGGAAGAAGTTGCAGGGTAGAACAAGAAGAAACAATGTATCGGCAGAGATCAACCTTGGAAAAGCGTGGAGCCTGGTGCAGAGGGTAGGTGGGGGGTAGGTTTTGTTTCTCCTCCATTCACACCTCTAGTAGTCAGCATGCTCCCGAACTGCTGGAGAGCTTTTTCTACGCTCACAAGCGCAAAAGCTGCTGCTACCGCTGAACTGGGAGCTTCCTGAAAATAAATCAAGGGCTGCCAGCCCACTCAAGGTCACTGCCTGTCACCATGGACCAGAGCCGAGAGGGCTGGCCCCATACGGCTTCTCCACCCACCCATAGCGTGCCTTTGTCCTTCCCAGGGAACTCCAGCCCTTCAGTTTTCACATCACCTGTTCCCACAAAGTCCCAACTCCTACCCAGACTGCGGTGGGTGCCCAGAGAATTTGTGTTATCCCAGAGCTTGGGACATTCCATGCAGGCTTCCTTCCAGGGAGAGGGACCTGAAGGGCTTGAGTGCTGGCTCTTCTCTATCAAGAATCTTTTCCTCCCTCTCCCCTCCCGTACCCGCTGCTGCAGAGGGATTGAGTGGGGGTCTCTGGAGCAACTGCTTGCCTCTGTTGGTGTATCCACTCCATTGAGGATCCCACAGAGAGTGGGGCCCACACTTCTCCCCTTGAGGACCTGCAGTGGACCCAGGGGTGCTCAGACTGTGAGCTCTCTGTGCACCAGCACTCCCCAGTGATGCTCGCCAGCACACCCCAGAACTGGCTGCCAGCATTCCCTGGTGCAGGCCATACCCCGAAGCAGGGGGACATTAAGCCTGCTTGAGCATTCCATGGGCAACTAGGAACCAACACGGTTCTTCCTGGCACAGTGAGGGATTGACCCTGGGAATCCAGGGGACAGGACTGCAGGCTGGATCCCTTACCCCCAGAGCTAGATTGTGTTGCTTGGGGCACAGAGGGAAGATTTGTGAACTTAATTTGGGAGGCGAGGGAGCCCATGCGGGCAGAACTGACAGGAGAGTGTGCTGAGGGTCTGAGTAGCAGTGCTCAGGTGGGGCACCCCTTCCCCCACAGGAAAGCCAGGCTTTCAGACCAGGCTGGGATCCCAGGTAGGCAAGTTCCCAACCTGCCGCACTATTGCTGTCAAGCTCAGCAAGTTCAGGCTCCTGTTTGCAGCCAGACACTGGAAGGAGACCCACGGGGCAGGGGAGGATGAAAAACAATGAAACAGGCTCTCGACAGCCACTCTATGAATCCCAGATGGCCCCTCCCCCATGAGCAGACTATTTGGTTTTCGGAGGCCACTTTATCACCTCTGAGGCCATCACAGACCCCAAAGAACCACACTGCAGCTGGCTCTTTCCTGCAAGCTCCAACTAACGACACGGAGAACAACTTGTACAGCCCGTTACCATTACAGCAGCTGCTTCCTCGATCAAACAGGGCATGGCTAATTCTTACCCACAAGCACCACTTACCATCTCAAAGATTATTCTGGGTATCCCAATAAAATTCGCAGTGCTGAGGGGAGGGGAAGATAGCAGACTAGAAGCAGTGGTGTGAGACTCTCAAGGAGAAGTTTAAAAGTTGCAGGGGACTCAAGGTGTGAGGGGATTCCCCCGCCACTGCAGACCTCTGGACTGGTCGGAGAGCTGCTCAAAGTCTGTACAGAGACCTTGCATGGGAGAGCAAGCACACCAGAGACCTGGTAGCAGCCAATCCTGGGTTTCTGCAGCTGACAGCATCCTAAAGTCTCAGGTGAACAACACAAGGTCTGCTCAGGAATCAGCTATCCAGCAGTAGCCTTCGCATCACCCCTAACAAGCCAGGGAGGGAGCAGGCAGAATGAAAGCACCCCCATGCCATGCACTGTGACTGGGAGCTGACCACCCCTCCCCTGCAGGGTGGGATCTGAGCAGAGGAGGAGCCACAGCACCACCTGCGAAGCCTTGGGCAACTGCCTTAGAGGGACCTAGGCAGGGAGGAAAACCCCAGCCAGCCAGCAGCGTTAGCTCACCTCCACAGTCCCTGGGCCACTGGAACAAACCCCTGCTTGCAAGACTGGGCATCAGCAGTCTTCGTGCCAGTGGAATAGTCCCCTGTCTGTGTGGCTCTGTCCCTGGGATAATCAGATCCAGCTCTGAGACTCTTGTTGTGCCCTAGGGCCTGAGGTTCTGCCCCTGTGGCTCCAGAGCCCCCACTGGGCCCGTGACACCACCCCCAAGATTTAGAGTTATGCCTACACCCCAAGACCCCACCCCTGAGTCTGCACAGATGATGTTGGGCTAGTGGAACCATTCCCACCCCAGCCTTGAGCAGCCATTACACTTGACCCTGGTTTGAACAAATACCCACAGGTTGGTTGCCCAGATAGCCTTACCCAGATGCTACTGTCACCTTCACTGGGTGACCCCGGGAAGAGCAATAACCCACAATGCCAGCTTCTGTGGAGAGGGTCTCATCCCACCCCCAACTAGAACTTCCAACAATCAGTTAGGAACAACTCGCCGCCCCGGAAAATGACCCAGCACCAGCTTGAACTGCGGCAATCACAAGGGAAACCAAGGGAAACGGTGAAAACAGAACGGCTGAACTATGGGTTCTCAGTGCACCCGCTCCGCTGATGGGTCAACATTCAGGGTAGGACCTAAAACCCCCACCTAGGGTCCTCCCTTTTTCCTAACTAAGCAGGAGAGTTCACACCAAAGGGGAACAGGTACCCTACAATCCTATTAGCCCTGAGCCGAGAGAAGAGGAGTCAGATGAGAAGACAACAGCAAAAGAAGCCTGGCAACGTGAAAAACCAGAACAGTTTGACCCACTCAAAGGACCACAGTGGAGCTATGGTAGTGGACGTCATCCACAAGGAAATTACCAAAATGACAGAAATGGAATTCAGAATAGGGATGGCAAATAAGACGAATGAAACTGAAAAGAAAGTTGAAAACCAACAAAAAGAATCCAAAAAAAATTTCAGGAAATCAATAAAAAAAAGTCACTAAAAAGATAGACGACATAAGAAAGGACATAATCAGACTTAAAGAAATGAAAGAGTCATTTAGGGAATTTCATAGGTAGGGAGCATGTCCCAAGACTTTGTATAGTTCATTAACTTCAGAAAAATAAATCCTATAAATTTACCCCCCAAATCTCTTGAAGTTTTAATTATGTGCATTTATTTTATACTTATTTTAGTTTTATGGGTGTTGAATAATGAATTGTTAGTTTTAATTATTTGAGTTAGCCCCTCTGATTGAAAACAGTAAAGGCTGACTTTAAAGCAAAAAAAATTTGCTATTTAACATTCATAAAACTAAGTGTAAAGACACATTAAGTTTTATATCTGGGTTAATGTAAGGCAAAGACATTCTGTAGATAACATGTATTTGAGGATATGTATGATCCTGAGAGTATAAATGTCTGGGTACAGGCAGAAATTCCAGGCAGTATTTCAGAGTTTTGAGGTCCAAATGAAGGGCTTGACAAAGTAAAAAGGGGACTCAGGTAATATCTGGGTTACCGATGAAACAAACAGAAAATTTCACGGAGGCAAATATATATGAAGAAAGGGTGAAGTCAGAAAATGGGATAGCAGGGGAGGGCAGAGGGACCCAGAGGGCTCAGGAGGGGCAGAGGGCTCTACTGGGCTGGTAGGGGGGAGGGGCTGTGGCCACACTCTGCTCCTGCATTCCCCTCTCCCATCATCAGAACCCGTTTGTGACTCTCTTATGCTCTGTGATGCGGGCCTGGGACTACAGCCAAGCATAGACACCCTCAGCACTCAGTTGGTTCAGGCAGCCCTTGACTGCAGGTGTCATTTGACCAAGCCTTCCTTCATGTTGGGCTGATCAGGAGAGCAATGTCCAGAGCCTCCAAGCTCTGACCCCAGGACACAGGGTCCTCTGAGGGAGCAGATGTGACTGCTGGCTTGTGATTCTGTGTCCTCCTTGAGCACAGGACTTCTGAGAACATCAAGTGGGGATTTCACAGACAAAATCCTCCTCTGAGTTTTTCAACAAAAGAAATATTGGAAATAGTATGTCACTTTTAAAAGCTGATAAAAGGGGCCAGGCGCGGTGGCTCACGCCTGTAATCCTAGCACTCTGGGAGGCCGAGGCGGGTGGATCGCTCAAGGTCAGGAGTTCGAGACCAGCCTGAGCAAGGGCGAGACCCCATCTCTACTAAAAATAGAAAGAAATTATCTGGACAACTAAAAATATATATAGAAAAAATTAGCCGGACATGGTGGCACATGCCTGTAGTCCCAGCTACTCGGGAGGCTGAGGCAGTAGGATCGCTTAAGCCCAGGAGTCTGAGGTTGCTGTGAGCTAGGCTGATGCCACAGCACTCACTCTAGCCTGGGCAACAAAGCGAGACTCTGTCTCAAAAAAAAAAAAAAATGATAAAAGGAACATATTTCTACTAATTAAAAGGGAGAGTCACGTTATTCTTGGATAATGAATGTCTGAGCTTCTTAGAGGAGTAAGAGAAGTGAGTCCCAGCCTCTCATTCTTTTCTTTTTGTGCTTGGAGTCTGGGCAGGGCCAAGAGGAGAAAGAAAGGTGGAACATTGAAAGGTAAGGTTCTGTCTATTTGACCTTAGCTCTCCAAGGGTGAGCTTTCCTGTTCCTTCCATGAGCTCCCAGATTCATGGTCTCTGAGAATGTCAGTTGCTAACAGTTTCTCTGAGAAAACAGAGCCCTCAGAGAAAGACAATTGGTCCTGAGATACTTCTCAGAGTCTCTGCTTGGCCCATCTGTGGGCATGGAGCAGTGATGGACCTGGGCAATGCGTGTTGCCCAATAGGTGGCCATGAGAGATGTCAAGGAAGGACTACTGGTTAGTTTGGAGTCAGAACTTTTGTCTCTTGACTTTGTTTAAGTACTTTGACTTCTTGGATGCTTAGATTCCTCTTTGATGTAACCACTGATGTCTATGCTTTACGTGGTGGTTTTGAGCAGCATGTGGGATGATGTATGGGAAAGTACTTTATGAATGAAACCACATACACATGTAAACTTTGTTAATATTATTGTTGACCTTTGCTGATTGACCTTGGCTGCTGATCAGAGTTTAATATCCCAAGGGTCTCCCATAAAGAGACCTGTGTATGATCTCTGTGCTTCTACCTTCCTTATATATAACCTACTCTCCTGGTTTCCCAGGTTGGAGAATTTGCCGGAGAGGACCAGAGGAGGGAAGGAAGCTGCTTTCTGCTCTGAAAAAGTGATTAAACTTTCACCTTCTTTCCTGGTCCTTTTTTAAAGCAAGTTCTATGTATTTCAGGGATTCAGTGCACCCTGCCATAGTCATGGGGGGGTAACCATGGAAACGGATATGTGAACGAAGGCCTTGGGAAGAGGCTAGAGAGTGTATTGTGAAGTCATAGATGGGGACACATGAGGGGGTTACCAGGCTTCAGGTGGCCCCACCCCCACTAGGCTAACAGGCTCTCCTTTCCTTGTTCTCATCGTGGCTCCAGCTTTGTACCTCCTATCTTCTGCAGCCCCTGGGCCAGTACCATGATACCATCCACTTTCTTCAACTGTTTTGCATAGACCCCCTCTGTGAAGTGTGTAATAGAACAACAGCTGAAGCCAAGCAACTGCAGTTCTGGGAATCCCTAGAAGATGCTGCTCCCTCTGTGTCCCTTTTCACTTCTACCATTTCTGTGACAGATTCATCACACACTCTGTCCTCTGTACTCTCAGCAAGCCCTCCAGGAGACCTAATACTATCATCCCCTCTGCCTGAGCCTTCTCCACTTCCACCCTCCCTTCTCTCACATAACCTGATGGCCCTCGTAACTGACTTACTTTCACCCTCACCACTCTCTCTGGGTGACTCTCTGCCACCAGAATCTGTTCCTCCCTTGGATTTCAAATTCCCAGTGAATGACAATCCACCCAAGCCACTTGCCTTTCCCTCTCTCCCACCACATCACACTCAAGGAGCAGATCCTGTTCTCTGACCAGAGGCCACTTTCTCTCTAACCACCACCTTTTTATTGGACTCCAGCCCTTCCCAAGATGTCAACCCCTTACCAATTTATCCCAGGCAATGGATCCCATTGATGGCCATGCTTCTCATAGTGCCCTGCCAACCCTGTCTGTTTCACCACCTCCAGATGGTACTTTAGTTGTGACTCAATCTAAATCTATTTCCATCTTATTGAAGTCTGTCTGGGGACATTCTCTCCAGATAGAGCTAGTAAATTGTCCACTTATGTCCCAACAGTCAAAGGCATTGACCCTCCAAGCCTTGCAATTTCAGAATTCTCCAGGTGGCAGCTTCATGCCAAGGACTTGTTCTCCTCCAGCTTGGCGCAATGTTATTTCAAATAAGAGTTTCTTGCCCTCCATTCTTCTGAGGACTCTTTTGCAGGATACCTTATAGTCAACCTTGTAGTATCTGGTTACCTCTCCCTGCCCAACTCTGATGTTCTGACACTCTTGGAGAGACAAGTTAATAGGAGGGATAATTTTCTGATGTGGAAGGAAAAGGAAAAGAAAACAGGATCTTAGGCCAGACTACCAACTAAATTCTTCAGGAAAAATGTTTACATCAATTCCCGATAAGCATGAATTAGCAGTTTCCCTTCCTTTTTGGACCAACAGAGGCAAACCAGAGGAGTTGCACATGCACCAGCAGCGCCAATATTCTAAGACCTTAGAGGATGATTTAGAGCAAAACTATGTCCAGCTCTTCTAACATCTTCTATCTCTGCACAGCAAGTCCCTGCACTCTATTGTCCTTGTCCTAGGACAACATCTGTGTTCTTCAATAGAATATCATATACCTGCATAACCAAAGAATCCTTAGTACTTAACCATCCCCAACCTCTGTCCTTGCCTAAAACCCTGTCTGAATCTCAGTCCCTAACCCTCACTTAGGTCCAGTCTTGGGCCTAATTTCAATACCCACTCCAAATCTTATCACCTGGTCCTCTATCCCAGATTAGGATTTTTTGGGGTATGTTTTCATAAACCCCAAAGTGAGGCACAGTATCTTATGCCATATGAAATTTACCACCTGAAAGGCATGTGTTACAGAAAGAATAGGAAATGGTGTGGGCTTTATCATCTGGGATCAAGAAATCTCAGGAAGACTTCTGTCCTCCAGTTCCCAACCTCACATTGGTCAGCCAGTCCTCCAAGGTCTATGTTCCAATCTCTATACTTCCTGGAGATTTTTCTTTCAGCAGTGAGCTTTAGAAGAAAACAGAGCACCACCTTTGAAAGAGACTCATCCAACACTGGTGGGGCCTGCCCTGCTGCATCCATGGGTCCCTTTCACTGCTGAATCCTCAGAGAGAAATTCCCGAGACATCTGAATCCAAGTGCCATCACAGACTGTCATGGAATCCTTTGTTTAAAAGCCAGAGCACCAAAGTTCTAGAGAATTTTGGATTGAACCAATCTGGAAGCTTCCAAGAGAGAGACTCAGCAATGCTTTCAGTTAAGAAGGATGCAAGGCAGGATCAGGGACATAGCCTGAAAGAAAAGGTGAGAACAACAAATTACAAACATTGGATCTCCAAGCCCCTTAGAAGAAGCTCTAAAGCTTTTCATGAAGAAAAGGTGGGAACAACAAAATCGGTTCCCAGCCTGGCTCATGCAAGGCAGGATCAGGGACATAGCCTGAAAGAAAAGGTGAGAACAACAAATTACAAACATTGGATCTCCAAGCCCCTTAGAAGAAGCTCTAAAGCTTTTCATGAAGAAAAGGTGGGAACAACAAAATCGGTTCCCAGCCTGGCTCATCCCCTCCCTGCCTCCTCACTTGTGGGCAAAAGAGGACATGGAGCCGTAAGAAAATGACTCTCTGATACTAACCATGAGCTTACAGAGAATGCCCAGACAACTGAGGATGGCAGACAGACTTTTTGCACCCCACCCCCGTAGCAGCATAGACAAATCCAATCAGAAACACACTGTACTAGCCAATAGATGCAGCCCAAAGCTGTCCACAGGGCAAGCTAGGTGCGGACATGAGCCAATGGATGAGAAAGTGAGTTACAGCAATGGACTAGAAACACTTCACGGCAAAAGGATGAAGAATTCAGTACATCTTCCCACTCCCAGCATATCCAGAGAGATATTCAAGGCAGAAGAGCTCTGTGTTCCTCAGTCACAATCTAATAACAATCACAAGCCAGCAAGTTGGAAAGCTCCACTGTAATAAGTATGAGTGCAAGCAAAGCAGAAACTACCCTGGTCACTGAAAGTTCCCCACCAAGATTATCAGCTCCCCAATATCCTAAATCATCAGACCTTCAAAATCAGCTGTTGGGTGAATTAAAGTTTAAATTGGAGAAAAGCCAAGCTCAAAGCCACCCCACTGACATGTCCCTTGCCTCAGATAACTTGATTTCCAAGGCCTTACTGACTCATGCCCAGGGCTTCTCCCCTGGAAACCTGACAGCTGCCTGTCCACCTGGAGGACAGAGAGATCAGCATGGAACAGTGACAGGACCCCTGTGTCCCTAAGCATGTCTTTATGAAAGTGCCAGGAAGAAAATTCTCACAAGCTTCAGAGTGAGTGAACCCTCTGGGACCCCAAACAGGAGATATCAGTAAAGGGAATGCAGGGGTTGGGGACATCCCAACTCAGGAGGAAAAATCACCCTGCTCAAGACAAGACATTAGAGGAGATACCTGGGAGCAAATCTTTCCCAATCTTGTCACTGAAGGTACAGCCTCCTTTGCAAAATCATTTCAGAAAACCAATGAATCACTTCTGGCAATGGCTTTCTAAACCTAGAATAAAATACAAAGGGCAAGAAATTTCTCTGAGAAAGAGTAGATTCCTACCGTCCTCTGTGTAGAACAGAGGCCTAAGTAAAAGTAGAGCTGCCTTTGCTGACACTACTGAAGCTCAGAAAATTATGACAGACAGTGGGAAGTTCCTAGGGAAGAAACTGGAGTATAGGCATAAAATAGATATCACTGGCCCTGAAGATCCCCAAAGAAAACTTTTCTAAAAATTTAAATCTGTTCTGAATTAAAATTTAAAAATTTTATTAGTGCACGCACACACATACACACACGTACAAGGTGTCTGGAATACAGATACCCCAATGACAATTACAGTTAAGATAATCATGCTTTAAATGAGCAATCTTTATAAGAAGCAGCCCCTTTAAAGACCACCCCATTGCCGAATCTGATCTTTTTCTGTGTGTATTCTGTACTGCACTAATGTACAATAAGTTCCATTAGGTATTTATTTCCATTCTTAAAATAAAAGCAGTTTGTTAGTATGTGGGCTCATAGGAAGGAGGCAGGTGTGACATAAATAAAAGAAACAAAATGAAAAAAAAATTAGATAAACATGTCCAGAGAAGTTGGTCTTTAACATTATGAATTTTCATTCTTTTCCTCTATCCATCTAGTTAAATTTCATCAGGGAAGAGAACCCAATCTTAATATTGTGAAAGCCCAGTTCAAATCCCTAACTTAATAACATAGGATTCTTTGAATAAGCCTTTATTTCTTTCTCTGCCCAGTCTCACACCATGAGCTATTTGCATTTTCAACTTTTACTCAATTTTTACACTTATTTAATGGCCATTTTTCACAAAGATAAACATTTGCTACAATTTCATGACTGATAGTATGTATGTGTAGAAATCATCAAAGCTACACTGAAGCAGATGATAGAAGGATCTCCTAGGCTTCCTCTCCAAATAATATGCTCCAACAAACTACCCTCACAGGGGGTACTAATTCAAACAGATGCCTCAGCAAAATTATAAATATCTTTATGGCACATTCTTTCAGGGTCTTCCAACTGTTGGTTTAAACTAAAATGTAAATCTGAAAAAGATAAAGTTACACTGTCTTTTGTAGCTAAAATTTTATTTTATTTTTTAAAATAAATAGTTACTTGGAAGAAAGTCCCTAATCTTTTTTTTTTTTCCTTTTTTTTTTTTTGAGACAGAGTCTCGCTCTGTTGCCCAGGCTAGAGTGAGTGCCAGGGTGTCAGCTTAGCTCACAGCAACCTCAAACTCCTGGGCTCAAGCGATCCTACTGCCTCAGCCTCCCGAGTAGTTGGGACTACAGGCATGCGCCACCATGCCCAGCTAATTTTTTTTTCTATATATATTTTTAGTTGTCCAGATAATTTCTTTCTATTTTTAGTAGAGAAGGGGTCTCGCTCAGGCTGGTCTCGAACTCCTGACCTCGAGCGATCCACCCGTCTCTGCCTGAAAGTCCCTAACCTTAATGTATTTTAACAACACTGGCTTTCTGTTTCCTAGCATTATCATTATTATCACTATTATTATTTTAAAGATCTATATTATAATTAAAATGAAAAGTGTTCCATGTGTTCCCTCTTCAGTTACCTAAGAACAGTTTCTCTTTCCTGGGCATGGAGTGGGGTCAGGGAAGGGAAGGAATTATCAGGAGAGCCCTCACATTAATCACATGTGGAGTTATGTACAATAACTACGCTTCTTTCACATGGGTCCACATTTATGCTGTGTGGCACTACTGGTATGTGTTTCTACACCCACGTGGCAGCACTACTTGACAGGATAATAGCCACAATAAAGCTAATCTTATTTCAGTATCATTTTAACACTATTTCCACACAAAGATAATTTACAAATTAAAACCAAGGAGGACAAAATTGCATTTCCCATGGCACATTTTTACTTTATCATGTTAATTGATCTATAATAATATTCCACAGGCTTGAACTCTCCTTTTTACTTCTAACTCTTTTTCCTAAATATGCACGAATATTTATACAACACTGAACATCAGCTCTGGCATTTTCTTCTGATTCCTTTTGCTTGCATCTGTATTATTTTGCAATCTGCATTTTTACACAAATCTTCTTACCCATTTGCCAATTTTATGAAATAATATGGCATTTACTCAGAATTGCCTGTGATCTTCAGTTAATTATAAAATGATAAGTACACCATTGAGTATCTGGTCATACTTCAGAGCAAACAAAATTATTTGATTTCCCCATTTGTAATATTGTTTCTGTCTCATTTGCTTGACAGCTATATTTCATATTATGAAATAAAAGAACTAAAATTATCAGAAGAGATTCTGTTACCCAGTAATTGCCTTTTATCATGACTTACATTCAAAAAATTGTATTGATAACCTATCTGAACATGATAGTACTCAATATTACATTTAAAGAGAAGTAAAAAGTTCCTTATTTTTTCCTTAAGTTATGATTTATGATAGAGTATGGCCAAAAATATATGGCTTTAAAATTTCCAAGGAATGTTTATATGTATTTTCTTAGTAATATACTTTATACAGATTTTTTTTTCATATTATAAGCTTTATGGAATAAATACATCCATTGCTACTAACATGGTTTAGGTGCTCAGTATCTCCCACCACAACTATTTCAATAGTCTTCTAATAGTTCTCACCTTCCCTCACCACATTCTGTAGATTTTTGCTAAAGGAGGCTTTCTGTAACACCAATCTCACAATGAAACTACACTCCTTACCACTCTTTCATCCTGAGATGGGTAAAGTTCATGTGCCTGATTATGATAGAAGAGGCTCTTCCATGAATGGTTAATGTTCTCATTAGTCAATGACTTATAATTTAACCTGCAACCATACCAAAATCTTTATAGATTTATGTGTCGGCAACTTCCATATGCCCACATGGATTTCTTGGCTATGAGTTTTTTTCTGCCTTACTCAGAGCCTCTTTCTGCCTCCTTCCATAGCACATGCCCATTCATCAATCTACTCATATTTCAAGATAAAGTTTACACTCTATGTACATACTTATTTTATAAGGCAAATCCTTACAGAGACAAAAATCGGGAGAATAAATATCTTGACCTAACCCATCCATCTACTCTGCTCCTGAGTTAGGGTCAATGGGAAATATCAACCAAACCCAGCTGGAAGATATTAACAGAAGTCCTGGGAATATGCGGCTATAATCTAAGGTAGAACATGGTAGAGAAGTGTGGAGAGTAAATGTAGAGGAGAAAACAGAATATATTTAATACAATACATAAAATTTGCATGCTGTGCTTGACTGGAATTTGACTTAGAAAACAAGAAGGATAAAATTTTGCCATATAGTTTTCAAATCTACCAATGTAGATTGAAATATTTTAAGCATAAGGTCTAAAACATTTTTCTTCCTTAACAGTAAAATTAAAGGAAAATAACTTAAATATGATTTTAGAAATTAATATTTAAATAAGAAAGGATTAGCTTTGGGAAACAAAATAGAAGGCTTTAATTAGGGCATAGAATATTATTCCCAAAGCAGTTTCAATAAAGAAGAAATATTTGTGGGGCCTGTAAGTACTTTTTACTTATTTATTTTTTCTTTTTGGCTCCTATTAATTCAATTCTTTGTTTCAGTCTTGGTTTCTTATATAACTATGTAATCATCATTAGGGTCATTCATTAAGGTCAATTATGATTTATACTTCGAACTAAACAATTCCAATCTCAGAAAAAAATTAAAGCCAGGAAAGATGCAGCTAGATGTTGGCTAAGCAATTGATTGTGTTGACTTTAATCATTAAGTTCTTAAAAATATTTCCAGTGTTTCTTATTTCAATCAGATCTAAAACTGAAAAATGTGTCTATTATTATGACACAGTCATTTACAATAAAACTCTGATTAATTTAATGCCTCAAATTGGCTTATAGTAATGAAGATATGACAGGAAATAACAATAGACAGCTGCTCGTTATTAACATAAAAAGATACCTGCAAGTTACCCTAAAGTACTGAAGTACTTCACAATACTCCCTTACTTTATGGTTAGCATATTTACTATATCTCACCCGCTACAACATCACTCGATTAACTTCCATTAAATGTGAGTTTCTTAGTTCTGGTTCTGCTGATGCTATGTAATGGCATTAGCCCATAACTTCTGCTGATTGAAACGAAAAATGTTGGAGGAAATGCAAAAACAGCGACCTGGGGACACCAAAAGAAGATAAAAACAAGCTAAGGAGAAAAGTGTCAAAACATGGAGAAGCAACGTGCACAAAGGTGAGTGTCCCAGTTTTCTTTTCCCTCTCAGGACTTTGTCCCAGTGTGTGTGTGGTGGGGGTGGGGTGATGCAGACCTCAGCAGGGACACACGAAGGATAAAACTGTAAAAGAAAGCCATGCTTTATTGATACACAGAGCAGAAAAAGGCTCTCCTGGGGGCTGCAGAATGTAGCTGCATTCCTTTAGAGGAAGAGCCCATGAAGGAGGTTCCCTCAATTCAGTGTATGCACCCTCAAAATTCTCAGCATAAACCTAAACTATTCATGTATAAGACAGATCCAAATTGGCATAGTAAAAGCTTGGAGAGCTAAATAGAGATTTCATTGTACGTAGAAGGCAAGTCAGAATTTATGATCTCAACATAACCAGTTTGATTTTCTGTTCATACAAAAACATCAACATTCTCCAAAGAAGTATAACAGGACCCAAAGACTAAATAATATAATATTTGCAATATCCGGATACAATTCAAAATTATTCACTGTAAACAGAACTAGGAAAATGTAACAAAATCTTAGGGGAAAATATGATCAACAGATACCAACCCCAAGATGACTGCGATGTTGGAATTACCCAACAGATAATTTAAATTAGTTGTAAAACTGTGTTTTATGGGATAAATAAAACACACTTGAAATGTCTGAAATAGGAACTTTCGGGAAACTAAAGAAAAATCAAAACTTTTAAAACTGAAACATACAATGTCACAAATAAAAACACAGTGGATGGCCTTAACGATAGATTATAAATGACAGAGGAAAGAGTTAACGTACGTGAAAGTATCTCACTAGAGATTATCCTAGTTGAAGAATAGAGAAGAATAAAAGATTGGAAAAGGTGAACAGAGCCTGAAGGATCTATGGAACAATTTTAAAATGTCAAATGTGTAATTAGAGTCCCAGAAGGGAGGATAGAGATTGAGGCACAAAAGATATATGAAAAAATAATCAGCACAAATATGTCAAACTTGGAAAACACAGAAATTTGCAAGTTCAAGAAATTCAGCATATATAAGCAGAATAAACTTATAGTAAACTATGCCTTTTAGATGCATCATAATCAAGTTAGTAAAAGCCAAAGATTAAAAAAAAATTTGAAAGCAGCTAAAGAAAACTACACATTACATATAGAGGAACAATTAATTATTCAAATGACTACGGATTTCTCATCACAAACCATAGAGGCTAGAAGACTGAGGAACAGCAAGTACTGAAAGAAAAGAACTTTTCCTCAAAGGAAAATAAGCAAATATATCCTTCAGGAACGAAAGACAAATAACTACATTTTTAGATGAAGGAGAGTATAGAGGAGAATTTGTCCCTAGTAGACCTGGATTACAAGAAATACTAAGGGAAGATTTTGGTGTGAAGGGAAAATGATACTAGGAGAAACATGATTCTTCAGAAAAAAGGAAAAGCAACAGAAAGATAATTGTCAGGGTAAATATAAAAGACTTTTTTATGTATGTTTTAATATTTTAACATGTTGAATATTAAAACAGAGTGCTCTGGCATGGTTTTCATTATATATAGATATAAAACACATAAAACCATACTTAAAAACCAGTCAGGTGTTAAACTACAAGTCTGCAAGTTTCTGCATTTTACATCCAGTAGACTATAAACTTTTAGGTATACATTTATTGATCCACAGAGCAACCATTAAAAAATAAAAAAGCATGATGAAATATAGCATGAAACCCAATAGATTAATTAAAATGAAATACTAAAATACATTTATATAGTACAAAAGAATGAGGAAATTGAGAACAGGGAAACAAAAACAGAGACAGACAGAACATAAGTAACAAAATGGTAGATCTAAACCCAAATATATCAAACATTATATTAAATAGTAATGGACTAAACATTCTAATAAAAGATAAACCATGGCAGCATTTTTAGTAAACCAAGATCTTATTATAAGATGACTATAAAAGTTGAAAATAAATGGATAGAAATAAATATCCAATGCAAGTAAGAAGCAAAAGAAGGTTGCAGTAGCTATTTTATATCTGATACAATAGACTTTGAAACAAAAGCTCTCCTCAGAAATAAAGAGGACCTGTTCTTTATGAATAAAGGAACAAAGTCATCAGAAATATATATATAATCTTAAATGAGTATATGCCTAATAAATGAGTCTCAACATATGTTAAACAAAATTAAATGGAAAATGGATAAGTCTCCAGTTTTAGCAGGAGATTTTAATATTTTTCTCTTAGCAACTGATAGAACATCTAGACAAAAAAAAATCCGTAAAAATAGAGATCTGAAGAAAACTACAAACCACTTTTATCTATACCCAGCAATTTCACAATATGCAGTCAGTTCAAGTGCACATGGTATGTTCATCAAGACATGGTACATTTGGAAGAAATAGAGACTGTTGAAATGGTGGAAATACTCAAGAGAGATTGGATACGAGATATAAAAGTGGTTCACAAAACTCTTGGTAATCATTGGGGTAAGGACAGCGTATTTAAAAAGGAGAGGGAAAAATAAAAGAAAAAATGCTAAATTTAATATTGAATGACTTAGAAAATGATAATGCTGT
Source organism: Lemur catta (assembly GCF_020740605.2). NCBI lineage: Eukaryota > Metazoa > Chordata > Mammalia > Primates > Lemuridae > Lemur > Lemur catta. Next base: position 78,900,879 of record NC_059132.1, on the reverse strand, counting down.
TAGTAGAATTAGAAATTTAAATGAAAACACCTGGTTTGGTAGAGCCAGGTGAGTTTTGGGTAAGTGGAATAGAGGGAAAATTTTTTAACATTTAGGTAATAGCTCAGTGTAAGCTTAAGGCAAAAGCCAGACCCACAGTTTTGATTTGAGTATTATCTATAGTCTTCACATTTCAATGTTACTGAACATGAGGAATAGTGATAAAGGTGAGTTTTGTCTTTTTCTATTTCAGTATGCCCCTAAGTACAGGCAAAATGATAAAATGGGAATTTTAGGAAAACACCCTAACATGTTTCAGTTAATTTTACTGTAAACAAAGCACTGCATTATGGGAAAGTTTGGGTTGCTTTGATTCACAGTTTTAGTCTGAATGGAATAATATCAGCACTTACATTCAAATTCATTTGGTGTTCCAACAATGTGGGGATTATAGTATTAAAGGCTTTATCATTCAGTGTGGCACAGTACGGGCTAAGGGTTGTTAGTGGCAACAAAAACTATCAGATGGTTAATAAAAACAAAATCCTACCATTCCATTCTCATCATGACTATATAACACATAACAGGTTGGCTCTGTTGAAATAGCTACAGAAAAATAAAATACAGAACCATTCACCATTAATAACTTGGTCATTTTAAAATTAACCTAAGTAGGAAAAGAGAGTTTAAAGAAACCATATGTAAATCCTTTCCCTCTCTGATCCCACTCTGAGCAGAGGCTTACCAGCTAAAGGGTGCTTCTGCTATTTATTGCAGCACTCCTCACGGTGGCCCAGAGATAGATGGGATAGAATACATCTACTGGGCTAAACCACAACACTTAGAGACAATGCCTCAATCAATATGGAAGTTCTCTGCGAAAATTGAACAATATATCCTTTTGTAAATGTGCTTTTCATCTTCAAAAGGGTACTTTGGATGGAGTTTATATCAAAGATATAGAAATGGCGAGCATTTTAAAAAATTTTGTACAATATTCTGATAAATATATTATTCTGTTTCTCACCTCTGTATAATTGTTACAGGGTTGGGTGGAAGTAGTATAAGAAAGTGACCTAGATGGCTTTATTTTAAAACAACAAAACCACTTGTAATAGCTTGAAAATAATTATATTTCTATTATGATCTTAAGGGCATACTAAAGATAGCTATAGCCTCTGAAACTTCCAGTCCGTAGCTCAGCCTCCAAGGACTTGAAAACACTTACAGTTTTGAAAGCTGCAACTTAATCTTCACTAACCTAGACAATATAACTATTCAAAGGGGAGTTCTAAACTTCAAAACAATTTTCCAGCTTAAGAAACTGATGATATGTTATATAAAGACTAATTTGTTACTTATTTCTAAAGTCACATTATCACTTTCAAGCAGCTCAAGTGCAAAACAGTCTGGGAGGAATGTTGCTCTACCTTGACAAAATGTATTGTTGTACATTGTAGAGACAATCCATCCTAATTTTTATAAATAAATAAGCATTGTTCACAAGTATATTAATACTATTTTCTTATAATAACTAGTAATGTATAAATATTTAAGAAGATAAATTGGAGGTCTGGCGTCATGGCTCATGCCTGTAATCCTAGCATTTTGAGAGGCCAAGGCAAGAGGACTGTTTGAGGTCAGGAGTGCAAGACTTTGTCTCTACAAAAAATAGAAATATTAGCTGGACATGGTGGTATGTGCCTGTAGTTCCAGTTACTTGGGAGACTGAGGCAGGAGGATTGCTTGAGCCCGGGAGTTTAAGGTTGCAGTGAGCTATGATGATGTCAGTGCACTGTAGCCGGGGCGATAGAGCGTCATCCTGTCTCAAAAATAAAAAAAGATAAGCTAGAAAGTTTTTAGTAATCTTCTTCACACTACAAAAAGTAAAATAGTAAAAGTGCATATTGGTGCAAAGAACAAATGCCAGAGAGCCCAGAATCTCTGACACTGTGTGGCTTTGGCAAATACCTCCAACTCTCTTAATCCCAATTTTCAGGTAAAGGTTGTGGTTTAGAGCCAGAGTCTCCAACCTTTCTGGCATCAGGGACCAGTTTCATGGAAGATAATTTTTGCATGGACCAGGGGCAGGGGATGGTTTCAGGATGATTCAAGCACATTACATTTATTATGCAGTCAAACCTCTCTGCTAATGATAGGCATAAAGAGTGAGCAATCTAGATCCCTCGCATGCACAAGTTACAGTAGAGCTCCCGTTTCTATGAGAATTTAATGCCACTGCTGATCTGCCAGGAGGTGGAACTTATGCGTTAATGAGAGTGATGGGGAGCAGCTGTAAATATAGACGAAGCTTTTCTCATTCACCCAGCACTCCCCTCCCACTGTGCAGCCCAGTTGCTAACAGGCCACTGACCAGTACTGGTCCATGGCCCAGGGGTTGGGGACCATAGGATGCCTAAGGTCCCTAAGGATGCCTAAGAACATTTTCACTCATAACATTTACAACCCCCTTGATTCTAAATAAACTTTTGTACTAATGTACCACATTGAGTAAATATATTAATAACAAGTGTACAATACTACCATTAATAAATAGAATTTGTTCATTTTCATGAACATTGCTACAAGGAGTTGAAATAATAATATTGCCAGCCCTAAATGATTTTCACAACCTAGAGTTCCTCTTTCCATGAGCCCTTAGAGTTTCCTTCCTTGACTTCAATAGAGAACTAGGCTAATTTTTTTTAAGTTTTATTTTATTTTTAACTTGCATATAATTGTACATATTTATAGAGTACAGTGTGATACTTCAACACATGCATACATTGTGTAATGATCAAATCAGGGTAAGCTTGTCCATCACCTCAAACATTTATCAGTTCTTTGTGGTTCGAACATTCAAAATCCTCTCTGCCAGTTATTTAGAATGTAGTTCTCCTATCAATGTATAATTTAATACCCATTGACCAGCCTCTTCCCATACTCTCCTCCTCCCTTTCTTCACCATCCTCTGGTAACCACTGTTCTATGTATTTCTATGAGGTCAGCTTTTTAAAATTCTACAAATGAGTGAGATCACTTGATATTTATCTTTTTGTGCCTGGCTTATTTTACTTAACATAATGTCCTTTAGGTTCAGCCATTTGTTGCAAATGATGGGATTGCATGCCTTTTTAAGGCTGAACAGCATTCCATTATACTATTTTGTATAATATTTTCTTTATCCATTCATCTGTTGATGGATGCTTAGGTTGATTCCATATTTGGGTTATGGTGAATAGTGCTGCAATAACCATGGGACTGCACATATCTCTTCAACATGCTGATTTCATTTCCTGTGGATAAATACCCAGTAGTGGAATTGCTGGATCATATGGATGTTATATTTTGAATTTTTTGAGGAAACTTCCTGCTGTACTATAATGGCTGTACTAATTTACATTCCCACCAATAGTGTGTAAGTCTTCCCATTTCCCTCTATCCATTCAAGTATTTGCTTTTTTTCCCCAATAATAGACATTCTGACAAGTGTGAGGTGATATCTCATTGTGATTTTGATTTGTGTTTCCCTGATAATTAGTGAAACGGAACATTTTTTTCATATACTCATTGGTCATTTGTGTGTCTTCTAGGTTGATTCTTTAGGTCTTCATTGAAACAACTTTCTTTTTTCAGAAATGTCCATGTACTTCCCATACTAAGTCTCTGAGATAAGACCACAGCTTCATCCTTGGACACAACATAGTCTAGTGGTTAAGAATGTAGATTTTGGGGTCCAATTGGCTTGATACTCTCACTTTATATCTTGAAAAGTATTTCTTATATAATCCTCTCTCACCAACTTGCAGAAATGTTACAATCATAACTTTCTAGGATTTTGCTTGGCATTGTATTGAATCTACAGATCAATCTATAACTGACATTTTTATAATGTATCTTTCAACTCATGAGCATGATATATCTTTCCATTTATTTAAGTCTTGTTTAATTTCTCTCAGTAACATTCTGTTGTTTTCTTTATAGAAGTCTTTTCCATCTTTTGTTAAATTAATTTTTAGGAGTTTTATGTTTCTGACACTACTATAAATGCTATTGATTTTTACTTTTTTTCCCTATTGTTGGTTGCTAGAATATAACACTATTGGCCTCTGTATATTGATCTTACATTCCCTGACTTGCTGAAATCATATATTAGGTCTAGTATTTTATATTTGCTTCATTTGGAGCTTGTTTTGGATTATATATATATACACACACACACATACATACACATACACACACATATATACATATAGATATGTGTATATATGTAATTATATCGTCTACAAATAGTTTCACTTCTTCTTTTAAAAAATATTATCTTATAAAAATTGCAAAAATGGGGAATAATTAATAGATGACTAAATAAAAAAGTTTTTATAGACTTTGATTCAGTCAAAGAACTTAATATACTAGACCCATCTACAATGAATGGCCTTATGACAGAGGTAGTAAACTGTCTATCACTACAGGTATATAGTTTGGGGTATGGAGAAAGTCAGGTATTTGGTGGTGAGTTGGAGTAGTACACTTTTAAAATCCCTTCAAAATTTTGTATTTTATTTATAGATCCATCTTTCCCTGTTATTCTGGGCAAAGATCCTAGCTAAAATAGATGTTGGTGCTAATTAGCAGTAATAAAAACAAGATGTTTCAATGACACATTATCCTAACTAGCACCCAATTATGCTAAATTCTTTCCACTTGAAAAATTCAAGAGTATTACTTAGTGTGCCAATTATATACCTATAGAAATTTTTAAATTTTTTTCTTATTTTTGACTTTATAACTTTTTTCTTTAAAAAACAATTAGAATACACATGTTATATGTATTCACATATACATCGACTTTGAAAGGGCAGTTTTCTAAGTGAAGATGGAACAATAAATAGATAGAAATTGAGCATTTAAAATACCATTCATTTTGAGCATATAAACATCAGGTTCCTGTGTAATAGGTTTTAAAATTTACCTAAGGTGAAAAGTATAGTCAGCCAAATCTAACAACTTCTAAAATAGTTAATTCTATTGACCTGATAATTTCCTATATTCTTCAGCCTTGACATATCAGCAAATACTGAACAATATATTTACCTAAACTATGAGTAAATATATATATGTGTGTGTGCACACCACGTGAGAGAGAGTGTGTGTGTGTATATTTGTGTGTGTTTGCAGATTTTCACAATTAACTCCTTAGGGTAAGTTTCTCTAAGTAGAGTTACTGTATCATCATAACCACATATACACGCAACATTTGGATACATATTTCTTAATGACCTCCAGGAAAATGTAAATATGCCTATCACCAGTACATTAGAACATCTGTTCATTCACTTCTGCTCTGGGCATTACCATTCATTGTATTCTGAGAATCTGGTAGGCAAAAGATAACTTATTTTAAATTTGCATTTGTTTTCACTAGAAATTAATATACTTACTGACCATTTATATGTCAAATGTATTTACTAACATACATAATGTATGAATTGCCTAATCACACACTATGCCCCTATTTCCATTGGGGTGTTCAACTTACTTTTTTTACTGTTTATTTTTTACTGTTTTTATGTATATTAAGATGTTAGTATTTTGTCATTTACTATTTTATTCCATATGGCTAATACAATTGTTCAATAACATTTATTAAAATTTATGGATTAACCCATCTTTTCTGCATTGACTTTAAAAATGACATTTTAATCAAATACTAAATTCCCAAAAGTAGTTTGTTCTATACTTATTATTTATTTACTTTTTATATAGTTAGGACCAGTTTTGTTATCTGTTTGGAGTTTTTTAGGTGTCTGAACTTTTAAAAAATATATTGCTACTTTCTCAGATATGAACCACATGAAATATTAAAGCTATCCTCTAAATAATTCAACCCAAAATTTATTTTGAAATACTCACACAATTGAAGGAAAAAGTATACCTGAAATCCATGTATCACTTACTTGTAAAATGTTATTCAAATTTCACATACAGGTTTGGAACATTTTTTCTCATCAATTATAAAAACAAATTACAATGATAAACACTATACTTGTCCAAGTTTTAGACACATCAACAATTCTAGTTTTACTAATCCCAAAATTCAAAATAAATTTTGGAAATAGTGAAGATAGTGATGTTTTTGAAGGCTAACTTTGTGATCAAATATCCACCAGTGTAAAGAAACTTGAAAGAGAATTTTTATCAAAAGTGTCTTTCTGTGCCCAGAAGAATGAATTCTGAAAGTAAGATCTAACCTTTCAAAGAGTTGACAGAAGCAAAATGTACACTGAGATTTGGGCAAAAGAACTATTATTTCTACTTGCTATAAAATGTTCAGATTAATAATTGCATTCTAAATTTAAAATGATTACAATCTCAGTGAAATATGATATAACATTAAATGCTTTGTTATAATTTTTAATTATTAAACAATGCATAAGTCTGTATCTACACTTGTTAGTTGAAGGGGAATCTAAAGAGTTGAATAAGTTATATAAATAATTCAATCAAAAAATGTTCTCAACTCAGCTGAGCTGCACTTATCTTCCATCTTCTTATAAAAATAAAATCAGATGTTCTTTGCATACATAAATATTTATAACATATATTTAAATCACTAAATTTTCATTTATAACTTTAGTCTGTTGAAATAAATCAGGAGACATGAAGGAACTAAAAGTTTCTTTTAGTTGATGCAGAACAGAGAAGACTGTCTCTGAAGAAACTTCAAAGAAGATAAATATGGAATATATTTTATGAAGGTTATAAAAGGGACAGAGCCACGCTGAAGACAATTAGCAGAATTTGGAAAAAGAAAACCAAAATGTTTTGATTAAGCGCTGTCACTTGCAATTTTTAGCACAAGAGCTTGCTGGTCATTATGTATAGGAACAGAAGAGCCCTCTGCACTTCCATGATAAGGTGTGAATGGTTAATTCTCAGTAACTTATGTCTAATTTAGAGAGTTTCAGAGCTTACCTGAATCAGCCAATCAAGGCTCAGCTGTATTGACCAATCAAAACTAAGCAAGTTTCAAACCTTCATTTGAATGAAGATGGGGAACCTGGGCAGGAACTTTTGCCATGAAACCAGCTCTTCCTTTGTTCTCTGGAACACCCGCAACCTTTCCGGTACACCTGAGGCTGTGTCTCTCCAAGCCTTCACGGTACATCTCAGGCTGTCTCCTGGGTTTGCAAAGGGTTCTCTGTAATAAAGGCCCTCTCCTCCAAATTCCTTTTCAGAGAAATTTTGTTCACAAGAGTCACTGGTTGAGGCCTAGAGATTACGTGTTAGCAATGGCTTTAAATTGGTGATTTGCCTTCCCGGGTTTGTTGAGATTAAATTGAAGCTGCACAAGGACCCCAGAGATTTAGTTCCAGACCTCTAAATAACATGTTTGTATGGCTAATATTTTTCTTTTCCAGGCATTATATATGGATTTCTCCTTACAAAGGATAAAGTTTTAACTCCTTTGCCACTCCCCAGTCTGGAAATCCCAATTTCGTAATCTTAATCTTTTCTATGGTGTTATACATGTGTAACTGTGGCTGGGATCGGCATTCGGTATTTATTTTATTGTTACTATGTAATCGATATTCATGACCAGGCCATGCAATATTTTCTGATATCTGTTTCTTTTCCTCCACGATGTTTTATTTTCCCTGGAGTTAATGACCTTTTTTCTGCTTAGTGTGCTGTGTACTTGTAATTCAAACCGCAACTCTTCCCAGTGTTATTAATCTCTCTCAGTATATTCAAACACACAATCTACCCATTTCATCTCACTAAAGAAATCATCCCACAGTCATCTTTCTTCTCCAGTTTATCTTGGTGCACAACTGTTGTCTTCAGACCTCCCTTCTCCATCATTCTAGGGATCCTCTTCTTTCTGTTTTATAAAGTCATTCATTTTCTAGAACCACAGGTCTTCTCATTTGTCTATTTATTCTTCATTAGCTTCCTGAGAAAGGATGCAAGGAAAATAAATTTTCTTAGTCTTTGCATATCTGAAAAATGTCCTTATTCTGCTCTGTTATTTGATTGACATTTTGATTGGTTTTGGAATTCTAGGCTGGAAAGAATTTGCCTTCAGAATTTTAAAGGCATTGCTCAATAATCTTCTAGCTTCTCACATGGCTGTGGAGAAAACTTTATTTAGCCTTTTTGATTTCTGTTTCTTTATATATAAATGTTTATATATTGTGAGTACTAGCCCTTTATCTGACATATGATTTACAGATATTTCCTCCATTCTGTGCGTTATCTTTTTGTTCTTTTGATAATGTCCTTTGATACTCAAAAGTTTTTAATATTCATGAAGTCTAATTTATCTATTTTTTTCTTTTGTTGTTTGTGTTTTGGGTGTCATATCTAAGAAACTATTATGAAATCCAACATCATCTAGATTTACTCCCATGTTTTCTCCTAAGAGTTTTAGAGTTTTAGCACTTATATTTAGGCCTTGCATCCATTTTGAGTTAATTTTTTATATGGTGTAATTTGCATGTGGGTATTCACGTATGTCAGCATCATTTGGTGGTGATTATGTTATTTCTCCATTGAATGGTCTTGGCCCCATGTCAAAAATCAATTGATCATAGATATATTAGTTTATTTCTGGGCTATTCATTCTATTTCACTAATCTATAGTGCTATTTTTATTCTAGTAGCACACTGATTTTTATAACTTTATAGAAAATTATGAAGTCAGGATATGTCAGTCCTCCAAATTTGGTCTTGTTTATCAAGATTATTTTGTCTATGCAGGATACCTCCTAATTCCATATGAATCTTAGCATCATCTTTTCCATTTTTTAAAAAAAATCATCAATATTTCAATTGGGATTTCATTGAATCTAGATTTCTCTGGGGCATATTGCCATTTAAACAATACCAAGTCTTCCAATCTATACACACAGGATGTCTTTCAATGTATTTAGGTCTTCTTAATTTCTCTCAGCTATGTTTTACAGTTTTCAGTGCACAAGTCTTGTATGTCTTTGGTTAAATTCATCCCTATTTTATTCTTTTAGATGTTATTGTAAATTTTTAAACTATTTTCTTAATTTCCTTTTAGATTGTTCATTGCTAGTATATAGAAATGCTACTGATTCTTTTTTGTTGATCTTGTATCCTGTAAATTTAATTTCTTGAATTTGCTTATTAGCTCTGATAGTTTTTGTGTGAATTCTTTAGTTTTCTACATACAACATTATGTCATGTTTGTGAACAGAAATGGTTTCACTTCAATTCCAGTTTGAATACCCTTTCTTTTTTTTGCCTAATTACTCTGGCTAGTAAATCCCAGGAAATTATAGAAAAATAATAAAAATAAGTGGAAATCTTTGTCTTGTTAATGATTTCAAGGGTAACTAGTGTTCACCTTTGAAATGCTGTTAGTTATGAGTTTTTTAATAAATATTCCTTATCAGGTTCAGAAAATTTCCTATGTTCCTAGCGTGTTTTTAGTGTTTGTTCCATGAAAATGTGTCAAATGCTTTTCCTATATCAATAGAGATGATCATGTCTTTTTCCCTTCATACTATTTATATGGTGTATTACATTTATTCACTTTTATATGTTGACCCACCCTTGCATTTCTGGGATAAATCGCACTTAGTGATGGTGTATAATCTTTCTAATATTTTGCTGGATTCAATTGCTAGGACTTTGTTGAGGATTTTTGTTCTATATTCTTAAAGGATATAGGTTTTTAGTTTTCTTTTCTTATATTTGGTTTTGGTATCAAGGTAATATTGGTCTCATATTATGAGTTAGGAAGGAGTTAGGAAGTGTCCTCTCCTATTATATTTTTTAGAAGCATTTGAAAGGAATTGGTTTTAATTTTTTAAGTGTTTGGTAAAATTTGCCCATGAAACAATCTTGTTCTGGACTTTATTTTGTTGAAGTTTTTTTAAATTACTGATTCACTCTCTTTGCTTGTTATAGGTCTTTTGAGATTTTCTGTTTCTTCTTGAGTAAGTTTTGATACATTTTGTGTTTCTAGCAATTCACCCATTTCATCTAAGTTGCGTTATTTTTTACATAAAATTGCCAATAATATTATCTCATAATTTTTCTTATTTCTCTATCATTAGTAGTAATGTCCCCACTTTCTAATTCTCATAATTTGAAGTACATTTCTCTTTTTTTGTGTAGTCAGTTTAAGCTAAGAACCAACTTTTGATTTTGCTGAATCTCTGTTATTTTTCTTTGTATTCTCAATTTTATTTATCTTCTTTCTAAACATTATTTCCTTCCTTCTGCTAACCTTGGGTTTAGTTTGCTCTTTTTTCGTTACTAGTTCTGATAGTGCAAAGTTAGCTTATTTATTTAAGATTTTCTTTTTAAATATAGGTATTTACAGCTATAAATATCTTTCTGAGTATGTTTGGTTACATTCCATAAATTTGGTATGTTATTTTTTTTTTAAATATCCCTAGACATTTTCTATTTTTTCTTATGAAATGGAAATGTAGACTCATCAGTTTCTTTGACCCATTGCTTGTTTAAAATATGTTGTTTAATTTCAACATATTTAAGAATTTTCCAGTTTTCTTTCTGTTATTTATTTCTACTTTCATTTCTTATGGTTGAAAACAATACTTATGATTGCAAACTTTTTAAATTTTGCTGAGACTTGTTTTATGACTTGCATTTGACCAATCGTAAAGAACATTCCATACACACTTGAGAAGAGTATGTATTCTGCTGTTGTTAGGTGCATGTTATGTCTAGTTGATTTATAGTATTGTTCACGTTTTTTATTTCCTCTATTACTCTCCAAAGGCTCTTCACATAATTTCCCTCAAGTGTGAAGGACAGACTTCCAGCAAACTGAAAGGCAACAGGAAACGGCATTGTTGTCTCCTCTTTCATTCCTTTAAACTTGTGGGTTTACATATTTATAAAACAAAGAGACAAACACAAAATTTTTTTTTAAAAAGCAAAACAAGTCCTATCTTATAGTTTCTATGAGGTTTCAAGAGAGAGCAAATGGAGATTAAATTTACCATCAGTTTTAATCAAATAGATCTAAGATATAGCTTTTGACACTTTGGTTTGATTCATTTAAAAAGTAGGTTATATACTTTGTAAAATTATTAAGCACTATTATATAATAGGAGAAAATCTTTTGTACAAAGATTTTAAGATTTTCAAACTTAGCTAACATTTGAATCACCTGGGCTACATCCCAGATCAGTCAGAATTTCTCAGGGTGGTGGTTAGGTATGATTATTTGTACAAAGCTCCCGGTGATTTGATTTGAAGTTAGAAGCACTGATAAAAGAAATTATGCAAATTATCAGAGTAGTTATTTAAGTGGTTAATGACATTCATCCATCTATGTACATTTCTGGGGAAAAATGGATGACTTCTGATATATGTCCAATAGTTGATGAGTTCCTGAGTGATTTTTTCAGTTGTATCTATTTATGTTGATTATGACATTTATTACTAACAACCAACAACTTTTCAGGGAGATACTACTATTAATCCTGTTTTATAGATGAGAAGATAAAACTTAGTGAGGATAAGAAACGTGCCTAATGAAACCCAGCTAGCAAGTTGAAGAGCCTGAATTAAAACCCAGCTAATCCAGAATCAATTCTAACCTTAATATGATAGCCATTAAGTTTTGTTAACCACTGTCTTTACATAGTTTCCATTAGGATAGCATTTTTATCACTCTCAAATTATCATTTAGCATATCATTTTATATTCAATCATCCAGGTCATTCTTTTCCATTTATCATGAGAATTATTGTTTTCCTGAGACCAATAAACTTCAATAAGGGAGATTCCTGCCATTAAAATTCTAAGTCGATTCACTGCAATTTCATCATTTAAGTTTAAAGTACGGATGAACGAGTATAGTCTCATCAATCTGATCAACTGAATGTTTAGTAATGGAAAAGTTTAAACACTTAAGAATAATTGCCTTTAGTATCATTTGGACTTTATTTTAACCTGTATTTCTGAAGGGGGAAAAAAAATGGAAATTAATTCCTGTCAGCCAACTATTGAAGTAAAACCCAGGGGCACCTTTCCATCCATTAATATCAAATATTAATACATCACAGACTGTGAGAGAAGTTTGACCTGGATGCTGGGTTGCTGGACCTTGGAAAGGGCACTCAAGAATGAGTAGTAACTTGAAAATAAGAAGAAATATGAATGTGTTGATGCACTAAAACTTAATGAAGAGAAAGCAAGACTAGCTGCTACCTAAGCCAACAATAAAAGTGGAGTGGAAGAACACAGAGAATCAGATCTTATCCAGAGGAAAGTAATACCAAAGACACAAAAGTGATATCTTGGATAATATTTGGTCCATGAAATTCTTTAGAAAGGTTATCATTGGAATAACGCCAGTATTTATTTATTAAACTTGATGTTAAAAGAACTGGTCAAGAGCACTTAATAATTCAGTATAGATTTCAAAATGATCAAGAGACTTAGTTCCTATATCAAGGAGTAATATTTTCTAGTTGTTATGCAAAATCAATGTATTTAAACTTTCAACCTGTTATTTTTCTTATCCCATGTCAAAGTAGGTCATCTTATTCAGAGAAAACAGACATTTGTAAATTTCTTTCATGTCTCTTCAGTATCAGAATTGTTGCCAAGTCACCAAATATAAAATCAGAATCTGCTCCAATTAAGAAAAGAAAAAAATTTGTGTGTTGATCCCAGTGGGAGGAGAGGGACAGTGATTAGCTATGCCGTCTTAGTTATGCCTCGTATTCTAGCATCAGGGAGCTTTGCTCTCCAGTGAAGTTTTCAACACAGGTTACAATTCATTATTGCTTTCAATTACTTAGTAAACCTGGTTTACCTCATTGGAAAAGTTAACACACAGGCTGAGGAAAGCTTATCTTTATTAATATATCCTATTCATTTAAGGGTAGGATAGAAAAATCAGTTGTACTATTATCAGTTGCTGAAATTATCTTAATTTCTGTCTCAGAATCATGGGCTATGTTTGCTGCCTTGAATTTTACTTCACAGCTGGGGCAGACCACTCTGACTGCAGTCATCAGAGACAATGTGGCTGCTCTTCCTGCACAAATAATGATTCCCAAAATAACATACAGAGATGTTCTTTGTTTATTCCCACAGAACATAAAGCCCAGCAATCCCTTGGGCCTCAAGAGCAAAGCTGGAAAGTTTCAGTGTTCGGAATTTAGTGAAAACCACTCTGAAGGCCCTGATGGTTTTGGTTTTCATTTTTTCCTATCTCTAGGTTAGTTCTTCTATATATCATTTTTTCTTGTTAGTGGCAAAGCTGTACTTTTTAAAAGCAGTGATGCCCAGTTTTGACTCAGGGACAGGAATAGTTTGACACATAGCCCTGTCTCATTCCTTGTTCCCAAGCCTCATCAACTTCTTTTTAAAGACTTATTCTTCTAGGTTACTTACACGTTCTTGTGACAGAATTGCTCCAAATTGGTTCTATTAAGCTCCCCAAAGGTACACAATGCATAATTCGACCTTTACTGCTTTATTGTAAATGCAGTCATGTCAAACTTCATGGAGCCTTGACAGAATTAGTTCTGCTAACCCTGTCGGGGCAGGTTTTCACAACCAGCATACAAAGCTCCCTTATTTGCTTAAAACAGCAACCTTTCCTCCCTCTCTCTCAGTCTCCTTGTTTCTGTGATTTATGCCTTAATGTACGTTAATATCTGTGTAATTCATTCATGCATCTATTGCCATAAACAGAAAATAAATCATGCTTATGTTGAGGGATTCCTTTCTTGAGAACAAAAAGATTATAATTGTTCTTCCATGTATTTATTCACAAGGACTCATTAATCCCTTGATTGGGTTCACCTATAAGGCAATGGCCAAAATGCCACATGAGAGTAAATATAAATAGGCAAAGATTTTGTCAATGTTATTTTCCTTCCTCCAGGCAGTGAAAAAGAAAGCACAGGTATTTGTGTTCCACTTTTATAAAAACAGAAAGGAACAAAAGGTCATTTTGAACAGGTAAAGCTTTTAAAGATGAAGTCTTAAATTGAATGGGAAGAGTTTGGTCCTTCACTTGAGCTTTTTAAGTGGTTTTGGATCCCAATAAAGAGTAGAGACATTTGTAAAAACTTACAGTCTTTGTGTGTGTGTGTGTGTGTGTGTGTGTGTGTGTGTATTTGCCAAATGTGGCACAGAGATAGAAAGGAGGCTCTTCTCCTTTCCCTCTGAGCAGGATCCAACTCATTCGAGCACCAAAATGATGATTCACTTGAGGAGTACACCAATGTCACTCTGTTGACCAACACCAGCATTTCAGTCATGGGCCATGACATCGCCAAGAGATGATATACAGCTGACAGGGACCTCGAGCAGGAGTAGAAGTGGCAGGCAGGGACAAAGAACAAGGTACAGGGTGTTTGTGGTAGGACTTAGACAATAATAATCAAGAAGTTGTTTGAGAGAAGGTGGTACTATAAAGCCTGTATATAACTCCGTGGTTGTCATAAACATGTTGTTTATTCAGGTCCCTTCTGCCAGACAGAAAAGTTGTCATTTTAGTCTGTTCTTTTCAGTGCAAACACACTTCAAGATAAAAATGATTTAATGGAAAGTGTAGGTGTGTCATGAAAATGCCTGAGAGAGAATAGTATAAAATATTTGTATGTGTGTCTGTTGAAAGAATATAGGTCAGGCAAAGCCAAACTATTTCATAAATTATTTATGCTGGTTTTCCAATTTTTCACTAAAGATCATTTTTTATAGTTCATTGACTTCATTTAGTTGATATTTTTGTATGTAGGCATTTGTTTCAAATATCTGTGTATATGGTTTTACATAGGCAGGTCATACAATGCATGTTACTTTCAACCTTTTACACCCTTAATATGTCATTAGCTTGATTCCACATAATAAAAAGAGTTCTTGATAAATAACACATTAACAACACATGATATTCAATAGTATGAATGTACAATAATTCATTAAATAATTCCCCTGTTGTTTACAAATTACAAACAATATTGTAATGATCATCTGTGTATATACATTTATATCTGTGTTTTAAATTATTTTTAAATAAAACTTTTAGGCAAAAAACTACTGGTTCTGAAAAAGTGACCATTATAAAGTCATTGATAAATATCATTCAGATAGCTTTCCAGAAATGTTGTAAAAACCTATAACTACAGTATTAGAGTTGTTCATTCACTGAAGCCTTATTTATAATAAATGAGTATTCTAATTATTTAAAATAACATGTACATGATAAATAATTTCATTTTAATTTACATTTTTGTTCAGTAGTAATATTGAGCATTTTTCATATAATTATTCCTTTGCATCTTTTTATTATTAATAGTGGCTTCATATAAATATAGACATAGTCATGCACTGCATACCCACAGATGGCATATTCAACTGTGATCTCATAAGATTATAATACAGTATTTTTACCATACCTTTTCTTTGTTTAGATATATTTAGATACACAAATACCATTGTGTTACAATTGCCTACAGTATTCAGTACAGTAACATACTGTACAGGTTTGTAGCCTAGGAGCAATAGGCTATACCATAAAGCCTAGGTGTATACCATCTAGGTTTATTAAGTACATATGATACTTTTGTATATACTTAAGTATCTGATAGTCACACAATGGGAAGTTACCTAACAATGCATTTCTCAGAATTGCCATTAAGTGATGCATGACCATATTTGATTTTTTATTCTAAACTTTTTGCTTTACTTGAATTCATTCCATCTTCTTTGGCATTTCTGATTGATACGGTGTATCTAACAAATGGTCTGTTTTTCTCTAGATGACTGTGAGATAGATAGCAAGCCTTCGGAAGAATAACATCCACAAACTAAAGAGAAAGTTATCATAGCTGAAAAGCATTAAAAGATGCCCAGTTCCAATTAAGTGAAGTGTATAACATATTTACAGGTATATTATTGTACCATGTTTTTCCCCTGGGCTGAGGTCACAATGAATAAAGTAGGATGGAGAACAAGTGGAGACAGCAGAACTTGCTGTAGATCAAATTAAAGGGACTTTGGATGAGCCAACTAGCCGTGCATTGCTGCTTCTTCATTTATACTCATTCACTTTCCATTTCAAGGAACTAAGAACTTTTATTTTTATTTTCTGATATAGTTTTTTCTGCTAAATCTATTTTCATCATGGCTACACATATAGAATTTCATTAAAAAATTCTTTTTAATAAGGCACAGATAATTCAGCTAGTCTTTATCTAAATAGTTTTTCTTCCTACTTCTCAAAATTTCACCACTTCCCCTAGGTGAAAGGTACAGTTTCATCAATTAGTATAGTGCATTATGCTCAGTCCTCCCCAGACATAACTGTATGTGTACGTTTAATTTTATAAGAAAGTGCCATACTGTGTACCAAGTTGTTCATCCCATTTTGCAAGTTGTACAAATAGAAAAATCACAGAGAATCTATTTTGAAAAATAAGTTAATCAGATTGATTTTCAAATGTTGAACTAGCTTGACATTGCCAAGATAAATCCAAATAGCTCCTGATACATTATCCTTTTTATATATAGCTGGGTTCAAATTGAGTATTTTTGTGTAGGTTGATCTGTAATTTTCTTTTCTGGGAATGTATTTGTCTTGATTGAGTACCAGTATAATGTTTGCCTAATACGTCTATTTTCTGGAAGAATTTGAGTAATATAGGTATTATTTTCTCTTTATATGTTTGATAAAATTCACCAAAAAAAAATCATCTGGGCCAATTTTCTTTGCTGGGAGATTATTAAATATGAATTGAGGTTTTTTTAAATAGAGATAGGACAGTCCAGTTTTTTATTTCTTAATTAGGAAAGTTTAATATTTTGTGTCTTTCAAGAAATTTGTCCATTTCACGTAAGTTGTAAATGTTATGGAAATAAAGTTGTTGGCAATATTTTCTTATTATCCTTTTAATATCTGTATGGTGAAGTTTCCTCTTTCATTCTTGACATTGTGAATTTATATTTTTTTCTCAGTTAGTCTGGCTAGAGTTTTTTAACTTTATTTTTTCAAAGAACTACCTTTTAATTTCAGTGATTTTCTTTATTTTTCTGTTTGCAATTTCATTATTCTGTTTTCAGTATCATTATTATTTCTTTTTTATGCTTGCTAGGGGTTTGATTACTCTTTGTTTTCTAATTTCTTAAGGGAAAAAGTTGATCATGTATTTGAGACTCTCATTGTTTTCTTATACTATAAATTTCCAAATTGATGCATCCTATCAATTTTGACATATTGTTGGATTATATAAGTATATGCTTAACTTTCTAAGAACTTTTCAAACTGTGTACATGTACATTTTTATCCAACTCAAATCATTTTCTAATTTCCCTATTGACTTCCTCTTAGAACCATAAATCATTTAGATGTATGTTGCTTAATTTCCAAATATTCAGAAATCTAAATTTTTCATATATCTTTCTATTATTGACTCAACATATATCTCCATTTCCAACTTCTCTACTTTATGCTAATACTATAATATTTTTGCTTTTAGATATGCTATAAACATAATGTAGTTGGTATTCATTTAAATCAAATATTTCTATTTTCAATACTTTTAAAAAATACAGATCCAATTTCCTATCATATATTATATTTCTTCTGCCTGAAAAACTTCATTTCATATTTCTTGTAATACAGCTATATTATATATATAAATAACTATATTTTATTTGTGTAAGATATTTTCTGCATAGGATGAAAAGAGGTAGTTAGAATAAACGATTGCTGCTAATGCTAAATGTATTATTAGCATAGTGGGGCACCTACAGCACAGAGTCTTAGTTGAATCATTTATGAAAATATATGTTCTATAAGGATGTGACACTTGATTATTGATCAGAAAAATATATTTCACAGACACTAATCATAGTTTACAACTGATGTCCGTGAAATTTTTAATTTTTTAGGGACTTGCAGTACTTTATAAAGAGCATTCACAGTTCAAGTTTTGGCTTACTGTTCTACCAGATATAAGATTTTCTTAAAAAAAAAAAAAGGAATTAAAGAAAGAGACAGAGCAATGGTGTCAATTACCTACTGTGCTGCTATAGGAAGTCTAGTTATTTTAAGCACATTCTTCAGTGTGGGAACTGACTTCACTTTTCTTCTTCCAAACAACTTCAGATTTAGAATGCTCCAGTTCATTAAGTATTTTTAAATGTTCTCCAGTTGAAAAGAGGCCAATCTCACAAGTAACTTCTGGGTAACTGAACAATTTGATTCAGCTTTTACCTCCTCCAGATATGTCCTGTTGAGATTTCTATACTGAAACTTATTTAAAGTGAATAAGTAATAAGAATTCCAGTCATCCTAGACTCTTCTCTTTTGTTTGCATATAGGGATTCTTTTATAACTGGTCTCCAGGCAGGATATAATTTCTGTTTCCCTTAATATGTCATTTTTATCCTTACAATTTTGTATTAATAACCTAAATCTGGAATACATTTCAGAAGGGCGATATCTATTAGATTTTACCTTTAATAGTGCTTAACACAATGGGTCTGAAACACACAAAGTAACATTTTGTATTTTCTTTAATAGCAAAGCAGTAAGTGTTGCCTTTAAGTAAATTATGGAAATTTTGTGTTTGTAATCCTGGATCGAAATCTACAGACAGTTAGATAATACAACCAAAATCTCAATTAACCTACAGTGTGAGATTGCAGAGTAAAATACTATTTGCATTTTTTCCACTTTTAAAGCAATGAAAACAATGGGAACAAGAAATCAAAACAGAAACTGCATCTTTGATGACACTAGAAGACACCTTTGTTCCTGACTTATAATAAGAATGAAAGATTGTCAATGATAATAAGAAAAAATGGACAAGGAGGGGAAAGGACTCTGGGAGACACTGAATCTCATAACACCCAGAATTTAGAAAGGTTATTTAATAATCAGCTAGGAAAAATATTCAGTGTGTTTATCTTATTCCAATATGCAAATAAATTCTACAAAGATTATAGATAGAATATTTATTAAAAAGAAATAAAATATAGGTCATAGGTAATTATTGAGTAATAACCAACTGGGCAAGATCTTTTAAAGTTAACCAAAAAATAAAATAATGTAAAAATATTATTTTAAAAGTATTCTTGTCAAAAAACAAAACTAATACTGGGGAAAATACTGGGAAACTATTGTGGACAAAAGAAATGCTGAGAAAAAGTAATAAGACAGAAGAAAGGCTAACTATGTTAGTTTGAAAGAATTTTTTTTTTTTTTTTTTTTTTTTAGGAAGTTCTGCTTAAATTTATTAAAAGTATTTTCAGTATTGATATGATCATTTGTTAAGATTTAACTGACTGACATAACAGATTACATTGATAGATTTCCTGAGATTGGCTCACACTGGAATTCTTGGAATAAATCCTACATGGTCAAGGTTGCTATTCTTTGGATGCATTGTTAGATTGTATGTAAAGCAAAATGTGTTATGTTTTAAAATGGTAAATAGTTTTTAAAAGTCAAATAGTTCCATAAAAGTTTGAAAGAATTTTTAAGTGGCAAATAATCAAATTAAATATCAGCAAAAACACAAATACCAAGATAACGGGAAAAATAAAAACTCAGATTTCACGTGTAGATTCAAATTTACTAAAAATTAAAGAAATACAAATAATATATCTTTTTTACCCACCAAATTGGCCATAAAGATAAATACTGAAAATGCTCTCACAAAAAAGGCATTTTGACTTTTGTCACCTGGGATATGAGTGTCACTAGACACATATAACAAAATATTTTTTGTCTATTTGCCCAAGGATATTCAGTGAAAATAACAGATATTAAAGCTTGATGTATTTTAGATATCATGTCAAAGGTTAGGAACTCTGGTGCACTGTTCTTTCTAGTTTAATTTCTTAAAAATAAAGAGTGACCAATGTACAATCAGAATATTTTCATAAAATTGAGCATGGTGGGTTTTACACACTTCATTTAACATGCATGTGTTTTATTTTCAAATAAATTCTCATTCCAATTTAAACAAACTTTGCTGCAATTTTATTCATAAAAATATGATATATTCCCACATTAGCCATAAATAATAAAATTTCCCCATGTCCTTTAAAATTATTTTAGAAAAATTCTTTCTGTATTATTGTATATTGTTTATTTCATTTGCTATATTACAAAAGTTCATCTCCAAGATAATATTGAAGTTGACTGGAAAAAAAAACAATGCATTTGAGAGACACAATACAGATTTACCAACCAACTTGTTCAATGAACCTCTTATCTGGGTTCAAGTTCTATTAAACTGACCAGAAGAGACTAATGACAAGGGTCTAAAAGACAAGTTTAAGACTAAAGATCCAGAATTCAATCAATTTCCTGGAGTGCTGAAGAGTTATTGGGGCTCAAGATCTGTATCAGTTAATGAATGTTCCATTGGATCTCACGTAAGATGGCAAATTTCAATTTACTGTTACTCAGGCAAAGACAGCCTTTTAGTGGTAGGAACCTTGACCTGAGTCTCTTTCGTCTCTATGAGCTCAAGCTCTGAATTTTGTTTTCTGGCCATTCAATAACATGTCCTTTCACCCATGCTTTCTAGAAATATTTTTAATAAACAGCATCTTAGTATATGTACTTTACTTCTACACTTTTTATAAGTTCAAGGTATGTCCCATTGAATTTATAGCTCCTTTAACTTTCAGTTACACTGATTATTTAGCTCATTAACTTTCCCTTGTCCTTGTTGACATGTATAATGGATGCAAATATATAAGCAAAATAAGCAAATATATAAGCAAATATATAAGCAAATATATAAGCAAAATTTATAATTCACCATGATAATTAATACCTGATTAGTATTGTCCAACATTGTATAAAAATTTAACTTATATTGACTTTATTTTATGAAGCAAAGAAGATAGATATTATCTTGAGAGACAATTTTGAGTCATTGAATTATAAGCAAAGTATTTTTTCCTAATTTTTTCAGACAGATGAACTCAGGGATTAAGTGAAGATGGGGAGAGATTATTTAATTGTGCCAATATATCTTTGGCACAAGGTTGCTGTAATCTAACAGTAATTTCAAATAAAAGAAAATAAAATAAATCAAACTTGAGAGAGAAGTTCAAAATGTTATGTCATTTCCTTTCGTTTAGATATACTATATTCCTCTTTTTGACCAGTAATTATTGTAATGATAGTTCTCACTTTACTGCCAAATTTCAGGATCTTCTGCATGATACATAAAACCTACGTATTTTTTATTAAGAATGCAAATGTGAAAGGTAAAAGATTTAATATGTTAGGAAAAGAGATAAGATAATTTATTTTTGATTTCAGAGTTCAGAAGATTTGTCAATAATATGACTTAAAAAATATGTGGTTGAAGACTATATAAAGAATTATTATAAATCAATAAGAAAAGACAAGTATCGAATAGAAAAATCTATGAAACAAACAACTTGAGTATTGACAGACAATTCATAGAAGAAACCAAATGGCCAATAATCATATGTAAATCTGATCAACTGCAAGAGAAATCAAGGAAATGCCAATTAACAATGAGATATAATTTCACAAACATCAATGAAAAATGAAAATGTTCGATGATGCCAAGTGTGATTACGATGTAAAGAAAAGAGTATCTCATGCCCTGTTGGTGGCAGTGTAAAATTGGTACAGCTATTGTGGGGCAGTTAACGGGTTAGCTCCAGGATATCCTGAAAGCACAGATCATGTGCATGAACACGTGGCTCACACATCTCCAGTAACTATTCCCCAGCAGTTCTTTCCCTGGTAGTGTTTTGCCCACGATGTGGGGTCTCTCCGAGTCAAAGTGCAACCTAGTGTTTGGCCAAAGACTCAAGGAGTCTTCTATGCATATTTCTTTCTTTGCACAACTGTCCTTTCTTCAGTAGCCTCTCTGTAAACTCCACTCACCTTGGTAATGTCAAACTCCAATTTCTGTCTTTGCTCAGAGAGATTATTTGCATTGTTTGGGCACACATAAGTATACTGTAGCCTAGAAGATCCTCCAGATAAAAAGGCAGGAGTATTCTCTTTTCAATATTCTTAGATATTAAGTCCTGCACCATTTGTCATCCAAAATCTAAAGAAAGTGTTATGTTTACACATATCAAACATATTTTGTGTGTTTTATCCAGGTCAAACTTGGATATGAGAATTTAATGGGAGGTAATGACATTCCTAAAAACGAAATTGACATCTCTGCTTATATAAGCGATATAATTACTTACTTCCTCTGTGATTTGAAACATCTAATTATGATGGTTAATAATTTCACAAGATTCACTGATCTAGTGCATGAAGAACACCATGTAAGAATATAAAAATGGAAACTCTCACAGATTAACTTTTTGTTGACTCCCCCACATCTACATGCTGATTAATCTATGAGCCAAGTCCTCTGAAGCAAGTCTGCTGCTCTTTAAACCACATAAAGACCCAATTAAATAAATTTACTTTTTATTCTCATTTTATCTGCATTTTATAAAATATATGTGGTGTTATATAACATATTGAGATTATATTTTCTAACATGAATATTAAGGGATGTGAATAAAGAATGAAAGCAGTTAACAAATTGACCAAAAATAAGTATTATAGGAGTAGAAATTAATAAATGCTAGTAAAATATAATTATATTTATAGGTAAGCTTGTACATGAAAATTACATTGATTCTGAGTAAGAAATCACTGTTTATAAAAGAAAATATTAAGTGTTTATATTTAATATATACCTTCTACTTTGCAGTTATAGCCAATGCTATTAATATATGTGGAACTGTTAAAAGCTTTCATTAATTTGTCTGAAAATGAGGACTATAAGGAAGTAAGAATGTTTTATTTCCTTTACCAAAAAAATAACCCCACAACTGTATAAATAGAATAAAATTAATCAAATATTTAAATTGTTGTCTCACTTTAGAAGAGGGAGAAACATGAGGGCAAAGTTATAATAGCATGTCTTTCAATACAAGTAGAAATTTATTGGATGTGCTGTTTAATAACAAATGACACTGATATTAGTCGGAAAGATATGATAGTAAATCATTTCAGTCGTTTAATTTGAGTGTGTCATGATTAATGGCCATAGAAAAATGTTTATCTAAGGCATATATTACTTTAGGTGGCTCTAATATATTTAGTTTGATAAGACCTTTTGATTAACTTATAATTTATATCTTTTAAAATCAATTTTGAAATAGTTTTTTAAATCCAAATAAATTGTAATTATGTGGAAATCAATAGACAATCTACAACAACAAATGGTATATCAATATATACTTGTGTTATTGTGTGGGCTCTTGATTTTTGTTAGTTAACAATAAATTTGAATGTGAACATTTAATTCAGTATATAAGATATCTCAGCACCTATGGTTTAGGACCCAGAACTCTTTTGAATAAACTATCTAGTCTGTTTGCATTGTTTTAACATAAACTTTGGTGACCTATAATCAGCCTAGGCCTTTGAATACTGAAGAAAACTTTTAAAAGAAGTAAGATAGTATAGAGCACTATAGAACCATGTAGAACTCAAAATTTATGAAATGCTGAAAGTGAGCATGGAAGTTTGGGTTAGAACAACAGGATTGACTGAAAGTCTCCTAAGAAGCAGTGAGATCTCCATATCACATTCAGACTGTTTGTGGCAGAGTGACCTGTTGCATCTTACCAGACAGAAAGCATGAAAGTAAAGCACAGTGTCTCTGTAATGGAGGAACCAGGCATCATGGGAATATTGTACTCAAAAGAGGGGAAGTGAGAGCTTTTATGCACCATATTAACCTACTTAGCTCCCAGAAAGGAGTAGAACATTTTGAACCTGGAATAGTCTTCCCTGAGAAATCTGACCAGCTATAGTAAAGGTCATGGTTAATCAGTTCCACTCATGTGTATTCTAATAAGCTTCTTAACACTTATTCATAAGTATGAAGAGAAAACCAATGATCACTAGACATTTGAGAAAAACCTCATCTTATGAAAGTGACCCAAACAAACAAATATAAAAAAACAACTCGAGGAGAAATACTATGCAGGTTGAAATAAACTTTCTTAAAAAATCACTAATTAATGAAAGAGAAAGAGCAACAGAAAGAGAGAGACTTTTCATCATGGAAACAATAATAGAACACAATTAAAATATGTAAAAAGCAAAAAGTGCTCTTGGAAATTAAAAATGTGAAAACAGAAATGACAAATTCAAATGAATAGGAAGAAAGATAAATTTGGAAAGTCTTTCAGGAAGCAAATTTTTTTGTATGTGTGTTCTAATAAACTTTATTTACCAAAACACACTGATTAAATGGCTCTATAGATGAAAACATACATTTATCAATGCATACACAGCATAAAACTTCAAAACACTGGAGATAAAGAAACTATACTGCAATTCTCCAGAGAGAGAGAATTTAACCATAGAAGAATATAATTAGGAAATAAGCTTTCAGTATTATTTCATAGTAGGATTTGAGGATTTGAATTAAAAATCCAATAAATCTTTTCTGTCTTTGTCTTCTATGTAGGACTTGTTCCTTGTTCCTGTTTGGGTCACTTGGTTAGAATTCCACAATCTATTCTCATTCCTTTAGAATGACACATGGCATTGAATGATGCTAATGAGTCTATTAGTCAAGCAAATTAGTGGAAAAGAGATACAGCAGAATGACAAGGAGAAAAAAAAATCAGATACAGGAGTCTAGGCTGAAGGAGAAATTTCCTTTAATATTAACATTTTGCTTCAATTCCTTGAAAGTATCCTCAACCATTTGAATGAGTTTTAAATTTCTCTGTGTAGGAAAAATTGTTCTGAAATATTCATGGGGAAATGACACATTATAAGTTTCCATGAATATCTGTGCAAAAAAGAAATAAAGGAAGAGAATAAGAAAGGAGTAAGTGGGAAGAAAGTAAGATAATTCATTTTTCATACTGAAATTATATTTTCTTTCTTGCTAATTTTGCTCTTGCACTCCTATCACAGGATAACCAAGAGAAAATTCTAGATTGTTTCCAAATATCTAAGCTTCCAACTCCAAAGTGTACAAAATATACAAGTAATAAAATCATTATTCTATTTTCACAATTATATAACAAAATGGTTTAACCAGCTTTGTGCAAACTTTTGTTTTGTTTGTTTCTCATTTAAAATCACTAGATTGTTTTTTTAACTTAAGAAATATATAAATTGGCTGAGTTGGGGAAACAGGAATTTGGTAGAATATAATTCAACAATCTAACCATCTTGTAAAACTGTATAAACTATACCATTTTCAAGTCTCCATGTTATGCTTAATGCTCAAGCCCTGGTAACCCCTATTACCTCAAAATGTCTTTGGAGACTGGGTCATTACCAAGGTAATTAAGTTAGAATGAGGTCTTTAGGGTGGGCCCTATTCCAATATGATTGATGTTCTTATAAAAAGAGGAAATTTGGACACAGACATGAGCAGAGAGAAGTTGATGCGAAGATGTAGGAATAATGGCTGTCCATAAGCCAAGGAGAAACAAACCCTTCTATGGGGGCGCTCAAAGGAACCAACCCTGCTGATACTTTGATCTGTCACTTTGATCTTACACTTCTAGCCTCCAGAACTGGGAGAAAATATATCTCTGCTGTTTAAACCACCCTGTCTGTGGTACCACGTTATGACAGCCCTTGTAAATTAATATAATAGTTAGTTGATCTTTGACAAAGGATCAAAGGCAATGTAATGGAAGACGAACAGTCTTTTCAACAAATGGTGCTGGAAAACTTAGATGTCAATATGCAAAGTAATAAAACTGATCCAAACCCTATATCTTACACAAAATTAATTCAAAATGAATCCTAACATAAATATGAAATGCACACAACTGTAAAATTTTTTCAAAAATAGTAGGAGGAAATGTATATGACCTTGGGTTTAATATTATATTTTCTAAACAAAATACCAAAACAAAATTCAAGGGAAAAAAAAACTTTGACTTTTGGTTTTATTAAAATTAAAAAACTCTTGTTTTGACAAAGACACTATTAAGAGAATGAAAATATCAGCCACAGACTGGGTAAATATACATAAAAAGCACATATCTGATAAAGGACTTATATTCAAAATATGCAAGTGACTCTTAAACCTCACCAATAAGTAAATAAACAAACCTAATTTTAAAATGGACAAAGATCTGAACAGAGATTTCATCAGTGAAAATACACAGATGGCAAATAAGGATATGAAAAGATGCATGATATTATATGTCATTAGGAGATTGCAAACTAAAACAATGATGAGATGCCTTGCTAAGATGGCTAAACTCAAAATCACTGACACCACCAACTGCTGGCAAGTATGCTGAGCAAACAGCATCTTTTTTTATTGCCAGTGAGAATGAAAAATGGTACAGTCACTCTAGAAAATAGTTTGACAATTTCTTCTAAAACTTAACATAGTATTACCATATGACCTAGCAATCACTCTCCTAGGCTTGTACCCGGATGATTTGAAAACTTATGTCCATGCAAAAATTTGCACAGGGATGTTTATAGAAGCTTTATTTGTAATCACCCAAATATGGAACTAACCAAGATATCCTTCAATAGTTGAATAAAATATTAAAATGTGTTGTATCAATACAATGGAATAGTATTAACAATAAAGAGAAATGAACCATCAAGCCATGAAAAGGCATGGAAAAACACTTCCATGCATATTACTAAGTGAATATGCCAATCTAAAAAGCTACATATCATGTGATTCCAATTATATCATATTTTGGAAAGGATAAAACTAAAAAGACAGAAAACAGAGCAGTGGTTGCCAGAGATTCAATATACAGTGGGGGAAGGGTGAAATAGGTAGAACACCTGAAATTTTTAGGACAGGGAAACTATTTTATATGATACTGTGATACTGAATAAAAGACATTAGACGTTTGTCAAAACCCATTGGAATTAAGCATGAAGACTAAATCTTCATGAATGCACATTTTTTAAAAATCATGAGATTAGAAGATTCCAGGTTGGAATGCAGAATGTAACACAGTAATCTAAATGTATTGCAAATGTATGAAACAGCCTCACTGAAGTGAATAAAAGAATACGTTGCTGGCCTAAGTAAATTTGGAATTAGGGGACTCTGTAATCTAAAGGCAAAAGAACTGTATGGAAGCACTGTACTCTATTGATACAGTTGATTCCCATAAGGCTAACCCTAAATATAAAATAAACATCCATGAGTCCATACTAATATAAACAAATGATTGAATAAGTAAATAAGTGAGAGAGAACTCCAAATAATTTATGTAGATAATCCCCCTTTAAGAAGTGCAACATAACTTCCCAATTCTAAAGTGAGGTGAGGACTGTGCATGGTGACTTTCTTCCAAAGAGCAAAGTCTAGAAAATAAGAAAAATAAAAAGAAACCTCACAAAGACAACCTCAAGCTAGATGACCAAAGCTAACATCAGCAGTAGTAAGTCACATTGATAATATGTACCCCTGACATAGCATGATGAGAGTAGCATCTTACCTGTGGGGCCTGTATCCCAAAAATACATTATCCCAGCCTAATGAAAAAAAAATTTAAAAACTTATTTGAAGGACATTCTATAAAATATTTGGCCAGTAATCCTAAAAACTGTCAAGGTCATCCCATCAAGGAAAATATGAGAAATATGCCTTTTGTTAATAATAAATCAATACTGGTTTGTTGTGATGAATGCTCCATACTAATGTAAGATGTTAACAATAGGGAAACTGGGTATAGGATATAAGAGAACTGTCTATACTAACTTCATAATAATTCTGTAAATTCAAAATGATTCTAAATAAAAAAGTTTATTTTAAAATGAAAGAAATGGAAATTAAAGATAAACTAGAGAGGATCAACACATTAAAATGCAGTTACATGAAATAACATATAAACTTGAAATATTAAAACTAATTTTGCAATATTAAAATTAAATATTGAAAAAATATGGCTAGAGCAAATTATAAAAGACATGAAAGCACAAAATATTTATATCAGAAATATGAAATAGGGCAGTGACATTGATATTTAACAAATAATAACAAAAATTATAGTACATTACAGAATGGAATATTATTCTGCCATAATAAATAGTGAAATCCTATCATTTGCAACATGTATGGAACTGGAAGACATTATGCTAAGTGAAATAAGCCAGATACAGAAAGGCAAATATCACATGTTCTCATTCATATGTGGAATCTAAAAATATTGATCTCATGGAGACAGCAGAGTGATGGTTACCAGAGGCTGAGAAGGGTAGTGGGATGGGGAGGATGGGGGAGGACGGTTAATGGGTACAAAAGTACAGTTAGAAATAATAATACCTGGTGTTTGGTAGCACAATATGGTGACTACAGTTAAAAATAGTTTACTATGTAACCTGGCTATGAACCTTTTTGCTCTGTTAAATCAAATTTATGGAAGGCCATTGTATTGGACTGAGTGAGCTCTTGCACTCAGCCTAACAGACCAGGCCAAACCAGGATGGAGTCACTCATGCTAGGTGCCATGCAGGCAAACTGAACTTTGAAATAAGCCAGTTTTCTAAAAAACAGGAGATTTACAGCAACCAAACATGAGGGGCCCAGGCTACCTGAACCAGCCTGAGAAGGGCATGCCTCTGCTGTAATCCTGTAAAAAAAGTAACTTTAAAAGGACCAATCTGATTTTTGTTCCTTGTTTCTACTTCTTCAGCCTTTTACTGCCTGTAAAGCCCACCTCCTCTGCTCATCTCATTGGAAAACCATTCTGCTTTATATATACATGGGATACTGCCCAATTCATAAATTGCTAATAAAAGCCAATTATATCTTCAAACTCAATTTGTTGAAATTAACTTCTTAAGACAGTCTACAATTATCCTTGGGGGGCAGGTAAAAATTATCTGTCAGCCTCGGGAATAGGAAAAATTCAGGTACAGGTTAAAATTTTCATCAGCCACTGTAAGTCCAGGAGACCACAGTGTCCTCCCAGAAGCATGGGCACAGGCTGGGTGACTCTTTACTCCCAGGAGTCCATGAAAGTCAGAGCACTAAGCTCCCCGCAGATTTCATGCAAATCTCATTGCTGCTGCTAAACTCGTCACTGCTCAACACCAAGCTTCCTTAGGCCTCTATGGGAATAAATCCAGTGCCTTTTTTTTCTGTCAGGACTCAGTAGCACCAGAAGCTTCTCTCACATCTCACAATCCTGATTGGCTGCCCCTGATGAGCTGTGTCACTAACTGGAGATGGGGGTTGTGGGACTGGCATTGGGTCAGGGGAGTAGCAAGGTCACATTCAAGCAGATACCTTCCCAGACTCCTACAACAATGTCTCAAAATAATCATTTATACCTTTGTTATCAGAAAAAATACAGTGAAATTGTGTTACTGTTGTTGTCATTGTTGCAACAATGGTAATATTACAGGAAAAAGTTATGCCACACCAGTGGAAGTTTTCAGGATTTGCCTTAACGTGGTAAGCATTATTTCTTTAAATTATTCTAATAAGTTTGCATGGAATTCTTTTGCTTCAGGTTAACATTATTACTATGCCTCATAAACAGAATATAATTAAAATATGTTAATTGTCCTATTTAAAATAGATTGGCATGCTATATGCTACAATGTCCTTACTAAAATAAAAATCATACATTTCACTATCAATAAAAAAATTAACAATATCCTCTAATTGATTGAGTTGGTACACATGACATAGAGTAACAACTTTACAGACTTCTACGTACAAAGAGATGGCTGCATTTGCTCCTTGTTATTAGTTTTATTATGTGTGGCTGACATAGTTTAAAAACAGAAATCATCTTCCAGTTGTCTAAAGTGCATAGCACAGTATGGTGATGACCCCATAAAAAGGAGGACCTGAAAATGAATGTAGGGCAAAGCTCAAAATGCCTCCAATTTTCATTATTGAGGTAGTAGGTTGTATAATATTAACACTTGTTAAACAGCAAACATCAATGCAGAAAAATGGAAAAAAGAACACATTTAGGATACCACTATGTTTATAATTGAGTAAACTAATTTTTGATTGATAGATATAATATAGCTTGCATTTTTAGTAAAAATAGTTGCTATGGTTTACTTAAAACAATAAGAAGATTTTTAACAATTTTCTTCTCAAAATCTAGAAATTACAAGTTATTTTATAACAATAGTTCTTGTATTCTGTTTATAAGATCAAAGTATGAATGCTCACTTAAACTTGACCTTTATCCCCATGCTACATTTTTTCCCTGGTTTGCATGTGTGAGTCAGTCATACACAGCAATGCTTCTCAAATTTTAATGTGAACATGATCACCTGGGAGCTTGTTAAAATACAGATTCTTTTCCTAATGAGCTCCCAGGTGATACTGATGCTACGGGTTCATGAGCCACTCCTTGTCGAAAGAGAGGACCTTTTGATTCCCCTACATATGTCTGAACTCAATGCCCATGCAGGTAAAACTGGTAGTTTAGGAATACGAAATTTGTAACTGATAGCTTTTATGTATAAACACTGTATTTATTTGAGTTGGAAAGAAAAATTCTGGAGCAAATAATAGTCAATCTAAGTCGCTTTAACCTTCTCTTTTGTATTGCGCCTTATGAACAGAATGTGAAGAACATTAATTTAGAAACCAAAGTAGAGAATGATTGAAGGAAATGTCAATTGTTGAGCTGATTATTTTCCTAAAATGTAAAATAGAGTCCTTTCTGCTAACAAGCACTCATAATAAAATGTGATGTCAACTGCAAATCTGGGGCAATTGTACTATGGAAAATGCCTAGATAATCCTTTGCCAAATCTCTGTTTTTTAAGATTAAGACTGGTATATAAAAAGGTAGACATGGACGTTGCTTGATTTTTATTTTTCTTTATCCTTAATATTGTGTGCTTCCCCCAATGTGCTGTAGAATTGAAAGTCTGCAGAAAGCCCTGTTCTAATGGTTAGCTGAATGATAAACACTGGCTCCTTCATTTTCTTACTATGGTGATGGACTTAAGCTGCATGATTTTTGCTTCTAAAAGCAGGCATGCGGTTCAATCCCACATGATTCTTTAAAAATCGGGTAGAGAGAAAGCTGCAAGTTCTTTTCCCTGCCAAGTTGTGTTAGGATATTCCATTATGCATTGGCATTTGAGTGGGAAAGCTGGATGATGAATACACTCAGTAGGTGTGGTATTTCAAATCTCACTTACTTAGAAGTGCTCTGGGGAGGTAAGGGTATTATTTACTGAACAGTTCCAAAATGGTTCCCAGCAACGCATTGTTGCTGTCAGCACTTTGTCTTTCCTAATCACCTGGTGAAATATCTTTTGTTTTATAGTAAAGATATATTAAAATGACCTTTCAGTCCCTGCAGAAACAAAGAGAACCATTTTTGAGGCCAGGAACAAATATTTAACTGCCTACATTGTCTGTCACCTTCTGTTTATGTTTGCGTCTTCTCTGGGGTAGAGGTCTCCAATGTATTCTCTGCTTGCTTCTTTTGTTTCTTTTTGACTATTTTAGCTTTCCTTTGATTTGTATTCGATGTGATATATGTAAGTAAAACATTTCCAGTTTCTTTCATCTTGTTCTTTCCCCACACCCCAGATGTTTATTCTGTTATTTGTAGCATGTTTTCAGTATTTATAAACATGCAAATAAATACACTGACTAAAATGAGAAAGAAAGGGAGAAAAGAAAATACATTTTTGTGAAAATACTTTAAGTAATTTAAGAGTGTTGGCAAGTTTATATCCTAATCTAAAACTGTTGAGAGATAGGTAGATGATAGATAGATAGATAGATAGATAGATAGATAGTTAGAAAGGTGTTATTTGGGAGTGGGGAGCAGCACCAACATTTACTCTTCCAATATTAAAGTGATAAAAATATAATCCACCAAACATCTACAACTAATATAAGAAATACCAAATATACTTAATACCACAAAAACATATGGAGTCCCTACTAGGTGGTAGCACTGTGGTAGCAATGTCAAAGAGAACTATACGTAAGTCATCTGAAACTGTGTCATTTGTTTAGGTACAAAGTTATCTAGTGCTGTGGTTTAAATGTGTCTCCTCCAAAATGCAGGTGCTGCCAATGTGATAGTATTAGGAGGTGGGGCCTTTACAAGGTGATTAGGCCATGAGTGCTACTCCCTCATAAACAGGATTAGATGTCTTTATAAAGGGGTTTGCTGGAAGGAATTAGTCCTCACTTGCCCTTCCACCTTCCTTCATGTGAGGACACCGCAAGAAGGCCCCCACCAGACACCAGCTACCAGTGTCTTGATCCTGGACTTTCCAACTCCAAGAACTGTGTTAAATAAATTACTGCTCTTTATTAATTTCCCAGTGAGGGAAAAATATAAATTCCCCACCACTGGCTTTTAATGTTTAGCAAAACTCATGCAGATTTCCTTTGAAATTAATGTATTTTTGGTATGTACAAAAGATCAGTGATCAATAAAGAATATAAAATTCTGGTTGCCTTTTCAACTCTTCAACTCTCATTCTCCATTGGTTACTTACCATCTGAAAACAAAAAATACCCAGATGAATATACATTACAAAGACATTTGACTCAATTCTAAATCGTCATTTAATTTACCATGCTAACTTCGTATTTTCCTTCACTGCAAAATAGTTTTGATTCAAGAATTTTGTTTTGTAACTACAAAAGTAATAGAGATCCAATTTGAAAACTTGGAAAGCAGTGAAGAAAGTAAAAGTAAAGCATAATTCTTTGTTTGGAAAAACTCCAGTTAATATTTGTTCTCACATAAGGTATATATGTTAAATTTTACCAAAGTGGCACGATGTGCTATGTATTGTTTTGAGGCTTTTTTTTTACTTACTATCAAAATACGATTTTTAAAATTTCAGGAAATGGCCTTTTGAAGGCGTAATTGTAATGAATGTTTAATATTCATTATATACACATTTGTCAGTCCTCTATTTTTACACATTTAGATAATTTTCAATAGGTTATGCTCAATCCAGTGATGACAAACATTCCTGCAGTGTTTACATAAAATCTTTGAGTAGTTTATTTTTCTAATGGTTTTAATATGAAATCTAAAATGTCAAATTAAACAACACCATTAGGAATTTTGCTATACATTTAAAATTGCCTTTTATACATCCCTAGGAGCGTATAAAATTTACACCCAAAGGGTAGTAACTGTTTATTCTTTTATATATTTAACAATTTTACAGAGGAAGCAATGGTATTGTTTTCATTTAATTAATTATATTATTTATGTTGTGGGTTAACATTTTATTATTTTTTTCATTTCTGATTCAACTTCTTTTACCATCTTTAATGATGTATTCATGTGATTCTTATTGATATATAAAAATCTCTTTAAATATTAAGGAAAGAACCTTTCACTTTTCTATTACACATGTTTTTGTCAATATTTTTTAAAGAATACCTTAAAAACACTCACTATTTATCTCCAAACTCATCAAGTTATGTCCCTTAAATATGTACAGTTTTTGTATAACAATCACAGATCAACAGTTCAAAAAAATGTACTCTAGAATTTTATTTGAATTCCTTCCTTCTCAAATTTTAAAAATTGTTTTCCCCTCCTATTTCTACTGAAAACCGCTCTTGCTAAAAGCATCCTCATTACCAAACAACATTTCTCTTCTCCTACAGTAATTCTCTGCATCCTATAGCCTTGTTGCTTTTGGCCTTCCTATATCTTAAATCTCTATGCCTTCGATTTTCCTACTTCTATCTTTTGGACTAAGCCTTTCATTACCTCCTTGGCTTCTCTTTCTTTGAACTCTTTTCAAAAGAAAGATTTCTCTGAATTCTTTCTTTGATTTTATACTTTTGGTTCAATATACTCTCAAGAAAAGTGAGATCCTGAGAAGGGAGGAGATTATCAGATTCAGACTTGAAAGAATTTAACTTTCTCTTAAACTCAAGCTTTACCAGCTCCTCCTAACTTAGCAGATGATTTCTTTTTCTTCTCCTTCTCCTTTTTTTTTTCATTTTTTAAATTTCAGAATATTACGGGAATACAAATGTTTTGGTTACATGGATGGGTTTTATACTGCTTGAGACAGTTATAACTGTGCCCATTACCCAGATGGTGTACATTGTACCCATTAGGCATGATTTCACCCATCCCCTCATCCCTCTTCCCATCGGCTTGATTTCCGTTGAGTTTTATTTCCATTTGTGCACATGAGTGCTAATCGGTTGGTTCCAATTTAATAGTGAGAATATCTGGTGTTTGTTTTTCCATTCTTGCAAGACTTCACTAAGGATAATGGTCTCCAGTTCCATCCAGATTGTTACAAAAGGAATTAGTTCATGTTTTTATGGCTAAGTGAAACTCTATGGTATATACATACTATATTTTATTAATCCAATCATGAATTTATGGGTACTTGGGTTGATTTCACATCTTTGCAATTGTGAATTGTGCTGCAACAAACCTTCAAGTGCATGTGTCTTTTAGATAAAATGACTTTCTTCCTTTGGGTAAATACCAAGTAGTGGGAGGGCTGGGTCAAATGGTAGGAATCTCCATATTATCTTCTATAGAGGCTGTACTAGTTTGCAGTCCTACCAACAGTGTATAAGTATTCCTTTCTCTCTGCATCCACGCCAGCATTTATTGCTTTGGGATATTTTGATAAAAGCCATTCTCACTGGAGTTAGGTGATATTAATATCTCAGTGTGGTTTTGATTTGTATTTCCCTGATGATTAGTGACAGAGAGCATTTTTTCATATGTTTATTAGTCATTAGCTATCTTCTTTTAAAAACCTTCTGTTCATGTCTTTTGTCCATTTTTAAAATGGTTGCTTGATGTTTTCTTGCTGAATTGCTTAAGTCCTTTGGAGATTCTGGTTATTAGCTCTTTATCACATGTATAGCATGCAAATATTTTCTCCCATTCTATAGGTTGTCTATTTGCTCAGTTGATTGTCTCCTTGGCTGTGCAGAAGCTTTTAAATTTAATCAATTATCATTTATTTATTTTTGTTGTTGCTGTGATTGCCACTGGAGTCTTCTTCATAAATTCTTTGTCTAGGCCAACATCTAGAAGAGTTTTTCCAACATTTTCTTCTAAGATTCTCATGGTTTCATGTCGTAGGTTTAAGTCTGATATCCATTTTGAATTAATTTTAGTGAGGGGTGAGAGATATGGATCCTGTTTCAATCCTCTACATGTGGCTATCCAAATTTCACAGCACCATTCATTGAATAGGGATTCTTTTCCCCAGTATATATTGCTGTCTGCTTTGTAGAATATCAGATTGCAATATGTAGATGGTTTTATATCTGGGTTCTCTGTTCTGTTCCACAGGTCTATGTCTCTATTTTTGTGACAGTACCATGCTGTTTTGGTTACTACAGCCTTTTAGTACAGGTTAAAGTCTGGTAAACTGATGCCTCCAGATTTGTTCCTTTTGCTTAAGGTTACTTTGGCTATTTGAGCTCTTTTCAGGTTCCAAATGAAGCATAGAATTATTTTTTCTAGATCTGCATAAAATAATGTTGGTATTTTGATAAGGATTGCATTGAATCTGTAAATCACTTTGGCTAGTGTGAACATTTTAACAATGTTGATTCTGCCAATCCATAAGCATGATATGTTTTTATATTTATATTATATGAAATTTCTTTCCTCCTTCCTTTTATAGAGATCTTTCATCTCCTTGTTTAAATATATTCCTAGGTATTTTATTTTCTTTATAGCTTTTGTGAAAGATATTGAGTCTTTGATTTGATTCTTAGTTTGACTGTTGTTGGTATATAGGAATGCTACTGATTTATATACATTGATTTTGTAAACTGAAAACTTGCTGAATTTATTCATCAATTCAGGAGTCTTTTGGCAGAATCTTTGGGGTTTTCTAGATATAAGATCATATCATCAGCAAAGAGTGATAGTTTGACCTCTTCTACCCCCATTTGGATACTTTTGATTTCCTTCTCTTGTCTGATTGCTCTGGCTAGGACTTCCAGCACTATTTTGAATAGAATTGGTGACAGTGGACACTTCATCTTGTTTCAGTTCTAAGTGGATATGCTTTCAACTTTTCTGCATTCAGTATGTTGTTGCCTATGGGTTTGTCATGTATGATTTTATAATTTTATCAGAAGTTCTATCTATGCCTATTTTGTTAAGAGCTTTTTTCATAAAAGGGTTTTAAATTTTGCCAAATGCTTTTTCTGTATCTATTGAGATGATCATATGGTGTTTGCTTTTGCTTCTGCTTATGTGGTGAATCACATTTATGTCTCCAGGAAACACATCTAACCCACAAGGACTCATTCAGACTCAAGGTGAAGGGATGGAAAAAAATATTCCATGCAAATAGAAATCAGAAGAAACCAGGTGTAGCCATTCTCATATCAGATAACATAGACTTCAAATCAACAATAGCAAAGAAAGCCAAAAATAGTCATTATATAATGGTAAAGGGAGCAATTTGACAAGAAGACGTAACAATCCTAAATATTTATGCACCTAACATAGATGTGCCCAGATTCATAAAGCAAACCCTACTAGCTCTAAACAAAGAGATAAATAACAGCATTGTAATAGCCAGGACTTCAACACTCTGCTGACAGAATTGAACATATCCTCCAAGCAGAAAATAAACAAAGAAATATGGGACTTAAATGGGACTCTAGAGCAGATGGGCCTAACAGACATTTACAGAACATTCTACCTAAAAACCGCTAAATATACATTCTTCTCATTAGCACATGGAACGTTCTCTAAGATTGACTACATCTTAGGCTATAAAACATGTCTCAACAAATTCAAAGAAATAGAAATTATACTTTGTATCTTCTCTGATCACAGTGGAATAAAATTAGAAATTAACTATAATAGAAACACTCAATTTTTCACAAAGTTATGGAAATTAAATAACCTGCTGCTCAACAATTGTTGGGTCAAGGAGGAAATTAAGATGGAAATCAAAAGATTCCTTAAACTAAATGACAAAGCGTACACAAGCTATCAAAATGTATGGAATTCAGCAAAAGCAGTCCTAAGGGGAAATTCACAGCCCTAAATGCCTACATCCAAAAAGACAGAAAAATCATGAATCATCCCAAGGAGCTAGAAAAGAAAGAGCAAACCAATCCCAAACCCAGCAGAAGAAAAGAAATAACTAAGGTCAGAGCAGAACTAAATGAAATGAAATCAAAAACAAAAGAGCAGATGATCTATTATTCTATTTCACACACACACACACACACAGAAAATAGAAGCCATCAGACTCAGCATTTATGCATACAAATTTACCTGCATCCTTGTAAATTTTCTTCTCTCCTGTTACAAAAGAAAAACCCAACTGCTTATCTTGGTCAAGATATCTCCTAAGCTGCTGAGAGTTGCTTAGAACCAAAACCAGAAACAACACAAAACACCAACAGCAAAACTCCACCAAAAAGCAGATGGTTACAAGTATAAAGCACCATTTAGCAGCTTAAACTGAGCCCTAAAAACATAGCAATTCTGAATTTTTCCATAAGTGAGTTCTCTCTCTCTCTCATTTCTCTGTCTTTCTCTTTCTCTCTCACCACCTCCCCACAATGAGTCTTTCATAACTTATACACTCAGGAGCCAGATTGTTTGAATTCCTGTCTTCATGTACTCTGGCTACAAAGCCAAAATTATGGTACATGATACTAGGGCGCAAGTCAGAGCAGTAGCTGGAAGTAGAGCCACAAGATAATTATTATTATACTTTTATGATTGATTACATTTAAATACATGTCAAAGCTGATGGGAAGGGGAAGAATATTTTTGGTAGGGAAATATGTAATATTCTAGGGCTCAGTTTCACTATCTGAACAATGGTGAAAATTTTTAAAATACCTCTCAGAGTTGTGAAATTAAGTTTGAAATTTACATGAATTAATGGAAAAATAATAAAAATTTAATTTTTAAAATGCATCTTTTAAAATGTTTCCCTTGCCATTTAAAAATAACTTCTACATTAACTTTATAAATATAATTTTTTCTTCAATTCTCATTCACATTTCAACCTGAAAACTTGAAATGGGCAGATGAGATAACTAGGTATTTTTCAGTACATTGCTGAACTTGACTTTCTATTGATGAGACAATAAATATGTCAGGGCAGAAATTAACTTTTATATTTTTGCGTGTTCAAATTGCAAATTATTCCTTGTCTGGCGAAACTAATAATCCCAGAACTTAAGAGTTTAAGTTTCTATTGGACATTAACTGGTTTCTATCCAAGTCAGGATGATTCATATTTCCTTGTTAACTTGTCTGGATGTACCTACTTCTCAAAAGCTCTTGGGACCATTCATAACATCCTTCTTGTAATTAATGAGTTGAATATATTTTTTGACAGAGGTTCACTTTATTTTTACATAAGAGTCATGAATTTACCTGTTTATTTATTTATTTTGGCTTAAAAAGCAGAAATTTATTAATATTTTCTTACAGTTCTGGAAGTTCTTACAGGCTGGAAGTTCAAGATCAAGGTGTTGGCAGGGTTGGTGTTCTCTGAAGCCTCTCTCCTTGCTTTGTAGTTGACTGTCTTCTCCCTGTCTCTTCATACAGTCTCCTCACTGTATCTGTGTGTATTCTAATCTTCCGTTCTTTTTTTGTTTTTTTTTGTAAAGCTATACTTGAACTCACTGTAACCTAGCATTTAACTCCAAAAGTCACAATTATATTGCAAAGTAAGGATATGTATTTCTGTCGATTGAGACATTTAAGGCTCATATTAATACACGTTGAATGTCACACAGTTACTGAGAGCTGGACCTCTCAGTAAAGTTCAAAAAATTGAACTTTTTCTCTATGCTCATGCTTCTCATATTAGGCCAAATGGCTGTGAGCTGGAGTTCTACAAAACTACAAAACAAACTAAAATGTCAAGGCATCTCAGTATTATTGATTTTATTGAAACATTTTGGGAAAAATAAATAATTGAAAATACTAATTTTATGCTACAAAGCATTTGTATAGAGAATTCAAAATTATATGAAATTTTATCATTACTCATGAAATAAATTTGTTTTGAGTTGTACTCCCAAACTTCAGGGTATTCTCTGCTACTGGGATACACTAGTGGGAAGATACTGAAAGGCACTGTTGAGCTAAGGGCTTCTCGCAATACATAGGACAAACAACTTATTATTCCTATACATGATCAACTATAATTGTAAGTTGTAGAATTTGATGGCCTAGATTATTTTAAGATACAGTTATAATTCATATAAGAATTGCAATATGCAGGCTTGGCAAACTGGACTATTGTAAATTTTATAATTTAATTAAGCCATATCATGTAGTTCCCAATTAAGTAGCCTCTGCAAAGTGAATAAAACAGGTACGTGAATATAGATAACCATGACATAAGGGTGAGCAACATCTACCCCAATGAACAAAATATTGCCATAGGCAATACAGTTTTTCAATAAATAATATTTCATATATTTTTCTATTTTCCTAAGAAAATAGAAATCATAACCTATTCCTACCTATAAATTTGGTCATGTAATATTAACCCTAGTAGGTATGTCTATATATTATATTTAAACACTGGACTCTTTTCCTGGTAGGAATTTAATTAAATATTTGCTTTACCAAAGCCATTTATTAAAATAACTTTAACTGAATGCCTATAATATGCCAAAGAAAATTTAATGATTAGTTTGTATGGGAGCCACACGTTCAGAAAAGTATGCAGATAAAAAGGAAACATGAGCATGATATTTTAAATAGATGCCTATGGTCCAATATCTGATATATCAGTATTGATTTTTCTATAAAATTCATTCAAAGAGACTTTGTTCTTTCATTAAGAATAATTAATTATACTAAATTTTTTATATGTCTAGCAAGACTCTTTCTTCCATGTAAGATGAATCAAGGGGGACCAAATTTATCTTTTCCTGTTAAAGAACTGGAGAACCTGACGTGAAACAAATTAAACAAGAGTTTTCAGACATTGGACAATGGGCAGGAATGGTGCTGAGTGAGAAAAGAACCTATGAAGTGAGTCCTAAAATTGTATCAGATTAATACATGCAGAAATTTTCCAAGATACAGTGCAATGATGACAAGGTCAAAGAGAGCCCAATGGAAGAGAAAGAGATGGAGTTTGGGGTGGTTAAGGCAACTAGTGTCCGTAGCACCGAGTTAGAGAGAGATAGGATCTATTGATACTTTGGAGAGATCTGGAGATTTGCACAGCAAATAGAGAAATGGTAGTTTTAAACTTAACCATATCAATAATTATAATAAATATAACTGGTTTAATCATTTCAAGTAAGAATCAAAGATTGTCATAGGTAACTTTTTCAAAGACCCAACTATATACTATCTACAAGAAAATCCACTCTAATTTTACATACACAGATAGGCTAAAAATAAATGAATAGGAAAAAAAAATACATTGTAAACATTGGAGTTTCCTAACTTGATGTTCCTTGCCTGTAACAAAAACTACCACGTGTTCAGGCAAGATATGTCCCTATGGAAATTGAGGTTCAGGGAACTAGAGCAAGTGCTGATACTCCAGTTATTTCCTATTGCTGTAATAAGTTATTCTCTGCTATCTGACCCAGGAGTCTTGTGTATTTTGCTTGCTACAATGAACCTGTGCAGGCCAACTTGTTAGGTTGCAAGAAGTATAAAAGTGGATTAAAATATAGAATAAAAAAAACCCAGCTTTTCACAGTCCTTGATAGGATCCACTTCCAATTGTCATATGGCTGAAAATTTGGCACTGCTTTTCGTGTAAGGCCTGTTTCTCTCTGCTATGGTTTGAATGCATTTCTTCCAAAGCTCAGGTGTTGCCAATGGGGTGATATTAAGAGGCAGGGCCTTTAAGAGGTGAGTAGGCCAGGAGGCCTCCTTCCTCATGCATGAGTTTAAGGCCCATATAAAAGAGGGTTCAGTTCTCTTGTCCTTCTGCCCTCTACCATTTGAGGACACAACCTTCATTCCCTGTGGAAGATGCAGCCCTCACCAGACAACCGAACCTGCCGGTGCCTTGATCTTGGACTCCTCAGGCCACTAAACTGTGAGAAAATAAATTCTTATTCTTTTTAAATTATCCAGTCTGTAGTATTCTGCTCTAACAGCACAAATGGACTAAGGCACCTCTTACGTGGGCTTCCTCGCAGGATATTTGAATGTCCTCCTAACCTGATGGCTGGTTTCCTTCAGAGACAATGATCTCAGAGAGAATGAGAGAAGGAGGGAGGGAGAGAATGGGAGAGGGAGTGAGAGAGTGTGTGAGTGAGGGTATGAGTGAGAGGATGTGTGTGAGAGAGTTTGAGAGATGGAGATAGTGTGTGTGTGTGAGAGAGAGTGTGTGAGTTAGAGACAGAGTGAGAGTGCGTTGAGGCAGTGGAGACAGGGAGAGAGAGAGAGAGAGAGAGAGAGAGAGAGAGAGAGAGAGAGAGAGAGAGAGAGAGAGAATGCCAGATAGAAACTACTTCTTTTATTACCTAGCTTCAGAAGTCAAATAGCATCAATTTCCTCACATTTTTATTTACCATAAGCACTTAGTAAACCCAGCCCTCACTGAAGTAGAGAGGTACTAAGTTTTCTCTTTTTAAGGGAGGCGTGTCAAAGAAATTCTGGACATATCTCAAAACTACCGGGCAGTATGATTCCATTTATGTGAAACTCTTGAAAAGGCAAAGCTTTAGTGATAAAATAACTGATCAGTGGTTGTCAGGGACTGGGGGTAGGTGCTGAGGGTTGGCTGATAAGATGTACAAGGGAACTTTTTGAGGGAATGGAAATGTTCTATACTATGATTCTTATATTGGTTATACAACTTACCAAACTGTGCACTTAAAGTGAATTTTACTGTATAAATCATATCATAATAAATCTGAAAAAATTGGAAATATGTATGAAATTCATGAAATATTGCTCATTATAAATGTAGAGGTCTAACATTTTGACAGGGGAGGTAGCGACTTCTGAGAACAAATATATCAGGGAGAATGACAGGCAGTACGGGTGATTGCTTCAGTGACATCAGAGGGGGACTAGTAATTTCTAACACAAAGCTGTGTCTATCACACTTTTCTAGCCTAACTTTACAAAATTATAGAATTAGAATAAAAGTGTCAATAGTAATTATGTTTGTTTTTCTTCACCATCTCTTCCGTAGGATGATGAGAGTACAATGAGCACAGTATTGATCTTTGACAATAATAAAAAAACTTCTTTTGAAAAAATAAGGCAGTGCTCTCAAAATTAGACAATGGGAGTTATCAACAGGCAGTACCTTCAGCTGGCTCGTGCCAGTTAAAATGTTGTTACCAACAATGGCAACCTAGGAAATATCATGGTATGTCAGAACAAAACATGAAGAATGTCGCGAGGAAGCCTGGAGAACTGGCCCTCGGAGCACAAAAGAGACTTCCCTGCCATCCCAGAACTATTATATTTGAAAAAGCTTTTAGAAAGTCTGAATTTGCCAGAAAATTGTACAGTGTAAATGCAGAGAAATAGAAAACTCTTTTAATCTTTTATGAATTTGGAAATAATGAATTGTCTGTAGACTAAAGCTGAGGTGAGCACAGACATTCTTTGGAAGAAACACTTTGTACTTGTTACAGTTACGGGCACTTGACTTTACAAAATGATCTCTTTTCACCATAAAGTGGCCTGAGTTTCCACTTTTATAA
The DNA here is from genome assembly GCF_020740605.2 of Lemur catta. NCBI lineage: Eukaryota > Metazoa > Chordata > Mammalia > Primates > Lemuridae > Lemur > Lemur catta. The sequence goes on along the minus strand of NC_059132.1, from coordinate 78,858,226 downwards.
TAGAAATAATACACTGTGTCAAAGTTCATACGGAGCAGTAAATTATCTAGCACTGACAAGGAATTAGAATATACTTTAAAATAAATATTGATAACAGTTATCACAAATTAAAGTTACTTCCTTGAAAGAAATTTGATTAATATAACCAAAGAGGTTTCAAACTATTAGCTATATAACAGTCACCTAAAGCCCTTGTTAAAATGAAATTTACTGGGCCTGAGAACAGATATTCCTATTCTGTAAGTCTTGGGTGGGACCTGGGAACCTGAATGTTAAAGAAATACCTGGAGGATTCCAGGCAAGGGGCTCTAAAACCACTGACGTTATGGAAAACACTCAATGGAATAATATTAATATTTAGTATTAATAGAACATAATCTTCAAACATTCTCAGCATCATATGCTTCACGTTACATTATGCAATAAAAAGACTATGGCTTCAAAAGCTTAATGCTAGAGCTATTTTGAGTTATTCTTTTAAAGCACATTTGAAAAAGCATCTAATAGTATTAAGGGCATTTATATTAATAGTTGTCAACCCCATGAATTTACTTTTTATGAAAATTTTCTTGTATTATCCCCTTAGATTACTATCATATGATTATTTTTCTTTTTTGTTGTAAAGAGTTTAACCACACAACATGGCATTTTTTTGATCTGCATATGTACAGTGAAATGATTACTACAATCAAGCAAATTAACATGTCATCACTGCACCTAGTTACCTTTTGTGTGGTGTGCACACGCATGTCGTAAGAGGACCTAAACTCTACTCTCTTAGTAAGTATCCAGTATAAAATTTTATTAACTACACTCCTCATGCTGTACATTAGCTGCATTAGATATTTAGACTTATTCATCCTATAAAACTTCAACTTTGTACCCCTTGACTCACATCCCCCCATTTCCTTTCATTCCCCACCCCTGTTCACCACCAGCCAACAGACATATGAAAAGGTGCTTAGCATCACTAATCATCAGGGAAATTCAGATCCAACCACAGTGAGTTATCATCTCATACCCTTAGCATGGCTATTATCAAAGTCAAAAGATAAGGATTGGAGAGGATGTGGATAAAAGGGAACCCTTAGACACTGTTAGTGAGAATGTAAATTGCTAATAGTCATGTGGAAAACGGGATGAGGATTTTTCAAACAATTAAAAATAAAACTAGTATATGACCCAGCAATACCTCTTCTGGGCATATACCAAAGGAAATGAAATCAGCACTACATAGAAATATCACAATAGCCAAGATATAAAACTATAAAATAACCAAAGTGTCCATCTGTGGATAACTGGATAAAGAAAGTCTGATATATATATATATACATATATATGTCTGTATATATATATATACACACACACATATATATACATATATATACATATATACAGACATATATATACATATATATATGTATATATATATGTATATATATATATACACATATACATATACAGATATATATATATATCTGAATATGTGTGTGTATATATACGTATATAATGGCATAGTCTTCGTCCTTTAAAGAGGTGATCCTGCCTTTGCAATAGCATAGATAAACTTAGCAGACATTATCCAAGTGAAATAAGCCAGAGACTGAAAAGAAGAAAATACTTTATAATCTCACTTATATATGGAAATTTTTAAGTCAAATACCTAGAAACATAGGATTTTTTTTGTCTTCTCATATTTCAGTATTTTTCTTATCTAAAAATTTAAAGAGTTTTTTCCCCTACTCTTGTTTTATACCATAATCTAGGGCATCTTAATTTATTTAAAATCCTTTCAAGGAAGCAATTAACTTGCAACTCTTTTGTCTGAATCTGACACCAAATATAAGCAGTCTAACATTCACACAGATTTAATTACCAAAAAATCAATATTGCACATTTAAATCTAATTATAGTACAAGAATTAGAGCTCTGATGAAGAAAAGATCTGGCTAATTAGGAATTTAGTCGGCCTGCATTAAAACTGGCAGATTCTTAGTCTTGACCACCTTGATAAAGCACAGGATATTAAAAACTGACTTAAAGACAATTAATTGTAGTCCCAATAGTCAATATAATTGTATATCAGGTGTATATAACACCATATTTTTTTCTAATAGGTTCTCAATTTACAGATGAAAGATTTTCTTTCATCTTCTCTCTAGCTAGCACTTTGTGCCACAGAGAAAATTTCCCTCCTTAAGTTATCCTCGGAAGATAAAATCTTACTATTGCCACTGTAGCAGAGCGTCAATGGTATATTATAAACTTAAACATTTCCTGTTGCTTTTCATTTCCTTATTTGTGATCTTCTGGGGAAACAGAGCAGCTGTTCAACTCCATCCACATAATGAGTCTTCGTATATTTGAAACAGACTGTTATTACCATTTAACTGTGTAATGTTAACAATTGAACACATAACGCACAGACAATCTTACACTGTTGAAATTTAACAACAAATAAGAATCAGTGGTGTTTTTTGAATGCAAATAAGGTTTTCGGGTATCTAGTTGAAGCAGTAGATTATTGGTAGTTGTGTGAGTTTTGATTCTAAGAAACACAAATTCTCTTGTTTTCCTTCTCATATTAAGCCATTTCTTATATGATTGCTTATTGCTCAGTGCACCATTAGTTTCTTAAAAAATTCTTGTCCATTGTCAAGGCAAAATCAAGATGATCCTTTTTCCTCAAATCCTCTCTAATGCATTTGTGGAGATATAATCTCACTATACTGTTATAGATCTATATGTTATACACACATTTTACACTGTACAGGTATCAAATTTTAATTTAATTTTTTCCTTCTATCTTCATAGAGACACATAAGCCCCTCAAAAGCAAGGGTGCTTGTCCTACCCAGCAAGACACTGCCTAGGACATAGTAAGTTTTCAATAATCTTGTGAATATAACCTTTAAGTCACTTTATCATTTGCCATCAATTCATATTATTCTTCTTTTATCCACTCTTATCATTTATTTTTTTCTGTGAGAACTAGTTTTTGAATTCTGCAAGAGTTCTAGTTCTCAATTTGTTTTTGATCTTTCACTATTGCCCCTTAGCAGTTTTTAAAACCCTGTGCTGCATTGTTTCAATTATTATATCACCTTAAAAACTTCCCATTCACATACCTTCATAAGGAGGGCTATAAATACAAACACTGAAAGTTAAAGGTACAATTATTATGTTTAAATTATTATCATTATTTTACTTTTGTCAGATAAAAAAGACTAAGGTATGAAGCAGTTGAGACTAGCCACATATAACTAAGGTAGGTCTAAAATTAGAAATTTCTTTCTTCTTTGAGTTTTAGTTCAAGTCAGTTTGAAACATCAATTTGCATTTGTATTATTATTCTGTATTTCTTTTTTAAGAAGTTAAGATGACACTTTGATTATTCAGTGAAGTATTTCCAAACTGTGTGACATACCATTATTCATTTTCGTTTGTTTGTTTGTTTGTTTTGAGACAGAATCTTGCTCTGTTCCTTGTATAGGGTGCAGTGTCATCATCATAGCTCTCTGCAACCTCAAACTCCTAGACTCAAGCAATCCTCCAGCCTCAGCCTCCTGAGTAGCTGGGACTACAGGTGCATGCCATGATGCCCAGCATTGTTTTAACATGTGTGTTTTGTCAAATTTCATAATTCTTTGATGGACCATTGTTTCTATGGGAAGGTTAAGTGCCCTGTACTTCCACAACAGTATTCCACAGAATAATACAAGCATGTGTTTAGCCCCAATCAGGAAACAATTCTCATCCTTATCCACTGCTTCTTTATCTGCTACCCTCTTCGTGACTGATTTCCTTAGTGACTTCCTTCTGAAAAAATATTTTCCTCTCCTGTAAGATGGGAGTGTTGTAATAACACCAGACACTCACTAATTTTCCAACTCACACCACTTTTGGAGTATAGCACTCTAATAGTCACCGTAAGCCAGCGCCACTTGTGGAGAAGTCAAGAATTACAACCTTAACCAAGGTCTCACGGCTTTGTTTCCTTTGAATATAGTTCTTGTCATAGATGACATAGATATAGATGATACAGGTATAGATAGATAAAGATATGAATAGAGACATATGTACATGTGTGTGTGGACATGGATAAAGATACAAATATAATGGTACTTTTGATATTTTAGGAAAATATTGATCCCACTTAAGACCCTTACTCTAAGGATCCACTTATTTTGCAAAATTTTTTTTAATGTCTTCTTTGTATCAAGCCCTGTGATATGCACTGAAGATATAACAAAGCAGTTGCTTAATTCTCTGTTTTACGAAGGTGGGGGAACTACACATCAAATAACCAAGAAATAAATATGTATTTGAACATCAATAAAATACACTAAGAAAATTAGAGTTGTAGGGGAGAGAATTAGAGGGGAACTTTGTTAGATGGAGAGGTTTCTTCGAAGAATTAGCATTTAAGCTGACACCTGAGGGCTATAACTCAGTTGAAGGCAAAGTAGATAAAAGAATATTTCAATAGTGGATATAGCCTGCTTGAAATCTCTAAAGTAAGGAATAACTGCCATATTTTAGGAGCAGAAAGAAGGACTCTGCCTGGACTGTAGTGTTGGAGGGGTAGGGGGTGGTGTTTGTTGGATTGGCAGGAGATGACACTTAACAGAATGCAGACAGGCCCTATAGGACTTTGTAGGCTACAATTAAGATTTGGGATTTTTATCTAAAATGTAATAGAAAGTCATTGAAGAGTTTAGAATAGGAGAACAGCATGATGTATATTTTGAGAAGATATCCAAAAAATGCAGTGATTAATTAAATAAAGTGAATGAGGGAAATAAAAGGAAATTCCCGTTTTTATAACATTATGAAATAGGAAACACATGGACTTAAATTCAAATTTATTTGTTGGGAGGAAAAAAAACTTTGATTTTTTTTTGCAATATATAGTGTTTTATTTGCATTACTTATTAAAATTGACATTTACAAAAACTGTGAAATTTGATAATTATTTCTATCTTCTGCTTCCCATCAGTTTGGGAGGGAGATCAAATTAGCTAACGTAAAAAGAAACCAATACTAATTATACTTACAGGGGGAACAAAAGGAAAACGATTTACGTGTGTATATGCCATCCCAATCTGGGAAGAAATTGCATAGTGATCATTTGTAGAAAGAAATTTGGTTAGATACTTTTACTGTCTAATATTCATCTCTCTAGATTCTTCTGGAAATAAAAATTTCCAGATATTGGAATACTTTCTGACAAGACACACATTTGAAATTAAAATTGTTCATCTGCTATAAATGCAAATATCCTTAGACATTTGGCACTTAAATAAATACAGCCTCATCATTTTATTAATAGTGTATTTAAAAACATGAGATCCTTTTTAGTGATATATATTACCTTCACTGGTTATTTCCAAAAATATGTTTGTCAAAACTAGCTTAAAAAATTCTAATCTTTTTCATTCCAATTGATTTATTATCTCTCCTTTAATTTCGTTGCCAATTCTATTGAAAAAATAGCCTAAATTCGCTATTTAGCATCATGAAAACAAGTTTTTTCCCCATTATTAAAATGTAAAACTATAATCAAAGATCACTAAACATTTCCTAACTGCTAAATACAGCAGCTTTTTCTATGTTCATAAACCATTTCATCTCCATACAACAACTGATAGCACCTTTATTCTTTAAACTTTATTTTTTAAATAGATCATCTATCTTTAATCATTTTTTCCCACAAATTCATTTGATATTACCATTAGCCAAAGTAGCTTTTGCACTGAGCACTTGGTGTTGGCAGTCCCATCCATTCTATATAGTTTTAAATTACCTCTTATTTTGATGGTTCCTATATTTATATCTACAAATAGATTTGCCAACCTGCTTCCCACTCACCAAAATGTGTCCAAATCAGAGTTTAGCATTTTCCCCCATGCCTTATCTCAGCTAAAGTCCACATCTTCCTCCCAGTATCATGGGCTCCTTCATCTTCAGGCCTACTTTTTGAACTAATTACTATAACCTAGTAAATTCTTTTTTTTTTTTTTGAGACAGAGTCTCACTTTGTTGACCAGGCTAGAGTGAGTGCTGTAGCATCAGCCTAGCTCACAGCAACCTCAAACTCCTGGCCTTCAGCGATCCTACTGCCTCAGCCTCCCGAGTAGCTGGGACTACAGGCATGCGCCACCATGCCCGGCTAATTTTTTCTATATATATTTTTAGTTGTCCAGATAATTTTTATTTCTACTTTTAGTAGAGACAGGGTCTCACTCAGGCTGGTCTGGAACTCCTGACCTTGAGCGATCCACCCGCCTCGGCCTCCCAGAGGGCTAGGATTACAGGCCTGAGCCACCACGCCTGGCCTAGTAAATTCTTTATGAACTATATCAGTTTTCTCTTCTCCGCTGCCACTGATAACACCTAAATGAATTCCCAATTAATCAACTTGCCCATAATCTCTCTCCTTTTGATTCCATCATTTACATACCTTTTTCAGTTTTCTCAGTTATTGGTGACTTGATAGCATTCTCCTTCATCAAATACCTGCTTAGAAAAATATATCTCAAATTCTTCCTATTAACTTCAAAGAAGTTGTCATCCAACTATACACTGCCTTACCAGTTCGTATACCAGTATACTTTCCACACATTGGAAAGTGTACTTCATCCGCAAGTGTACTTGACATTTTTAGAATACACTCACTGTGTATCTCTCTGGTTACTTTCTTAGGCTGAATGACTTAAAAGCACACACCAAAATTCTTGTGAAAGTGATTTATTGAAGGAGTCCTCCCAGAAGTAGGAAAGTAAGGAAAATAATAAAAATTCATTGCTCATTATTTGTCTTTAGAGACTATATTGGTTTTTTATTAGCATTATTTATTTTCTTCAGTCTTCTTTTATAACAAGTTATTTATATGTAGTAACATCTTTGGGTACAAAGACAGTTATTGATTCATTATTTTTGTACTCACTCCACCACAGCTCCTAGCAAAAAGCTCTATAACATAGTCAGAATTTTTAAAGTATTTCCTGAATTGGATTGTCAGTAAAAGTGAGTATTTTACAGGAAATCTTAAGAGTAGTGATCTTTTCTGGAAAATAAAAAGCCATTATATATTTTATATTTCAATGTGCTATTTATGGTTATGGATTTAAACTCTTTTTGGTATTTTATGTCAGACCTTTCAAAAATCATCATTAGTTTTTGTCACTGGAATACTATTTGGTATTGTTCCAAGATTAATTATATTAGCCATTCTCTTTTTTTCTATAGCAAAATTGAAAGCTATTAGACATAAAACTCACAGAACTAGAATAAGCCTCAGGAGGTCACCTTAGTCCTAAATGAAACTGAAGATGTTCTCAAATTATTCACAGAGGGAGCTGTCCATTTGTTCCATTTATTTTTTTTAAAGAACAATGCAGGCTTCTCCTACCATTTATAGGCTTTCTTTCTACACATACAAAAAGATAGTGGAGCTGGTTTTTTCTGCTTTCTGGCCCTCTTTTATACAGCTTAGGTTCCCTTTGGCTTTAAGATTATGTCTTTCTCAACTATCAATTTTTAAAAATCATATATTAAATTTCATATATTAAATATATGATTTTAATAAAACCATATATTAAATTAAAGTGAATTATTTAACCTGTTTTATTAAAATTTTATTATAATATCCTTGTAGATTTCCATGTAGTTGTAAGAAATAATACACTTTACCAAGTTTTCTGCAATGCCAGCCTGAAAACTAGAGTACCATATCACAACCAGAATACTGACATTGATGCAATCAAGATACAGAAAGTTTTTATTACCATAAGGATCCCTTGTGTTATCCTTTTATAATCACATCCGTTATGTTCCTGCCTCACCCCTTCCTTAACTCTGTACAATCACTAACAAGAATACTGTATACATGGAATCATACAACATCAAACCCTTAGATTGGCTTTTTAAAAATTTAAACATTTTTTAATTTCAGTATTTTTGTGAGCTATAAGTTTAGTTTTGTTACATGGATAAATTGTATAGCAATGAGGTCTGGGCTTTTAGTACACTCATCACCTGAATAGGTACATTGTATTCAATAGGTAATTTTTCATTCCTCACCTTCCTCCCACCCTTCCACCTTTGGAGTTTCCAATATTTATTATTCCATTTGTCTGACTGTGGGTACCTATAGCTTAGCTCCCATTTACAAGTGAGAGCAGATAACATTTGATTTATCATTCCTGAGTTACTTCACCTACAATAACAGCCTCCAGTCCCATCCAAGTTGCTGCAAAAGGCATTTTTTCATTATTATTATGACTGAACAGTATTCCATGGAATCCATGCACATATGTTGCATTTTCTCTATCTACTTATTGGTTGATGGACACAAAAGTTAATTCCATATCTTTAGTATTGTGAATTGTGCTGCAATAAACATACAAGTGCAGGTATCTTTTTGATGTAATGACTTCTTTTCCTTTGGGTAGGTACCCAGTAGTGGGATTGCTGGATCAAATGGTAGACTGACTTTAATGCTCTGTGAAATCTCCATACTGCTTTCCATAGAGGTTGTACTAATTTACATTCTCACCAATAGTGTATAAGCGTTCCTTTTTCAATACCATCCATGCCATCATCTATTGTTTTCTGACTTTTTAGTAATGTCTATTCTGACTGGAATAAAATGGTTTTAATTTGTGGTTTTAATTTTCACATCTCTGATGATTACTGATGTTGAGCACTTTTTTCATATGTTTGTTGGCCATTTGTATTTCTTCTTTTATTTCTTTTGCTGTGCAGAAGCTTTTTAGTTTAATTAAGTCCTACTTGTCTATTTTTGTTTTTGTTGCATTTGCTTCTGGTGTCTTAGTCATAAATTCTTTGTCAATGTTCAGAGAAGATTTTTGTAGGTTTTCTTCTAGAATTTTTATGCTTTCAGGTCTTACATTTGAATCTTTAATCTATCTTGAGTTAATTTTTGTATAAGTGAGAGATACAGATTGTATTTTCCCAGCACCATTTATTGAATAGTGTATCCATTTCCCAGTATATGTTTTTTTCTGCTTTGTCAAAGATCAGTTGGTATATGGCTTTATTTCTGGGGTACCTATTGTGTTCCATTGATCTATGTGTCTGTTTTTATACCAGTACCATGCCGTTTGGGTTACCATAGCCTTGTAGTATAATTTGAAGTCAAGTAATGTGATACCTCCAGTTTTGTTCTTTTGGTTACAATTACTTTGACTATTTGGGCTCTTTTTTAGTTTCATATAAATTTTTGGATTGTTTTTTCTAATTCTTGAAAAATGAAGTTGTTATTTTGGTAAGAATTGTGTTGAATCTGTAGATTGCTTTGGGCAGTATGGTTATTTTAACAATACTGATTCTTCCAATCTATGAGCATGGAATGCTTTTCTATTTGTTTCTGTCATTTACAATATTTTTCATCAGTGTTTTCTAGTTTTCCTTGTAGAGATATTTCACCTTCTTGGTTAAGTATATTCCTAGGTATTTTATTATTTTTTTTGCAGCTATTGTAAATGGGATTGAGTTCTTGATTTGGATCTCAACTTGATTGTTATTGGTCCATAGAAATGCCACTGATTTTATAACTTGAGACTTAACTGAATTCATTTGCAAAATCTAGCAGTCTTTTGTAGAAGTCTTCAGGATTTTCTAGATACAAGATCATATCATCAACAAAGATAATTTGACTTCATTTTGTCCAGTTTAGATGCCTTTAATTTCTTTCTCTCGCCTGATTGCTCTGGTTAGGACTTCTAGTACTACAGTAAATAGAAGTGGTGAAAGTGGGCTTCCTTGTCTTGTTCCAGTTCTTAGGTGACATGCTTTCAATTTTTCCCCATGCAGTATAATATTGGATATGGGTTTGTAATATATGACATTCATTATTTTGAGGTATGTTTCTTCTATGCTTAGATTGTTGACAGTTTTTATCATGAAGGATGCTGGATTTTATTGAATGCTTTTTCTGCCTTCATTGAGATGACCATGTGTTTTCTTTTTAATTGTGTTCATTTGGTGAAACACACTTATTGACTTGTGTATGTTGAACTATCCCTGCAACCCTGGGATAAACCCACTTGATTGTGGTGTATTCTCTTTTTGATTTGCTGTTGGATTTTGTTTGCTAGTATTTTGTTGAGCATCTTTGCATCTATGTTTATCAAGAATATTGGTCTGTAGCTTTTTTTTTTTATTGTCATTGTAGTTGTGTCCTTTCCTGGCTTTGGCATCAGCGTGATAGTGGTTTTGTAGAATGAGTTAGAGGGGATTGGCTTTTTTTTTTTTTTTTTCACTCAGTGTAATTTCCTCAAGATTTATCCTGATTTTTGAAGCTATCAATATGTACCTTTCATTGCTGAATAGCATTCCATGGTATGAATGTATCACATTTTAACCATTTCCCCAGTGAAGAACATCTAGGTTGTTTCCAGCTTCAGGTTATTACAAATGGTGCTGCTATAAACATTAGAGCTTCTAGGTTTTCACATGAAGAGGAATCTTTATTCTGGGAGGATACAAGCCGAGGAATATAACTGCTGGGTCCCCTGGTAGTTGCATTTTTTGTTTTTTTTAAGAAACGGACAAACTATTTTTCAGAATGGCCATATTATATTACATAGCCATCAGCAATGTATAAGTAAGTAATCAATGTTTGCATCCTTGACAGTATTTAATGTAGTCACTATCTTTTATTTTAGCCATTCTAATAGATTTGTAATGGTATTTCATTATTGCTTTAATTTGCATTTTCCTAATGGCCAATTATGTTGAACATCTTTTCATATGTTTATTTGCATCTGTATATCCTTTTCATTGAAATGTCTCTTTATACATTTTACCCATTTCCTACTTGTATTTTTTGTCTTCCTACTGTTGAGTTTTGAGAGCTTTCCATACATTCTACGTACTAGTCCTTTGTTAAATATGGGATTTGCAAATATTTTCTCTCACTTTGTAGCTTGTCTTTTCATTTTCTTAATACAGCTTTTTGCATAGCAATGTTTTAAATTTTGATAAAGTTCAATTTCCAGTTTTTCTATTTTATGGACCATGTTTTTCTGTGAAGTCTAATAACTTATGTCTTGCCCTAAATCTTGAAGATTTTCTTCTATTTTTTTTAAAAGTTTACAGTTTTACACTTTACAGTTAACTCCAAAATTTATCTTGAGTTAATTTTGTATGAGAGACTTAGGCCAGGCTCTCTTATCTTTTCTTTTTTTCTTTTCTTCTCTTCTATTTTCTTTTGTCTTTCTTTCTTTTTCCTTTCTCTTTTTTAATGTTTTTCTTCTTTTTTTCTTTTGCCTATAGATGTCCAATTATTCTAGCACCGTTTTTTGAAAAGGCTACCCTTCCTCAATTGAAGTGTTTTTTCACCTTTGTTAAAATTGGTTGAGGAGATGTGTGTGGATCTGTTTCTGGATTATCTGTTCCATTTTACTAATCTATGTGTTTACCCCTCCAACAATATTACAGAGTCATGATAACTGATACTATGTAATAAGTCTTGAAATCAAGTAACTGATTCCTCCAACTTTACTATTCTTTTTCAAAATTTATTTTTGTAATCTAGATCCTTTGCATTTTTATATTAATTTTAATATAAACTTGTTCATTCCAGAAAAAATCATGCTGAGATGTTTATAGGAATTAAACTAACTCTATATATCAATTTGTGGAGAATTAGTATCTTTATTATATTGACTCTTCCAATCCATGGACATCATATGTATCCCCATTTGTTTAGATCTTTTAAAGTTTTTCTTCAGTATTGTGTGATTTTCACCACACAAATTCTGTATACATTTTGTTGGATTTACACGTAAGTATTTCATATTTTGAGCAATTATAAATGACATTATACTTTTAATTTTGGTTTCCATGTGTTCATTGTTAGTATATCAAAATGCAATTGATTTTTGCATGTTATTCTTCTATCTTGAATCCTTGCTAAAGTCATTTATAAGTTATGACAGTTTGGGAGATTTTTTATACATTACTTAGGATTTTTACATCATCAGTCATGTCATCTGCAAATAAGTACAGTTTTATTTCTTCCTTTTCACTCAGAATCCATAATGTTTCTTTTCCTTGATTTATTGGTTACAACTCCAAGAATTATGTTGAGAGCTTTGAGCATGGTCATCATTGTCTGATTCACATTCTTAGAGGGAATGCATCAAGTCTTTCATCATTAGGTGTAATGTTAGCTGTAGGATTTTTGCAGATGTTCTTTATCAAGTGTCAAGTTGAGGAAGTTCCTCTGTATTCCTATTTTCTTAGCATTCTTGGAATAAATGGGTGTTGTATTTTGTAAATTGTTTTTTCTGCATCAGTGAAGAAGACCCAGAGGTAACAGAAAATTCTGGGACTGTCAAATATATATATTTTAAATTGGAGCCAGTAATTTTTTCTTCTGGAAAGAGCCAGAGAGTAAATATATTAGCCGTTGTGTGTCACATATTCTCTCTGTTTAATATACTTTGTGTATTTTTTTTCAACCTTTTAAAAGTTTAAAGAACACTCCTAATTAATGGCTGTCTAAAAACAATCTTCCAATCACATTTGAGACATGGACTTTAGTTGTCTGACCCCTGTTTTGGGTTAATTCTTCATGTTGGTACATTTTCTTCATATGAGATGTAATTTTTTTTTTTTTTTAATGTTAGCTTTTTCTTAGGACAGATTGATTTTTGCATGGGTGCTTCTTTGGCCTGGATTACAAAAAACACTTGAATTAGTTTGGAACCTAATTATGTTAATTTATTTGTTTTAGAAATGTATATCAATAAGAAATCTAAATATTAATGTCACAACATGATGTGATGGTAGCCAGTATTTTTATTTTACTTTTTCTTTTACTGTCTAAATTATACACTGCAGAGGAATTTTCTTTGCTGCTTTTCCTATTTTTCTTAAATATACATTATGCATGAATTAGACTTCAAAGAATCCAGGTTTTATTCAGAGGCTCAGGTTCAATTCCCTATTTGTGCAAACACTGAGTGCAAATCTTTTATCTTTGAGTGGATGTTAAACTCTCATCACTAGTCTCTAAGCCCTGTGCCTTTTCCAAAACTGCAGGGAACCAAAGCAGCATGGGCTTTTCATATTACTTATTACCATTCCTTATTTTTTGGATTTGATTTCTCTACTTATTCCTGACACCTGGGTATTTTTTGCTTTTTTCCTTCTTTTTTTTTTTTTCCTTTCCTTTTTCCTTATGGAAAGAATTAGCATCTATATTTATTTAGTCTGTTATATTGCTTAATATCCTGTTGTTTTGCAATGCATTTTCTTAGGTAATTCTAACAACAACCCAAGTCTCAGAGTAGAGATATTGAAAAGAAATTCTTAACGTGGAGGATGAATTAATGTACTTATATGCTTCTCTGCTCCTTCTCTCCATTCTCCAGACTTCTGTCAGGGCCTCATAGGAGTCAACACTGTAACACAGGCAAGGAAAGAAAAGTGCTGTTCCAGATAGTACTGGGACAATCATGGAGAAAGCATGAGTTATGCTGTGGTACTCAGGTAACTGAGTTTAATGCAGTGGAAGATGAGAAACACTCTCAGGACGTTGGTGTACAGCACAGTTCGATGGATGCGTTGAGGGAGCCAGAGAACACAACTTTGCTCTCTCACATAATCTTCTACTTAGATTTGGTGGAGACACATGCATTTAAAAATATTATGCATTTTAATAATTTTCTCTTCATTAATCATGGTAGCAGCCAAAGCTCACTCTTACTGTTTTGTTTTGGTTTTGGTGGTGTTTTTGCTTTGGGAGTGGGCATATTGGGACCCTTTTCTCTTTAATATAACTAGATTAAAAGAATTTTTACCATATATTTAAGAGATATGGAAAAGCAACAACATAAAATATGTGTATATGCTATTTTCTTTAAAAAACATTATATTCATTCGCTTTTCCTGATCCATCGAGGAAACTGATTTTCAGTGAGTTTATGAAAAAGTCAGAAAATTGCAAAGGCAGAATTTAAACCCATGTTTTTCTGCCTGTAAATTGTACTTCTCTCCCCTATGCTCTGCTGCTTCCTTAAAAGACTGAAAGTTTCCCATAGACACCAGATGAAAGATTGAGCTTTGTATTCAGATCACTACCTAAGTAGGGCTTGATGTCGTCTTCCACAAAAGGCCTAAATCACTAGTGTAGCCTTAGTTTATTGCATATATGTCAAGTTAGAATATAAACCAAAAAAAATCAAAATCCTAAGTCATTGAAGATATTATCAAACTATTATTACACTTAAATTTATTAAACTTATATTTTTGTGCACTATCTGAATAAGTTTAAAAGATAACTTTATTTGAAAAATGAATAAACTCTATTATTAAATTTATTTCAAGGTTTAGCTGGGGTCCTCACTTTTCCTGATCAAATTAGAATTTTTAAATTTTTTTTATTTCACTAGATTTAGGGAGTGCAGTTGGTTTTCTTTTACATAGATGAATTCCATCATGGTAGAGACAGGGCTTTTAGTGTACCCATTGCCTGAATAGTGTACATTGTACCTGATGAAAAATTAGACAATTAAAATTTTTTTTTTTTTTTTTTGAGACAGAGTCTGGCTCTGTTGCCCAGGCTAGAGTACCATGGCGTCAGCCTAGCTCAGAGCAACCTCAAACTCCTGGGCTCAAGCGATCCTCCTGCCTCAGCCTCCTAAGTAGCTGGGACTACAGTCATGTGCCAACATGCCCAGCTAATTTTTTTTTCTATATGTATATTTTTAGTTGTCCAGATAATTTCTTTCTATTTTTAGTAGAGACAGGGTCTCACTCTTGCTCATGCTGGTCTCGAACTCCTGACCTTGAATGATCCTCCTGCCTCAGCCTCCCAGAGTGCTAGGATTTCAGGCGTGAGCCACCGTGCTCAGCCTAAAATTTAATGTTTAATTACGAACACATTTCCACATCCTGGGTTTATTTTTAAATAATAAAATTGTGATTTAATGCCTCAATTTTGACTCTTTTTAATCTTAAGTCTAATATCACTCAAAAGTCTGACTCTTTAAAAATAAAATTTAATTATCAAGAAAATCCAGAATAGATCATTCTAAATCTAGAAGACTATAGGTGAAACTTTGGAAAACATAAATGATCTCCTGGAAAAAAAAATGTGAGACAGAGAGAACAAAGAAACTTAAAGTACGTGTAAAAAGCAGATTTCTCAGGGAGAAGATGTATGTGGTAGAAGATGATTATACTTATCTTGAGGGAAGCTAGTGGCTGATCAGGAGATTATGATAATTATTGTATATCTGAGGTTTCCAATAGGTACTTAATAAGATTTTACAAGAAGATCTGATGGTTTCTTGTCTAAATTCTACTAACATCTCTCTAGTAGGTGGTATGCTGGAGCCAGCTTGTAATGACTAATGAGAGCAAGTAAATAAATATTCGGGAACTTTGCATATGGCATAACAGTAGGTAGCTTGAAATCAGCTTCAGTAGCAGTATTTACACCATGGAAATCAGCAAATGAGACCGAAGATCAGTCTTTTTTTTTTTCCGCCTTGAAGAAAGCCAGTTTACCAGCATAATAATGACTCTTTTCCAGAAATTGGACAAATCACTGAATTCTCTAGGCATAAGTCTGTGAAGAAAGGTTGTATAATTTTGATATATCTATATGAACCTAAAATTAGAAATGTTAGTTGACAATGGGAAATAAAAGAAAGAAACTAAGGAAATGGATGCAGCTCAAATATGAGATTTAGTCATCGTCCTAGTGTTGATTCCTACATAACATTTATATCATGTCATACCTGTTATATCTATGGTAAACCTATGGTATCAAATGTTTTGTATCAAGGGAAGCCTGAATTGACAAACAAAACACTGAGTATGGGAAATAGGGTTTTAAACTTAAAAGAATCTTCCCTACAAAAGAAAATACATTTATGACACAATGATTATTGTAACTATATATGGATTTAATACATTTCTAGGTAAGCACTGCCTTCATCTTATTTTAGAGGTGACGAAAACTCCCCCTTTGTTGCCTGATCATTCCAGCAAAAATATCTTTGCTGTCTCTTTAACATGAAGCAAAATATAATCGACCATATTATTCTCATTAGAAATGACTTCTACAAATACAGAAAAGAGCACTGATTATGCTTCAAATTATCAAAGTCTGGAATTCTGAAAACTCGGTAATAATTAAAATGTCAGGAAATTAGATCCCTAATGAATATTTGTGAAATAAACACATGAATGATTATAACATTAACTATTAAATTATGAGAGAGAACTGAATGGATTGACACAGGAATTAAGATGTTTTCCCAAGATGGTAGATTGGTAAAAGTAGGACAAAACTGGTAATGGACAAATAATTATTTTGATCTAAATATATATGTTTAAATGATTTTGTTTTTTATATATACAACAAAAGAAAAAAATATATATGTTCTTTTTCTAAACACATTTACAGTTATCAGTGTACCCAATGCAGTGAATGTGCCCAATAACATTTAACAGTCAAGTCCGCAGGAAGGGAAAGTGACTGGGACCATGTGAACAGTTCCTTGCTTCAGTTACTTGTTAACTGTGGCTGCAGCTGTCTGAGCAGCTGTCCAGGGGAAGCCTGAGTCCCAGCATGCTTTTGTAGGCAGTGGAAGAATGCCAACAAAGAACAGGAAAGGACCAGATACACTAGTGGAAACCAACTACCATGGTGAGGCTTCCACCTCCATGTACACTAAGGGAAAAGACTAACCGTGCCTCTTTGGAATGCTGTGTCTCCTTCTCACTCAGTTGATTTTACAACCCTTCCCTTGTTGCTTCTAGTCATCTTGTCTTCTTAAGTCTAGATATGTTTCCAAAACTTACTTTTTCTTTCTCATAATTTTTTATTTTGCTTTTCCACTCTATTGGAAACCTCCAAAGTTTCTTGTTTATTTGTTTGTTTCTAGCCCTATTTCCTTAGTTGTTAATATCTGCGAATATCATGAGTGGGTATTTAGTATGTTATGTAGTATTCTTGAATCTCCAGAGTGTTTGTGGCCAAAACTTTTGTTAATTGTTCTCAATAACCTACTAAAAATGAGCTTTACAGTTGCTATTTAAATCTGGATAAGATGGAAAAACAGGGATTAGATTTACCTTCTGCTTTAAAAGATTAAAAAAAACTGGATGAAATATAAGAAATCAGCTCACAAGTCATTTGACATGAGGGAACAAAGGACAGTTATTCCTGAAGGATGGGAAACAAATGAGGTGAATCCCAGCTTACTGACTGGAGAAGGTTTTCAAGATACAGTGCAGACGGTGGGAACCACCCAGGAGATGGGACTGGAAGTTGAGGGGAGCCAGCATGGCGAGTGTTCACAGAACATTGCTGGAGGGAAAAGAGCTGCCCAGAGAGAGAATTCCAAGGATCTAAAGAAAAACTCGACAGCTGTCTGAAACAGCTGTACAGTGATAACCTGATTCCCAACATGCATCTGTAGGTGGTGTTCATGTGAGTACTGTTAAGCACACATATGAAGAAACTACTCAAGGCCAGAAAGAATCACCCAGAAGTATTAGAGAAAATAGTGCCTGGATATTACAGAGGGCCTAGAACAGTGGCTTTTTCCAACAGCCAGAGCATAATTGCTCACAATTCACAAGGCATTGGTAAGAGTACTAAGAAGGTTCTTGCTTCAGTAATGTGGAAAACATTGTAATAACTGTAGACTAAATGGTGCTCTGATGTTAGCGAAGGAAGTCTCAAACCATGACTCAAAAGAATCAAATTGATTTAAACTCACTTAACTGTATCACAGAACAAAGCTTAAGAATATGATACAAAAACTACATAAATAAATAGTCCTCATCCAATAAGGTAAAATTCACAATGCATTATATTTAGCAAAAAATTTCCAGGCAAGCCTGCGGAGAATGCAAAGAAGAAAAAAAGAATACCCATAATGAGGGAAAAGATTGATCAGTTAAAACTGAATCAGAAATGACACAAAGCATTGCATTAATAATAGCAAAAACATTTTAAAACATTGTTATAACTCTATTCCATGTGCTTACAAAGCTAAAGGGAAGAGTAAATTTGTTAAGGAAAGATATGGAAGAAATTTTTTTTTTAAAGAACCCAAATTGAACTTCTATAGATGAAATCTGTAAGGTCTAAAATGAAAAAATCACTGATGGGATTAACCCCAGGTTGGATGTTGCAGAAGAAAATATTAATGAGTTGAAGAAACAGCAAGAGACATTGTCCAAATGAAACACAGGGAGAAAAAAGGTGAAAAAAGAATTGGAAAACTTTACGTGGCCAAATTATGTGTAAGTAGGGTGTCCAAAATAAGGAAAGGGTAAATAAAAATATGTTTTACAATTAGTGGCCCAAAATTTTCCAAATTTGATGAAAACTATAAATTGGTAAATCCTAGAAACTCAGTGAACCCAACCTCAAAAATAATGACGTACACTATACTAAGGAATCACCCAATAAATTGCTTAAAAACAATGATAAAAGGAAAAAAATAAAGCAATTAGTGAAAGACATATTGCATATAGAGGAACAAAGATAAAGATGACAGATTGCTCATTAGAAATAATTAAAGTTTCAAGACAGGTTGGAATGTTATCTTTAGTGCACTGAAAATTTACATATATATGTACATGTGTGTGTGTATATATATACACATATTCATATACATATACATATGTGTGTATTTTTATCTGGAATTTTAAACCAAGAAAAAATATCTTTATAAAAGGAAAGTGAAATAAAGATGTTTCAGGAATAAAAAGAAGCTGAAATAATTCATTACCAGCAGACCATCACTACAATAAATATTAAAAGAAGTACTTTAAAAAAAAAAAAGGAAAATGATACCAGATGGAAATCTGGATCTACTCAAAAGAGCAAAGAGCACAGGAAATGGTAACTACATGGGGGAATTGGAGGCATTTTCTTATTATTTAAATTTCTTTAAAACATAATTAACTGTGTAAAACAAACATAAGAACAGGGCAATGTAGCACTTATAACATATGCAGAACTAAAATGTATGGCAATAATAGCACAAAAACAGAAGAGAATAAATAAATATACTGCTATAAGGTTCTAATTCTATATTTGAAGAGTGTATAATCACTTGAAGGTAGACTATGATAAGTTAAAAATATGTACTATAAACCGTAAAGCAACCTGTACAATAACACAACAAAGAGTTATAGCTCTAGAAGTCAAAAATAAAATAAAATGGAATTTTAAAATTCTATTTTATGATTTGTATATTCTACATTCTAAAGAAAAAAAATCTATAATCTAAAGAACATAAAAAATGGAAAAAAGGAAATAAAGGACAGATATAACAGATGTAACATATATTTCAAGATGGTATACTTAAAGCCAGCCATGTCAATAATCATATTAAATGTCTATTTGTTACCCCAATTAAAAGGCAGAGATTATCAAATTGAATAAAAAATGAAGACTGAACTAGATACTGCCTAGAGTGAATCCACCCTAAATACAATGATCCAAATAAATTAAAAAGAGAGTATGGAGAAGATATGAAAGCTAACAGCAAGGATAGAGAATTAGAGAGGCTATATTAATATCAGACACAATAGATTAAGAGAAAATTGTATAACTATAATAGTACTAAGATGGTCAGTTTATCAAGAGATATAGCGATCATAAATATTTATGAACCCAATAACAGAAACTTGAAAGACATGAGGAGAAAACTTAGAGATCTCTAAGAAGAAATAGAAAGTTGACAGTGATAGAGACTTCCACACCATCATCCTGATAATGGATAGCACAACTTACAGTCAGTAAAATTATAGACTTGCATGGCACCGTCAACCACCTTTGGCTTATTTGGCATTTATAGATCACTCTACTCATTAACTGCAGAATGAACATTCTTTTCAACTGCACCCAGAACATTAAGCGTGATGGACAAAATTCTGACCCACAAAACAAATCTCTATACATTTAAGAGTATGTAAGTCATACCAAATATGTACTCAGGTCACAAATTCAATTTGAATCAGTAAAAAAAAGATATCTCAACAGCTCCCAAATATTCAAAAACCAAATAATTCACTTCTAAGTAATCAGTGGGTCACAAAAGAAATCGAAAGAGAAATTAGAAAGCATCTTGAATTGAATAAAAATAAGAACACAAGTCAAAATTTGTGTGATCAAGTTAAAATGTTACTTGGAATTTTTTAGCATAAATAATTCTATTACATCAGAAGAAAGATCTAAAATTATTTATTGATTTGAGATTCTAGTTAAAGAAAACATTAAAAGAAGAGCAAATGAAGCTAAAAGTCAACGAAAAGAAATAAAAGCCAGAACCATTACCAATTAAATAAAAAACATAAAAATAATAATGAACATTAATGAAATGAAAAGGTAGTTTTGGAGAAAATCAATAAAATTGACAAAACTCCAGACCTATAGATGAGGAAAAATGGAGAGGAGACTAAGTACCAACCTACCAACATCAGGAATGAGAAATGTATTACCACTACAGTTTTTACAGGTTTTAAAAGTATAATAAGGAATTATAAGGAACATTTTCATGCCAATAAACTCAACGCCTTCCACAAAATAGACACACTTCTTGAAAGACACAAACCACCAAAATGTACTTAAGAAGTGATAGATCATGTAAATAGCCCTATATCTAATAAAGAAATTGAATCTGTAGTTAAAAACCTTCTCACAAAGAAACTCCAGGCACTAGTGGCTTCACAGGTGAATTCCACCAAACATTGAAGAAAAAATTAATATCAATCATATAATAGTTTATCCAAAAAAATTGAAGAGGTTATATTATTACCTAACTCATTCTCTGAGGTTGACATTATTCTGAATAAAAATGAGAAAGAAACATTTCAAAAAATAAAAATTATTAGACTAAAATTCACTATAAACACAGATACAAAAATTTTAACAAAATTTTGACAAAACTAACCCAACAATATTTAGAAAACATAATACACCATAACTAAGCAGGATTTATTTAAGTAGTATAAGGACAGTTTAACATCAAAACAAATCATATAAACAGACGTACACATATTGACACAATCGTATTGACACACACACATTTTTGTCTGTTAATATTAATTCAGTATATATAATCACACACACGCACATACTTAACTATGCTAAGTGGTATATTTCAGTTACAGCTTTCCAGTTGTTTTCTCTTTTCTCTATGTAGTAAATATTTACTGAGGTTCCCTTATGTGTCAACCTTAGCTGACTTGGAGAAAGACCAGACTGTTTATTATGCTGGGTACACTGTCCTCAGCTATGCCTAGTGACAGGACAGGGCTGTCTCATGTAGGTATGCCATCAGAGAGACCTAGGAACCAGCTTGTTCACCTTGGCATTCCATAAACTTACTGTTTCACAGAATCTCAGCAGCTGTGATGTCAGCAGCTATATCCTCTACATGACAGAATTCAAAAAAAGGCTGAGGAAATTTAAGAAACACCAGAAGATATTGTTTCTTTCTATTTTAAGGGGAATGGAAATGCACACTTGGAAAAAGCCAGGGAATAGCAGAGAACGTTGGATTGGAGGGTATTTTTTCCCAAAATCAATAGCTCAACTTTTTAATAAACAGGGTCATATTATATTTAGTAACAGAATGAAAGTAAAAGCTGCTTGGAGAGCAAGGACCACATTTTATACCACTTTTTATACCTAACATCAATTATAAAATAAGTGTTTAATAAATGTTTTTCTCCTAACTCTAAGCCAGTCTTTTCCCATAGCAGCACGCTGTGTTCATTTTTGGTCAAATAAATATATAATTCACATTAATAGGATCCCAGTCAAATATTTTACTGACTGAAGATAAACATTATTATGCTTGCTCATTCTTGATAACCATTTAGTTAATGTTATGAAGCAGTTAACGATATAGATCTATGAACACCATAGATCACAACATCTATCCAACAAGCACTAAGTAAAAATGTCGATGCTGAAGGCTGTTTATTTTTCAATTTCTCTGAAGAGATATTAGATATGACTGAGACACACACACTTGTTCCACCTAAAGTAGAATTACCTGATAGAAGTTGAACAGACAGATGCATGATGATGATTTTAATTGGACATTTACTGAGTGTTAAACACAGTAGGATATTTATGTCTTTATTATTCCTACAACTTTTGAGTAGTTACTGTCTTCAAGACACTGTCTTCTCTGCTGGCAAAACAATGGTGAATGAGACAAACCAAGCCCCTGGGTGATCCTATGTTCCAATGGGACAGAGACAGACGGTAAACAAATAAGTAAGGAAATAAGGTTTTTGCAGTTAGCGGTAACTGTTAGAAAGAAAGTAAAATAGAGTAATTTAATAGCAACTGGAGGAGCAGCTCCTCTAAATTAGAAGATGGGGAAGAGTGAAAAACCTAAACGACAAGAAAAGCCTAGAAGGGACACCTTATGGGAAGATGTTTTCAAACCAGGGGAACAACATGGGCAGAGGCCCTAAGGCCATCAGAGCTTGGCCTCCTCAAGGAGAGGCAGGGCAGGGTCAGTAGGACGGGATCAGAGGGAGGGAGGGGAAGAGTCATGCAGATGGAAGCCAACTGGAGGAGGGGCAAGGAGGTGCAGGACTTTGCCAGCCACGAGAGGAAGTCTGGATTTATTCTGAATAAGATGGGAATTCACTGGAGGGCTTGAAACCGAGGATAAATACAATATTTTATCTGTGTTTTTAAGAGATCCCTGTGGTCACTCTAGAGATGGTATGTAAAATGCCAAGACCAAGGAAGCAAGAGTGGAAAGAGAGCAACCACTTACAAGGTTAATTTGTGTTTCAGGAGAGAAATGGTGGTTGTTGGACTAACATGATAACACAGAGGAGACAGAGTGAGGTGGGTGAGTTTGGAAATATTTTGAAGTTAGAGCCAATGGTACTTACTAATTTGTTAGACTTCGGAATCGAAAGATTAGGGGAGAAGGGGAGTCAATTTATAGCTTAGTTGGTGTTGGTGCCACACAACGTATTATTTATATCTCACTATAAGCTTGCCAGATAAATACGAAAATTCTGATGTCACAAATGATGCAAGTGATGTTTAGATAGACATGGAACCTGCCCAAGAGCACACTGCTAGGAAGTGGCAGAATCAAGATTCAAATCCGAAGAACAGTATATTTATTAGAAGCAGGCAGCTTGACAAGATTATAAAGCACAGACTCAAAAGGACAAGCTGAGCTTCAGAGCATCTGGTCGGCAAAATTAGAACTTGCAGGAATGTGGAACATCAGCTTACTAACAACCCGCCCAAAGCACTGATTCATTCTGCAAAACCCAGATTCCACTGGGTAATTTCAACTCAGGGCAGTGGGGTGAGACTCACAGCATCCCCTCAGCCTTATTAAAATCTTTACAGTATTTCAAGATAGAATTGTTTCTTCACAGGAAAAGATCCCATATCACTGCACAGAGTTTTGGAATAAAAAACTTTTTATTTTGAGTTGGATGATTTTTTTTTATATATATATATATATTTTTTATTTCAGCTCATCATGGGGGTACATAAGTTTAGGTTATATACATTTTCCATGTCCCACCCATCCCCCCGAGTCAGAGTCCCAAGCGCGTCCGTTCTCATTCTCCAGACAGTGCACCTGGCACTCATCATGTAGTCATACCTCCATCCCCTCCCCCCCCCACCTCCCCGGGTCTGCACCTTCAAGCATGACCATTCCCCAGAGGGTGTGCAATGCACTCATCATGTAGGCATACACCCATCCCCTCCCCCCACCCCCCATCCCAGTCTGATATCCAATTGGTATCCTTCCCTGATGTACATTTAGGTGATGATCAGGGAAACCAGTTTTCTGGTGAGTACATGTGATGCTTGTTTTTCCATTCTTTGGATACTTCACTTAGTATAATGGGTTCCAGCTCTCTCCAGGAGAACCAAAGAGATGTCGTATCATTGTTATTTCTTATAGCTGAGTAGTACTCCATGGTATACATATACCACAGTTTACTAATCCATTCGTGGATTGATGGGCACTTGGGTTGTTTCCACATCCTTGTGATTGTAAATTGTGCTGCTATAAACATTCGGGTACAGGTGTCTTTGTTAAAGAATGACTTTTGTTCTTCTGGGTATATGCCCAATAATGGGATTGCTGGATCAAATGGTAGGTCTACTTGAATCTGTTTAAGGTATCTCCATATTGCTTTCCATAGGGGTTGCACTAGTTTGCATTCCCACCAGCAGTGTATGAGTGTTCCTGTCTCTCCGCATCCACGCCAACATGTGTTGTTTTGGGATTTTTTGATAAAGGCCATTCTCACCGGAGTTAAGTGGTATCTCATTGTGGTTTTGATTTGCATTTCCCTGATGATTAGGGATGTTGAGCATTTTTTGATATGTTTTTTGGCCATTCTTATGTCTTCTTTTGAAAAATTTCTATTCATGTCCTTTGCCCATTTTTTGATAGGATTGTTTGATTTTTTCCTGCTGATTTTCCTGAGTTCTAAATAGATTCTTGTTATCAGTCTTTTATCTGATGTGTAGTATGCGAAAATTTTTTCCCATTCTGTAGGCTGTCTGTTTATTTTCATGACTATTTCTTTGGCTGTGCAGAAGCTTTTTAATTTAATCAGGTCCCAGTCGTTTATTTTTGTTGTTGCTGCAATTGCCTTAGGGGTTTTCTTCATAAATTCTTTGCCTAGACCAATGTCTGTAAGAGTCTTTCCTACATTTTCTTCTAGAATTCTAATTGTTTCCCATTTAAGGTTTAAATCTGTTATCCACCGTGATTTGATTTTTGTGAGAGGTGAAATCTGTGGGTCCTGTTTCAGTCTTCTACATGTGGCTATCCAGTTTTCCCAGCACCATTTATTGAATAGGGACTCTTGTCCCCAGAGTATGTTTTTGTCTATTTTGTCAAAGATTAGATAGTTATATGAGGATGATTTTATATTTGGGTTTTCTGTTCTGTTCCACTGGTCTGTGTCCCTGCCCTTGTGCCAATACCAAGCAGTTTTAAGAACCACAGCTTTGTAGTATAGTTTGAAGTCTGGCAAATCAATACCTCCCATTTTGTTTTTATTGCTTAAGATTGCTTTTGCTATACGGGGTCTTCTCTGATTCTATACAAAGTGTATAATTATTTTTTCTAAATCTGTGAAAAATGATGTTGGTATTTTAATAGGAATTGCATTGAATCTATAGATTACTTTGGGTAGTATAGACATTTTAACGATGTTAATTCTTCCAATCCATGAGCATGGTATGGATTTCCACTTATTTACGTGTTCTGCAATCTTTGCTGATGACATGATGTTGTATCTGGAAAACCCCAAGGACTCAACCAAGAGACTCCTGGAATTAATTAACGAATTCAGTAATGTCTCAGGTTACAAAGTCAATACACACAAATCAGAGGCATTCATACATGCCAATACCATTCAATCGGAGAACCAAATTAAGGACTCAATACCTTTCAAAATAGCAACAAAGAAAATAAAATATCTAGGAATATATTTAACTAAAGAGGTAAAGGACCTCTATAAAGAGAACTATGAAACGCTAAGGAAGGAAATTGCAGAACACATAAATAAGTGGATGATTTTTTTTTTTAACAGCAAATACGCTTTTGAGAGAATTTCTTTCTTTTTCTACAAGTAGTATGGGTTTTTAAAAAATTGCATGCATGCTTGACCAAAAAGTCAATAATTCTTTCCATTGGTTAGGCTTTTAAGGTTACAAGACTTATATCTGATATCTGCCATTAGATGAATTCTAAAACTATTAATGGTAATTATTGCCTTGCTATGAGATCTAATAGAGTCCAGTCCTTCTGGTGCCTAAAATAAAAACAGGAAGAGTTGTAAACAGATGCTATCGCTGGTATGTCACCTTGCTCTGTGGAATCAGTGCTCAGGTTCTCAGAGCCTGTCCTAAACAGACCTTTCTGTCTTCCCGTCTAAGGCATCAGCAGGGGAAGGTCAACAGTGATGTGACTTCTAAAGTGCTTCGGAGAAGGAACCTCATCTGCAGAAGGGCTAAAAACCTGTGCCAGTAATACCAGATTAAATTTATCTTGATAAAAATAAAGAATAATAAAGAGCTCTGTTTAAAAATTAAACAATGATTTAAAAAAAAAAAAACACCTTTCCTGACTGATGCCTTCCTGCCTATTGAATTTTCAAGTTTTTCAACAGTTGCCTTATAAAGAGAGTCAATTAATTTATTTTTAGCTTGGCAAGGAAAAGGGAATGTATTCTTTGACAATAATTCCCCTAAAACACCAACAGTCATTTAGCAAGAAAAACCATTCTTTTTATCACTTATGTCCTGAATAATACAATGTTAACCCAAAGAAAAGAGATTCAGAATATACGACACTCTCTAAATTGTGTATTGGGGGAGATTTCCTTGGGCATAGGTAAAGCCCTACTTGGAATAAAATAGCTTTGTAAAGATATCCCCAGACACATATTTTAAAAGGAGTTTTAGGGCTGTAGCTGATTTTCCCTTTAATTATCTCTATAAATTTAAGGAACATCTAACACAAAGGAACATTATAATGGCTTATTACTCTTTGAGATAAATGTTGGGTAGAAAAATCAGTAAATGAGTGAAACAAGCCCACAGCTATTATTGTGCAATTGTAATTTGGTTTCATGAAACATAAATAATAGTCTAAAATAGAAGCAAGGAAATTAAACATATAAAGAAATGCCAGTCAAATGTGTAGATAATGATTTATGAAAAGTTATATTCAGGGAAATATTATTAATCTAACATAAGTTTAGAAATAGCCTTCATGCTTAGTGATAAGAAAGTAGTTATGTAAATGTGCTCATTTGCAAACCCTTAAAGTAAATCTTTGCAGACAATGATACAGTGTAAGGAATCGTACAATAAAAGGCAACATAGGTTGAGCTTTTGCCTTAGGCTGAGCACTGTGTTATGCACCTTAATGTATTATACATGTAATCTTTACCATTCTAAGGAATAGGTAATGTTGTTATCTCCATTTTCCTGATGTGGAAAGAGGGGAGAGAGTAAATAAATTCACAACTAACACATGGTATGTGGTGGAGCTCCTACTTGATTTGAATGTGATGTGTCTGCTTCCAAACCTCATGCTCTTAACATCCCATTCTGTCAAATTGTTGAAAATACTCAGCTTAACTACCTTTAAGGTAATTGAATTTCATTTTTAATGTTTATTGCTCGTGTGCTTTTTATGAAGCGAACAAAACACCCACTGTTATTCCACCCAGAAACTTAGATAACAGGGCACCCAGTATAATTCTGATGGGCTCAGAAATGTGCTGTCCTAGTATCTAAGAGACATAAGACATTAGGAATGTGCACAGCTCTTCTATTTCAGTGACCATGACAGTAGGTAAGCAGTGGTCTTTCGAGCCTTTTAATTATGAGTTCCTACCCTTTTCCATATGAATTT
Source organism: Lemur catta (assembly GCF_020740605.2). Taxonomy (NCBI): domain Eukaryota; kingdom Metazoa; phylum Chordata; class Mammalia; order Primates; family Lemuridae; genus Lemur; species Lemur catta. The sequence goes on along the minus strand of NC_059132.1, from coordinate 78,830,768 downwards.
GGTCCTTGTTTTTGGAACTCACTAAACAATGAACACATGATATTCATCATGCTTTAGTTTGACATGTTGTACAGATAAGCATCTAAGGGGATATTAACTTTGCCTCCTTCTCTGTGTGACCAGCTTCAGCTTATGCAGTTCATCCTAGGAGTCATCTGCTATAGAAATTCTGTAAGTTCCATTCTCTCTAATATTCTATTAAACTGTCTACTTACGGGACGTCAGGCTCTCTGGGTTTTCTCTCAAGCTCACTGGCCGCTCCTTCTCTGTCTATTTCACTGATTCTTCCTCATGCTCTCACTTCTACACATTAGAGTGTTCAGGAATCAACACTCAGACCTCTTGAGTTATATTTTATCCAATCCCATGGCTTTAAATGCAATCTCTTTGTTGATGACTCTCAAATTTTATGTCTCAAAATGAGTATATCCAAATGCTCACTTTACCATCTCATTCACTGGGCTACCTAAATATTTCAAACTTCTTTCAAACCAAAATAAACCTCTTGCTTGTCTACCCCTATACAATAAACAAAATCAAAAGTCAAACAATGAAACAAACAAAAAAGCCCTGCTCCTGGCCCCTCTCATTTGGAGTCTCAGTAAAGAACACCACCATTCACCTACTGTCAGTTTGCACCCTCACGTGCAATCGATTCTCACGTCCTTCAGGATCCCTCTTCAAAATTTATCCCTAATTCACCCGTGTCTCATACCACTCCAGCTGTCATTTCTCACCTGTCTTCTAAGTGGACTGACTTTTGCTCATACTCCTCTGAGGTCTGTTTCCTTGGGGAATCACAGATAGTGGGTGAGCACCCAGCCTCTGCTCTCACACTTGTAGACTTCAGTGATCAGCTCAAATATAACCAGTTCTGTGACCATGTGAGAGTCACTTAATTTCTGGATCTAAGTTTCCTCATTTGCGAAATAAGGAGAATAATACAATATGTCTCTTAGAATTGATCTGAGGATGAAAGAAATTAAACAAGGTAAAATGCTTTGAAAAATGTTGGCACATTGAAAGCTCTCAGTAAATGCTAGTTATTTTTTTTGAACAATAGCCAATTTTAATGTAGGTTATTAAGTATGAAATGTCCGATTTCCTTAAGTACTAAGTTTGATAGCTGACATCTGTGACATTTCACTTTGACACTTCTTGTTTTATTTTTATTGTGAAGGTACCTCCTCAGTCTTTCAAGCACACATTTTGGCTTGTGATTATCTTTCACATATATTTAGAACAATTTTTGTGAAACCATAGATAAGTCAAAAATTCATATTCTTTTTTAATATGAGTTCGGTCATGGAGCCAATACAGTACAGACAGCTTGGAATATCAGTGAAGAGTTTGGGAAGGATATGGCTAATGAACACAATGGTTTGAGAAGTTCTGTTCTGGTGATTTTAATCTTAAAAATGAGCCATGTGGGTGACCTGAGGCAAAGGTGGATAATGATGAACTGAAAGCTGTAGTGGAAGCGAATCCATCTCAACCTACATGAGAATCAGCAGCAATTTTGACGTTACTATTCCAATGATATTGGACCATTTGAAACAAATGAGCAAGGTAAAGAAGCTGAATGGATGGGTTCTACATGAATTAAATGTACATCAGCAGAGAAATTGTCTCGAAGCTTGACTTTTTTTGCTTTCAAACCATTTCTACACCATATTGTTAGGTGTGATGAAAATGGATTCTTTTTGACAATCACAAGTGTTCAGGACAATGTTTGGATAAAGATGAAGTGCCAAAATAGAGTCCAAAACTGAATATTCAGCAAAAGAAAAGCTAATGGTGTCTGTTTGGTGGTCCAGTGCTGGCATTATCCACTACAGCTTCATGAAACCTGGTCAATTGATTATAGCAGATGTCTACTGCAACCAGTTGGATGAAATGATGAGGATGCTTGCGATTAAGCAGATGAGGTTGGTCCACAGAGACAGGCCAATCCTTTTTCCAGAAAACGCTTGACCACATATAACACAAACACCACTGCTCACACTACTGAAGCCAGACTTGGAGACTCTCTGTCATCCACAGAATACACCAGCTGACTACCACTTCTTCCAGGCTTTGGACCACTTACTGCAAGGAAAAATATTCAATCCTTAACAAGCTGTGGAAAAGGCCTTTTGTGATTTCATTGCCACTCTTTCTCCAGGCTTCTTCGCTGCTGGCAGAAACAAGCTACCGTTAAGATGGCAAAAGCGTGTTGATAGTTTAGCTGCATACTTTGATTAATTGTACTGATTCTTGTTTGAGATACAATAAACTATACTTTTGATCAGAAATTGGACATTTCATATTTAATGACCTAATACATAAATCCAATCATGTTATTAATATTTCCTTGTTCCAAATTCTTCCTTGGCATCTATCACACTTGAATAAAATCCTTAACATGACTCACAACTCTAAATATCTAGACCACTGGTTCTCCTGACCCCATTTTTTAATTATTTTAAAGATGAGTCTTGATCTGTTGCCCAGGGTAGATTCCAGTGCCCCACGTAGCTCATGTCTAACTACTGTCTTCCAGCTTCCAGTGTGCAATACACTTGCTCTTGGAATTGTCTCAGCTATTTCAGCCTCCCCTTATAATTCTAGGTGCCTCTGCTTCCTACTCTCTTTGCTCAGATCTTCAAAAACCTTTCTCATTTCATTTATGTTTCTCCTCAAATTTTACCCGTATTTAAGGGCAATGTGTTTTTCCTGGCCATCCTATAAAACATAATACCCCCATCCATCTCTACTTCTGTACCTTGCTTTATTTTGTTTCACAGTGCTCATCGTACTCTGATTTGTCTGTCCATTTGTTTATTGCCAGCTCCCCTTAAAAGAGAGTAATCTGCATAAGAATAAAAACTTATTCCATTAAAACTTTTGTTCACTTCTGTATCTCCATCCCTTGGCACAATGCCTGCTAGTAATAGGTGCTCAGTAGATGTTTGGTAAGTGAAGTATTACATACAATATGTTATAACGAGCTTTTCAGAATCTGTTTTACCAATAAACATCAATCTCTCTAGTTCCATTGTTTGATTCATATTGGACACTTAGTAAATATTTATAAGTGAAAATTTATTCGTGAATGAATGAACATAATATAATCAGAAGAGCATCCCATGTGGGATGCAGTTGGGGAAGGTGTGATGCAGTGGCAACTCTTTTCACCTGGAAAAACAAATATTGAATTTAAAGAGAATCTAAACTACTTTTTTTCTTGCTTGGTTATCATTTCTGATAAATATTTTGTTCCTTGTGATTAAGTACAAGTTAGACACTATAAATATGGAAAATCAATTGCACAGTAACAGCTGCTAGTACCTTTGACACTTAAAAATAGATCCAATTATTAAAATCCAATTTACTTATAGTTTGAGCAATTACAAAAACTCGGTATCTTAATTTAACATATGAGAGGCTCCATGACTTTGGGCACAGGTATGTCTTTTTCATGGGTTATTATGGCCTAAATCCTACCTTTCAATGACAAAGATAATTCACATTTGAGAGAGCAGGTAGAGGTTATCCCATTGAAGGTGAAAACAGCATACCAGTACCTAGTAGAAAGCTTGGGAAATGCAGACTAGAAGATCAGAAAAATGCTTTACATGGATAGTCAAATAATTTTAATATGCTTATGCTTTTAAATATTTCTTATCATATGATTTTTCTAGAAGCTACTGTAGTTTGCATTGTCAGAATATATTTCATTTAAAATTCTTTTTTTATAAAACCAGCTTAAAAGAAATAGCAGAAATTATTTTTACTCAAAAACTTGAGATATTTTTAGTGCCAGAGGGAAGACATAAAGATTCATTTGATCTTTTTAAGGAAAAAGAGGAAAAATTCATTGAGGAGAAGTATTTGGATCTGTTCCAGGATATAAAAATTCATTCCAGTGTAAACAAAGCATTATATTAGAAAAGCACATGCACAGGTCATTTTATGATCTGAATAGGAAAGTGAGGCAATGGTTCTAACCACACTAATATTTTCTCACTAGACAGAAGAGCAGTGTGATACAAAAGAAGATCAGGGTTTGGAGGCCGAAGAACTGGCTCTAAATTCTGGTTCTGACACTTCGTAGCCTCCTGAATAGGGGCATATTCCTTATCTGCTCTTCATAAGTCACATTCGTAGTCATGACTCCTATCTAATATGATTGCTGTAAGGAGCAAATGAATGTCACATTTGTTCAAGGAAACATCATGCTCTGGAAAGGAGGCAACATGCCCATGTTGATGGGTGGTTCCTGAAGGAAATTTTTCAGAAGCTACAAAGAGGTGCAGGGTGGAGACAGCGTGCCGAAGCCAGTGGAGCAAGGGAGACATCACTCCAGCATAGCCCCCTGGTGATCTGTATTCTAGATTTATCTGGTATTCTCTAATTCCTCAGATTTGCCAAGCTCTCTCTCCCCTACCTGAAATGTCCTTCCTCCAGCACATCCTCTCCTTTTCCATAACTCCACCTTGTCCTTTAAGTCTCAGCTTAAATGTCACTTGCCCCCAAGAGGCCTCCCAGAGACCACTCAAAATAGATTAGGCCTGCCTTGTTCCCATGGCACATTCTTCTTCTTCACAACTCTGTTTTTTTGTGTGATTACTTGTGTCAAATCTCGTACCAGTTACACCAGTTCTAAGAGGGCAAGGACTCTGTGTATTTTATTCAACCCTGTGTTATCATAGTGCAATACAATGGGTGAGTGCTCAGTAAATATTTGTTGGATGAATTGAAAAATAATTTAAATCTGCATCGTGTAAGAATTAGTAATATAACAAGGAACTAGCGAGAGAGATTGAGACATATGTAAGGTACAAGTGAAAGTAAAGGAATTTAAAGAAAATCTTGAATAATTTGCTTTTTCATTCAAAATAGATGAGATTTAACTGACAGTGGAACTATGTATTATGGTATAGAGGCTGACATGTAATACATGTTGAATAAATATTCATTGAATAAATAAATATATAATTAAATAAGTGCACCAAAAGTCAATATGAGCCTTCTGGGACTCTGACATAAAACAATCTAGATGTGACTTTCAACACAAGGAAAAACGATGAATTGCTAAAATAAAATGAATTACAATTTAAGGAACAAAACCATTAAGGATTGTTCAGGGATTATTTTTCTATCGGATTCATAAATGTTCAAAACACCTTGGTTAGTATTTGTATATGTTTTTAAATGTGAATTATGAAGGAGGAAAGATTAACTATAAAATGTTTTTTCTTACATTTACACAAATGATGAAAATGTAATTTATATTTTTTCTACATGTAAGAAGGTTCACATTTACAATGGTAGTCTAAGGGCCAAATGGAACCACAAGGGACTTATCAGAAGGAGAAAAATTTTACTGGTAAGATAATGAATTCCATTTGAAGTCTGTTCATGTTAAAGAGCCAATGGAGATCTCTAACTGCAGTTGAGACTTACGACAAGTTATTTCTCTTTGTACCTCTATTGCATTAAGATATGATGGAAATAATGCTAATATCAATTGAATTTTATTTCTGTGTTAAAAGTGTTGATATATGTAAAACGTTCAAAATAGAGACTGGCATCTGACAGATTTTTTTCAATGAACATCAACCATTATTAATAATATTAATATTAGTAACAATAATTCCACTGGACAGTTGAATATACAGGTCTGAAACTGAGGAAACCTCAGCACAGAGAGGACAATTAAATCCATAGCAAAAAAAAAAAAAAAAATGGCTTTCCCCGGAGAGATAGAGATAGAAATATATAGAGATAGAGGGAGAGAGAGAGAGAGAGAGAGAGAGAGAGAGAGAGAGGGAGTGTGAGTGTGTGAGTGTGTGTGTGTGTGTGTCTAATTTGAAAAGAGTTGAGATGGAAGGAAAAATATCTCCTGGGAAAATCTATATTCATATTATAGATAGCGAAGGTCTAGTCAGTGAAGGTGGCTAAGAAGAAATTGAAACGATACATTCCATTTAGTTAGAAGATTTTCCTTTTTTAGGAATCTGATCATAAAATGTAACTTTTTTTTAAAAAAAACACTATGTAAAAATAATGCACTATAAAAAAGTTTCTGAGGAGAAGGGAATGATTCATGTTGAATTTTGCCTGTATTTTCTTAACAATTCTACCCTGGCTCTAAACAGCAAAGCAAAAGCTACACAGTTAATGCGAGACACTTTCTTCAGACGGCAGGTCAGCAGTTCTCTGTTACTACCGGAGCACATCTGTCAGAGACCTCACTCTAGCCTAAGTGACTTATTAATCTTCCCAACTGCACCTACTACTATCTCACGGGGACTTCACTAAACATCTTTTTCTCCACTTCCTTATATATTCAGTGATGTTTTCCAGTGATGTATAAGTGCTTGTTATAAAACTATGCCCTGGGCACCTGTCTGGCTGTTTGGTAGGTCCAACCCTTAACTCACTTTTTTATTTTTATTATAAAACACATTTTTACCACATGGCATTGTATCGTGACCCATCTCTTCTCATGTGAAGGTACTAAGGTACAAGTACTAACTCTGCAATCATCATGCCCAAGTGAAAAATCTTGTCCTACATCCTACTGTGTGACTTTGAGCAAGTTATTTAACCTCTCTGTGCCTTTTTACCTGAAATTCCCTATTTGTAAAATGAGGACCATAACAATAGTATGTACTTCACAATGCAACGCCTGATGTGTGCTTTGTAGCTATAAGTTATCATCATTTTCAAAAACGATTAAGTACTTAAAGATGAATAAGACATATTTATTCCCTGATTCATGAAGCTTGCACTTTGATAAAGGAAACAGATGTTTAAGCAAAACACTAGAGTATGGCGGCGTTGCAATATTAGAGATATTTCCACTACATACAGCATTTGAACAACAAAAAGTATTTAACCAGCTTTGCTTGGGGCAGGTGGGTGTGGGATATATAGGTGAAGTGTTACAAGAAACGAAAACTTTTACATGCTATTTGCTTTTAAGAGGCTTTTACTAAACTCTGTATGGGAAAAAAATTTTGTGGGATCTAATAATAAGGAAAGGGAAATTAAAAGACCAAACAATCATTGTCATGTCGATGTCTGTAAATGAGAGCTGGCCAGATGGATAAGGCACATTATAGGAAAAATAAGAGAGGTGGAGAAAGTAAAATAGTAAAAACATGCAAGTTTTTCCAAGATACTATAAATTTTATGCTTATGAGATATTTTCTTGTAGTGCCATTGTATTGGGAAAGACAGTATGGCAATAGGAATTATATGATGTGTGAATAATGACTATAAACCTATGAATCAAACATGAAAGGGCTTTGAAATTTACACATTGCTGTAGAATAATATTAAATTTTTATATGAAGAAGTTTTATATAAACTACAAACCAAGATACTATCATTTTAAAACCAAATAGAACTAAAATCACTATCTTTATAAACATCTGAAAAAATAAAGCAGTAAAATACATATCTGACTTTACATAATCAATCTATGACTTTAGGCCTTCATATTTTTATTTGCAAAATATTTTCACATTTTTAGAAGCAAATTAATATGTAATAATGACAACTGTGTTTGTATTTATAATCCCACCTTTTTCAAAAGGTTTTAGTATGTATCTTTCTTTACTAATTATTAGACTGAATGAGTAATTATGTTTTCATCCTAAGTATTTAAGACATAAAATAAATGGCACTACTTATTTTTAAAACTATATATCGCAGTAACATTTAAAATTATATTTCTATTAATTGTCATGATGTTTCTACAGCCATTTCTATGATATTATATCCCACTCAGAGTAAGAAAAGTTTCTGAATACAAATTCAGTTGCAAGGGGGCATCCTAATTCAAAAGGTAAGACATTAATTATGCGGGGGGGGAAGTATCCCTCTGAATAGAACATTCCTAATGTCTTAATATATAGCTGTTTATATGAGAACAAAGAGATCTTCTCTGGTGAAGGGAAAAAAAAAGGAAAGCAATTGAAATAAGAAATCAAACCTTGGTTATAATCCCGACTTGTCATTAACTAGCTATTTATTGTTGGCCAATGAGTTAGGGTCTCCAAGCCTCAGGAGGTAAATCATCAGGAAAATTGGTGTCTGGAAGATGATCATAACACTTTGAAACTTCTATGGATAACTTATTATCCTTTGATATTAGAAAATGTTATTTATATATTTGGGGTATATCCTTTTTCTGATCTCCAGAAAATTATTTCTGAAACTGAAGTGTGATTTTATTTCCCATAAATTGTTTTTCTGATGAAGAAAATGCAAAAGATGAGACAGTATAAACATAACTCTTAAAATATTTCCCATGTGAAGATTCTTTGATAGCTAATTATGAACTACAAATCTTGGAAATTTAATTTTGAAAAATCAAACGCTTTAAAATAAATTTCACATAAAAACAGCACGGTATAATTTTGAGTTTGAGTTTAGTTACTTTGACTCTTATATGTCCAATCTAAATGATTACTTAATTTCTTTTGAAAACTTTTAAAATATCTACAATAATTTATTACAATTTATCTAAATTTTGAGTTAAAAACTCAGAATCTATGTTAACAATGTTATAAAAAATGTCAGAATAAATGCTACAAAGAATGTGGAATTTTTTTAATATGCACATGAACATACACACACACAGAAACACAAACAACATTAAATAAAAATGAACAAAGACAAGTTTATCTTTTTAACACAAATAGCTGACAAGATTATGCACATAAAACAGACTAAGAAGCCTTTTAAGATACAGACTAAATATAGTTATAAATCCGAGAATGCATTTTGATTTAAAAAGAACCTCAAATAAAGATGACATCTACATGCTGATCATCCACATTAACCCTCACTGTGAAATAAGGCACATATTTGCAAGAAGGATGTGCAAAAATCCACATGTCTATGATCTAGAAATTATGTAAAATTAACTATAACGTGATTGCAACACATGACTTAGATTTCAATAAAACTATTGTCTCAGTTGAGAAAACCAACCAAACAGGGTGTAATTTAGAAGGGTGAAGAGGTAGAAGGAATAGGCAAAGCAAGAATATATAATTCATAATACTACAGATTTCCATTTTCTACCTAATTGCTTCAAGAAACTTGCAAATTCATTTTCATGAGATGATTTCCTTTGAAATCTGTAAATATTTACACAAAAATGATTTTAGGAATGAGCCAAATGCACCCAACAGCCTAAATTATAAAATTCCAATAAGCACAGGATTTTTTATACCACAAAATTCTTGACCATAAGAAGCTGGAAAAAATGTAATTTATACATTTAAAAACCTCTAAATTGCTTTATAAAAATGCAAATAAAAAATAAGTGGAAAATATGCATCAATTAATTTGTAATTGATTTCAATTCTGATGCTTACCAGATGGACTTCCTTACCTATATAATGAGTGATAATTATTGAAATATCATAGCTATATTTGTTCCTAAATCCAAAATACATTTTCATTTTTCCAGGAAATTCAGTAGAAGTTCAAATTCCCCTAAAACCTTTCCCATCTGAAATAAACTACTTTCATTGAATTTAAATATGATTTAATGTAAATATTTAAATAAAATCAAGTAAACAATGATACATAGTGATATTCATTTTAAGCATCTTTAGTAACTGGTCCTTGGTTGAGAAATTACCAGCTTGTTTTGAATATATGTGTATATATATTCTCTAATTTTTGTTGACGTTTGAATATAAGATGCTGTTTAGCTGCTATACAAAAATACTTTGAATGATATTTGAATTAACTTTATCCAAAGACATAAAGACATAGATTCTAGACACATGTAACCTATACAGGTGGCAGAGATTTAGAACTACGAAACTCTGGTATTTGTGAAGGGATTTGAGAATAGAGATGGAAATATTCATTGGATAACAAATTTATAGACAAGCACAATTTACATAATCTAAGACTTTTCTGAGGGAGGAAAATATTAATATGAGTTGATATTTAAGAAGACTGCTGATTAATGTTATGAGACATATGTTTTAAATTAAAGTTTGAATGGCTTCAGTTAAAAATTGTTGGACAGAAATATATAACTCTAAATAGTCACAGAGTAATCCAAATAATCATAATATTATTTTGATGTGAATGAGATCAAAGATCTACATCTTTTAAAGAAAATATAATACTTAATCCTCAGAATAGAGACTTTAAATTTAGCCCTTACTTGAGTATATATTTATACCTGAACACATTCAATAAATATTTTTAGATGGAACAAATGGACTAATGAATGAAAGTTACAGGATATAACTGTTTTACTAATGTTTTGATATGAGGAAACCAATTTCGAACTCAATACCAAACTTTTTCTGCACCAAGTGGCACTCCAATGCATGAACCCATTTCTTCAAACAATATTTTAAAAAAGAGATAATGTTGCATTCTGTCGTTAATAGTCATATCAAGTTTCCTTTCATAATTCCAATGAGACAGTCCTAGTATCCAAATATTCCAGTTGAGGAGACAGAGACAAAGAGAGGCGTGAGATAAAAGGAAGATAAAGCTAGAATCTTGGGTTTGACTCCCTCCCAAGAGTTTAATCCACTCCCCCACATTCCAATTTACAGTAAAATGAAATTGGCACATTAACCTGAAAGGAAAAAAAAGAAAGAAAAATGACCAAATTCATTCAGTGAATTCAGGCATATCCAATGAAGTAATAGCGAGTTCATGCAAAAAGGAATTTGGCTCTGAAATAGTAAAATTTATTTATACCTAGTGGGAAAAAAAGGCAATTAAAAAAATAATCTGGAAGTGCTTGAGAGTGGAACTAAAATAGAAAATTGACTTGTGCTCGTTGTAAAGTGGCTTTAGAAAGGAATTCTAATGAACAAACATTAAAAATTGAGTTCTCAGTCATCCTGCTTCATCAGAGCCTCTCAGTTCCTACAGAAACTCTATAAATTGTGAGACATAGAGGAATACAATAAATTTGCAATTATCAGGTCAGAATATGTGAGTGATACAGAAATAGTGCTTAACAGGAAATTTTTATTTCACTCCAGAAATTCTCAGTTATTTATTATAGTTATTAGGAAGACTCTGAAACTGTCAGTCCTGTCTTTGACAAAAATGAACTGCATTCTAAGTGCCCTCAAAGCAAAATCTCTTATGAAAGACAAGCCAGAAATAGATGGAATAGCATGGAAAAAAGCAAGGCAAATGAAACTAAAAACGAGATACCATTTAAAGTATAATATATGAAAAATGGCAGTTGTACTTAAGGGCAAGAAGAGAATACAAAATGGTAAAGCAAGAAGGAAATGAATAGAGACAGGATATAAGACACATAAACAAATTCTTACAACCCAGATTTGCTCTGGGTACTTTCTTATATTCATTGGCTCTTAGGGCATTTGTGTTAGTCTCTGTGTTTGACTATCATCAAGTTTATATAAACATGTTTGAACATGCATGTACTTAGAGTGCCATATGCTGTCTATGACTTGTTCTTTCAAAACACAGAAATAGAGAAAATATAAGTTACTGATTAGTACCTAATAGAATTTCCAGTGTTGTGGTCTATCTAGGCAAAACAACACATTAGGAGAATGAATCTCCCTCCCCCCCACCCCTTTTTAAATATGATGCAACTTTTACAAACCATTTAATGCATCTGCAATTTCCCATTCAGAATATCATGATGACTCATTTATACTTACCCATCTTTTGTGTTGGTGATTAAAATAAATCAATTTTAAATATTAGAACTGCTTGCATAAAATGTACTCTATTTTTAAATGGGCATTTATATCATTCTGATATTTCCTCTAATAAGCTTGTTGAGAGTTCATATAAAATTTGTGAAAGATAACCAATAAACTCTCCAGAGCTCACAGAACATTATTAATAATCATACACTATCAATTAAAATTTATAATATAGACAATTTATGTGACTCACTTAGAATAACTACTTACATCATTTGAATTAAAGGAAAAAAAATAGCTGCCTGAATTACTTTTCATTTTACATGCCAGACTAGTGGGCTTTTAAAAAGCAATACATAATCAACTCTATCCAGCAGAAAACAAGTTTAAATACCCACAAGTACATTCTAAGGTAAAAGTGAAACTTGACTTATTTGTTTAAATTTGCTAGACCAGTACGTCTGGAATATGTTGACACAGGGGATGGAAGAAAGAGAAGAAATCACATAGTGTTGTGTCCTAATTAATTTCAACAAGTGTTTCTTTAATGGTATTGTCATGGTATTGTATTGGAAATCATCCTGTAGGGTTATTATATTGTTAATGCTTTTCTTCATTTGCTCTATTTACTACCAGGACCACCAAAATATTTAGAGTACTTGCAGATTTGAAACTTAACATTACTGTGTTTTTAAGCAGATACATTAATATACTCATAATAAACATTAAATATATTAAGATCCACAAAATTAAAAGAAATTAATTTGCAATTTTGGAAAACTAAAATGTCTTAATAATTTTAAAATACACATAAATAGGATTGCCTATATATGAAAATGATCACCTTTGTAAAGATACTTAATCAAAACGGCAAGAGTTTTAGTTTATCATTAATACTGTCTTTCAGTAAAACAATAAATGAACACATTTTTTGAAACAAATCATGGAATTTTTAAAGGAAGTTAACTTTCTGCTCTTAAATATGACTATCACAGCAGCTGAACTGACAACATACCGTGGGATGGCTGATGATAGTAATGCATGATATTCTAGCAGCAGAGTATATCAGTCATAAAATGAGTCATGTAATTAATACCTATGTTTCTACATATGCCCCAAACACTTAATGATGTAGGTATGGAATATCAGAATTGTTAATCATTTTAGCTTACAAAAAGTTATTTCTATGCTATTAATTTGTACCTAGCTGACATATAAACTGAGCAAAGATCTCCTTTGGTAGAAACAGTTGGGTTTGTTTGGGAATAAAGTTAAATACACTTTTGGTTTCTCATTATTATTGGTTTGAAGTACTAGTAAGTCAAAAAAAATAAAGATCTTTGCCTTTTGTAAGAACATGTTTTATGTATGATTGAAGTTTTTACAACACTCAGAAAAAGCCATCCGATGTTAGATTTAAAAATAAAATCAAAAGCATTTTCTGACATAGTACACATGAAAAATTGGAAATTCCAATATCTTCAATAGAAGTTGTAGAAAGTGTATGTCTCCTTGGAGTTTGACACCCACTTAACACAGCAGAAAATAAGGTACTATACTGTAAACAAAAAAGTACAGTAAAGGACAGTTGTAAATTTACATAAGAATAGTTCATAAACATTTTGGTCTTTCCATAACAGTTTTTATATAAAATGAATAAAAAAACCTTTAGACAGCTGTCATCACTCTTGTTTGACCACTTTTCACTTATATGCACACAGACATATTTATATAGCAATATATTGATGCACCGTTACATGGATATTAAACTATGATTACTGATTGTAACTGAAATGTGCATTATCCAATCAACATTATCCATAGTTGAAATACTCTTACATTATGTATTCTTGTTATGTCGTATCTATAAAAACATGAAAATATAACTTTACATTATTTCAATTATTTACATAAGTTCAAGCTTGACAGAGAAAAATTGATAAGCTACAATTTTTAGAAGAGTAGGCCCAGAGGTACAATAAATAGCATTAATTATATATAGTCATTTCTTGTTCATTTTTAAAAACTCATTTTAAGTACAATATGGAAACAATTAGTCTGCAATTTGGTCATTCTAGCATTTATTATTAAAACTTAAAATGCACCTCCAACATTCCTGATGAGGAGATATGCACTAAAATTATATTTTATTATCTTAGAATTTGTGATTAGGGACAGCTAAATTTGGTGAAGAATATCATGGTACCACGTGCCACCAGGTTCAATGCAAGTGGTTACTGTTGAACCCTATAGTTTTCCCTCCCTTCTGTGAAATACAATAAATAAAATGTTTTAACTGTGTAAAATGCCAAGTGCTACACAAAGGCTTACTTGCAGAAATAACAAGAATACAAATATTAAAAATAACTATTGGATGTTTTTAGTTGATTAAAACCTTAAATCAATCTAATGGGGGGGCTTTAATGGAAATAAAAAGTATTTTAGGAAGGGAAAGATAGATCCTTTAAATGCATTAACTAGAGAAATATATCCTCTTTAGTCAAAAGTTACAGAAATATGACATTTTATCCAGACTGGGCATTTTAAAATAGCCATTCCACCTGAGGAATGAATATGAAAATAATATATTAGAGTTGTTTTTATTGATGGCCGTGGGATGAAACTACATTGCATGTGACTCAAACATGTTTAAAATATTCATAATATATAAGGTTATGACAGCTTTTATAATTTTAAAACTAAAAACTTATATTAAGTTTATAGAATTTGATCAGTGGGCAACTATCTAAAAAGGTACTTTCAAGGCCTTCTGACTTCATTTATGACTAATACTTCTGTAAGCTCAAACAATTTAATAATGGAATCTCATGTGTTCTGATATTTGTTTTTTAATATAAGCTTTTAAAATCTATTAGCATTTATCTACATAGATTAAATGCTTTGTGTTAACAAATATGTCTTTATTTATAGGGAGACATATCAAAAACAGACTCAGACATTATTCTGGGGCATACTTGTAAAATCTCCTGGCCTTTTTAAAAGCGGGAAATTTTCTCTGGGAACCTAACAACTTGATAGTGTCTTTAAACTCACTTGATTTATGACCAAACTGTAGCTAAGCAAAATTAATTGGACCACTTGCAAATAAAACAATAGAAAAATGTTTATTTCAAATGTCAAGCATTGC